>NC_133817.1:1244317-1586817 GCF_043250625.1 Sebastes fasciatus | reverse complement strand
AGTTTCATATCAGCTTCAGCTCAGCTTTAGGTTGCATCTTTATCCCCCATCTCTGGCATTGGGGTTGTGATGGGAGTAGGGATGCACCGATACAGATACTAGATTGGATATCGGGCTGATACTGACTCAAATAGCTGGATCGGGTATCGGTGACAATTGGGCCGATCTATTTAATTCACTTCTTTGTTTATATACTATATACATTATATACTGGAGTTTTGGAATACATGAGTATTATTTTAAGGCTGTCTTTTAAAAAAATGTGAACTTATTCTTGAAGTAAAAGAATGAACAATAATGCCTGTTTTGGTATGAGCGTGAACTTCCCATGCCACTGCTCAAAATAGTAAACCTAGTCTGTGTCTAGGTAGTGTTTCATCCCTCTCTGTGTGGTGTTACTCTGGATCCAGGCAACACAAGACACTTATCATTGTTTCTTCAGGTTCTCTCTTTAATTTAATGGCCAGTGCTTAAATAGTGTCCCCAGAGCTCATTTGTACCAATACAATGAGATTTATCTGGCCAGTGGAAATCAGTATGTTTTGGGATAATAAAACCCGTGCGAGAGTTTATA
Source organism: Sebastes fasciatus (assembly GCF_043250625.1). Lineage (NCBI taxonomy): Eukaryota > Metazoa > Chordata > Actinopteri > Perciformes > Sebastidae > Sebastes > Sebastes fasciatus. Next base: position 1,586,243 of record NC_133817.1, on the reverse strand, counting down.
TTGGACTCTTTTTTTCAAAGGCTTTTCCACGCCGTGTGCCAAAGAGCCCCGGCCCTGCCCATGCAGTGCCCAACTGGCTCTGCAGACAAACACGGAAAAACATCACCCAATATTTGACCTCCATAACGAGGTTTATGGGGGGAAAAGCATTGAGTGAGAGAAAATAAGACCTGATTTCCCCAAAGAGATTGGCAATAAATACAAGACTGACAGTGGAATTCAACCAGCAGCGATAAACAAGGTTGCTGGTGAACTCAGCATTGAGAGTTCGTTGACCGTGTAAAGCACCAAACAGCACATTGGACGGGCGGAGACGGAGTTTTGTCCCCCATAAAAATGGGAATGTTTTTCAATAAACTTCATGTGATGTAACAGTTCATACTGCAGTAGTCTGCACACCTGTGATATGATGCTATCGCCATGAAAATGCTGCGTGTGAGTGTTCTGTAGTATCAGTAGAACAGGTCTAGAGGGAGGACGTGATGGGGTCGGCAGCGCCGGGTAGCTTCAGTTTCAGAGTCAGTCAGCCGGCTTTAACAAACAAGGGCAGGGCTGACGGGGATGCTAATCCACTGACTCATGAGCCACACGTCCCTCGACACACAAGAGCAGGTGCACGGGCAGAAAAGACCTTTGTACCCCTGGGCTGGTGACAGTGACGAACACGATATCAAACACATTCATGAAACAGTTAGACACACACAGACACTATCAGCTTTTAGAGTTTCTCATCTTATGGGAAACATGACATCTGATACATCTTCATCCAGTGAGTCATTTTTCCTCGTAAAGTAAAGAGATTTGTTTCTAAACACTTCATAAGTGTTGGGAAATAATTACTCAAAACGAAAGACTGTGAACATTGTAGTACTGGATCGTTGAGTTAGACTGTTAAACTGTTTTTCACTACAGCTGATAACGTAACACAAATACACACACTTTGTCGGACACTCGCTAAAGTTACACCAGGCAGACACAGCTGACAACCTGCTGAACTAAACTAAATGTGCGGTGGAGACGTTTACTGGGAAAGTGGCTGCATGTCCGCGACACTACACGCAGCATCGTAGCTGCTACAGTAACTCTCCCGGACGGGTGAACTGGAGACTCAGTTGTCTGTTTTGCTCATATACTGCAGCTGGTACACCGCTGCATGTGAGGCACAAATCTTGTCTGTTAACGGTTAATAATCGGTTAACGAGGGTCGGTTATCCCTAGTTGACAACGGTTAAATTAAAAGTTTCTCGGGAGTTTCCGGAGGCGGCGAGTCGCGCTGCCGGGCGCCCATGATTTGCATAAAGTAGTCCAGACCTCAACTTAATGCAAATGAGGAGCGGCCAACGCGCCGCCTCGTCTCTTGAATCGCACCGCCACGCTACCAGAATGCATTGCACGGCTGCTTACAAAGACAATGAGTGGTGAGCGTAGAAAGGACGGAGGCTGTGGACACGTAGCATTTACTGGATTTAGCTGGTGACCTGTTGGTGATGAGCTTACTTCCTCACACTTTATTACACATATCTGTATATACATATCACAAATAGTGTCTGCTCTGGCGCCGCTCGCTCTACAACAGTTGTTTAGATTAAGCAGTGAGGCATTAACGAGCTGGAGAGGAAGTTATGTTTAATTGCTTCAGGCTCTCATCTCCTGTCAGATTCCCAGCATGCCTTTGGACAGAATCTACACCAGTGTGCTAAATGAGCCTTGGCTGAAGGCCTGATGATATAACAATGGCCGGATAGTGCGTGTGGCCCGGCCTTGCTCCCGGGCCAACGCTTGTCGTTATTCAGCAGCAAACCATGAGTCGGCAGTGACCGCCTGCTCCTCTGGAAGCTCTGCTGCACATTCCACAGAAGCCTCTGCTGCACAGTCAGCCAGCGCACTGCTTCTCCGTTAACCACTCAGCATCCTGTGTCACTGTTATCATATTTCCATAACTCTTTAATAGCTGCCTACGCATGATGCCCTTTAAATTGAGTGACGCACTGAGGTTGTAGGTGGAATATTTAATATGTTCCACTGAAATACGCTAAATGGACGCGTTCCTTTTGAAGTATATATTTACATCAGTCCTGAAAGACATGATGGGACCAAAATGTTCCAAAGACACTGTGTTCCAGCAATTTACTAAATCCAGACGTCCCTGCCCCCGGTAACATTAGACTTCTATACAGTAATACCTTATTAACAATGACATAAAGCACATTAATCTGATTTTTTTGTGGGGTAGGGCTGCGACGATACACCTATCTCCTGATTCGATATGTATTGCGATTCGATATTACGACTTATTGCAATTTTTGTTTATTTTTTTAACACTAGACCAAGGGAAAAAGTTGAATCATACACTTCTAGGGACTTTTACTTTGGAAAATATCTAAATTAATACAGTCAAAATGTTTGATTTTTATGTCCTAAAGTCAAATATATCAGTTCATTGTTGGGCAATATTTATTAAAAAAAATTCCAGCAAACCAAAAATCAAAGAATAAAGATATTTCCCTCACAGATTAGTGCCATTTTCTTTTTAATTTATAAGGGACATGTAATGTTTTATACTTCTGGTGAATATAATCCATCAATCTGATTTCCATAGATGTATTTAGTATATACAGTTCCCTTTGTTAACACCTTATTTTGAAAAGCAGACGTAGTCCCACGTGTCTACTTCCTCTAACTTCTCCAAGGTGGTCTCTAGCTCTCCCGTCAGCTCCGTTCTCTCTATCCATCCATGGTCAGCTCCATCGGGGCCGTTTCAATGCAGAGAACACAAATGTCAGTATCTGGGTGCTCTACAGTTGTAGCGTCGGCCCGTTTGACCACAGAGACGAGAGCGACGGCCGGCTCCACCGCCACGTTACCGCCATACCATAACGTTACCGCCATACCATAACATTTCCTGCTAACTTTTTTTCGGATATTTTTCAGACATTTTTTTCGGAAACATTTTAGACATTTTTCAGACTTTTATTCAGACATATATATCGGCCTTTTGTTTGAACATATTTCTGATATTTTTTGGGCCATATTTCGGACATACTTTAGCATTTTTTTCTGTGTTTTTTCTGACATATTTCGGCTTTTTTTAATTTTATTTTTCAGCCTTTGTTCAGCCTTTTTTTCGGACATATTTTGGCCTTTTTAGAAGTTAGCATGCAGCTTTAGCCGTGATGTCTAGCTCTGCTTTCCCTGTCAATGTGTGAAACCCAAAGTGTTTCCATCTTTTACTGGATGTGTAGTGTTTACCATGCTGGATTTAACATGTGAGGGTGCAGGTCAACACTTCAACAGGACAACCTGCCCTGTGCAGGAGTGGCACGTTAATTCAGAACTTTGACAGTTAAGTCTGAACAACACCTGCAGTGACCTCTGACCCCTGACTGGCCTCCAGGACACCCAGGGAGCTTCTCATTTCCCTGCTCTCTTTTAGCTAGTTATTGTTGTTCTACAAACACATGCTGTTGATCCAGAACACCTTACAGTAGCTCCAGTATGGGTGGTCCCAACAGGAAACCTGACGTAGTTCATTAGAGCGTTGTTGGTGCTCTGTTCAACCCACTGACCGGTCTGCCTTTACACTTTATTGTCCCTTCAGTCAAACATGTCTGTGATATGGTTTAGTTCAATAGGCAACAGAGGTGTTCAACACTTCTGGTTTGTGGTCATATATGAGCATTATTACTGTGTTTTTACACCGAGACATCACTTGTTACCTATTTCATTGGTATTGGTATTGACTACTGAAGTTCTGGTATCGTGACATTTCTAGTGTCTCTTCCCTATGGGAACTAACGAAACGCTTAAAAATTCATTATCGCAGCACCAAAGGCCACGGTGAAACATTTAAGGTGCACCTAAATGAAAAAGGTGCACCAGTGCAACAGATGTATTGAAGTTAGTCTGGAGCCCTGCCTCTGCAAAATGTCACATATTAAACATGTTACATCACTATAGGGATGCAACTAACAGCTATTTTAATTATCAATTAATCTGCAGATATGGGGACATCTTCAAATGTCGCGTTTTGCTCGACCAAAAGTCCAAAACCTAAAGATATATTCAGTTTATAATGATATATGACAAAGCAACTTGGCTTGACTGGCAACTTGGATCAACACCTTCTAATAGTGGACATGGTCAATGACGTGATGGGTCTGGTGTATAAATACTGCATTACGGTAAAACGTTTATTACACGGCTGTGTTGAATACTCGATTCTGATTGGTCAATCACGGCGTTCTGTGGTCTGTAATTTCTCTATAACAGACCGTTGCTATGTATAACAGACCGTTGCTATGTATAACAGACCGTTGCTGATGTCGGACTTTGGTCGACCGTTTTTTCTTCAGTAAGTAGCCGTGTAATAAGCGGGATAATGTACAGCTAGCGGGTCATCGTTGTGAAAGAATCCCCTTCAGGGTGATGAGAGACCCCTACGCTTCGCGCTGTGTGAATATAAAAAACACTATTAAATTTCCCAGAACCCAATGTGATCTCTCCAGATGTCTTGTTTTACCTGACCGACAGTCCAAGACCAAATGGATATTCACTTTATAATGATATAAAACAGAGAAAAGCAGCAAATTTGAGAAGCTGGAACTGCAGAGTGTTTGACATTCATGCTTAAAAGATGTCTTAAACAATTAATCACTTATGAAAGTAGTTGCCCATCTCACAGCTCACAGCTCACAGCTCCCAGAGAGGGAGGCTGCAGCTGCCTGTAGTGCTGACTATAGATGGACAGTTGTCTGTCACTGGATAAATGCCAACTGGAGCAACACCAGTAGTAGAACTGGAATGACTCAGCCTTACGAGCAGCACTTGCCGGACACACACACACTGAACAAGTGTTTCTGAGCAGCTCCGCATTCTCCGGATGCTGGATGCCTTTTTAGGTCCCACCATCGAAGGACCCCCCGCCCCAAGACATCCATCTTCAATATGATCAACCGCTCTGACACCAGTTATGATCGTGTGTGAGATTGGATTGTAAAAGCTGAGCAGCGTAGGAGGTTTAGATTCACCGTGCCGTCATATATCCGCTGAGTGTGATGCACTACTGTTGCGTGATAGTTCCCTGAAACATACTCCACAATGTCTCAACATTTCATCTTCTGCTTGTATTTTCAGCTGTGGTTTCCACATCTGTAAGAAATGCAACTTTTCTTCATCTACTTCCTGTAACTTCTCCAAGGTGGTCTCTAGCTCTCCCGTCAGCTCCGTTCTCTTTATCCATCCATGGTCAGCTCCATCGGGGCCGTTTCAATGCAATAACATAAATGTCAGTATCTGGGTGCTCTACAGTCGTAGCGTCGGCCGGCTCGACCGCAACGTTACCGCGATACGATAACGTTTCCTGTCCGGGACAGAGTTAGCATGCAGCTTTAGCCGCAATGTCTAGCTCTGCTTTTCCTGTCAATGTGTGAAACCCAAAGTGTTTCCATCCTTTACTGGATGTGTAGTGTTTACCACGCTGGATTTAACATTTGAGGGTGCAGGTCGTATCCATGTCGACCCTCCAACGGTTTATACTTTCTCGTTTCGGCTCGCTGAGGTTTGTTTTGGTTGACGGATACGGAACGGGTATGACGTCATGTTACTCAGACTAACAAAATAAAAGCGGTAACTTCCTTCTACCTCCACATAGACTCAAATTAAGCAAATATATTGATTCTGGCATTAAAATAATTATTTCGAAATAGTAAAAAAAAAAAAAAAACTTGCGATATGAGTGAATTTTTTTTTCATCCCACTCCTAAAAGACACCAGTGACTCCTTTTTTTAAAAAGGTCGAGGCTTTATGCATAATGCTATAAAACAGTCTCTTCTTTCTACAGTCTCTGTGTCAATGCTTACTGAAGCTGCACAATTACTTCACTTTGTACGGCAGTCGTCTCAGACTCAGTTCTCATTGAAAGTATTTCATCAGTGTGAAATAGTGCTTCAATAAAAACCCAAATTATTGTTGGACAAGACAGATGTTAACCTCTGCTTTGATGTTTTTCTTCTCGCTGTAACCGTCCATTCACTGAGCGGGATGTGTTGTGTAACAGTCCTCAGTGTGGCCTCATCCAGCCCAACCTTAATACTGTAATAATCACACAGGTTGAAGATATGTTGTTTGACATGAGAAGGATTTAGGGGGGTGTGTTCAGTCCGGACAAACCCACCGTGGACTCCCAAAAAAGGCAAAGCTGTCCTCTGCCAGAAAAACCCCAACAAAAAGAGACATCTCTGGGAGGGTGGAAGGTGTGGGACTCCTCCTTCAAATCCCACAGGGGTCTAAAGACAGCTTAGTGGTTTGATGAGGAACAGGGTCATCATGTTCCCCTTCCTACCCTGACAGGGAGGATCCTTATCTGGTCAGCCCCTGGTCTGAGTAGGAGGACAGCGCCGCGGCTCCACCATGCTGAGGCTTTGGTAGGTAACGGGAGGTGAATGTTTTCTCAGGACTCCACTCACTCAATGAGTCACAGTCTTATCACCTTGTGAATGCTTTGAGCTCACTGTGTCATGACTTTAGGTCAGAGTGGGACTCCGCCGGCGGTTCAAATCGATCCGCCGCTTCTTAAACATTCTCACGGGTGTTTCTGAGTCATGTTTGTTCACAGTGGTGGGTTCTGTGATAACATTCAGGGCGAGGTTGCACACTGATGGTGTTGGGGTTTGTAGCTCAGAGGATGCGTTGTAGCTCTGTTTTAATTGTGACCCCACCTCCCTCCTCTGGTTGTTGTTCAGGTCACTGAGAAGAGGAAGCTCCTTCACCTTCCTCACCCCAGGACCACAATGGGACTTCAGTCTGGTGAGTACAGGCCTCATATTTCCCAGTTTGCAGATCATGTTAAAGGCCACCTGCTGGGGGTGTAAGAAAATAATCGATACACATGAGTATCGCGATATAATGTTCTGCGATACTGTGTAGATTCTCCAAAACGCTGTACCCGCCATCCGGCCCGGCCACTTATCCATCTTTTGGAGGATGTAGCGGGTTTTAAAGCTAGGAATCGATCGGTGCCAACCATGTCATACTAGCTTGTCAGGTACCAGTATCGTACTGAGGACAATCCGCCCCGGTCGACAGTCGCACCAGGAGCAGGGAGGTCCGGGCGGGGAGCGCTGTAAAGCTGCGGCCGCGAGACGGGTCGGGTGGGTTGCCGACATCGCCACAGACCCCTGGCGCCTTTTACGTGGGCCGACCCTGGGCTGCACTGAGGACAGTCATCCCCGGTGACGCTTTGTCCACGGCCCCGGGAAGCACCTTCGCCCCGAGCCTTTCCAAGCCGACCTAGAGCCGGTCGTGGCGCACCGCCTCGTATGCGGGACTCCCTAGCCTGCCGTGTGTCGCTCACACCCTCCAGCTGGCTGTTAACGAGGGTCTTTTGGCACAGAGAAGTACTCGTATCGGTACTCGGTATCGGTACTCGGTATCGGCGAGTACCCAAATGTAAGTACTTGCACTCTGTCTGAAAAAAGTGGTATCGGTGCATCTCTACTAATCACAATAACCTACAGCAGAGTGGCGACTGTCTGCTGCGACGACCTGGGAAAAAAACCAATATGCACGGTGGTCCACAGACGAGACACAATGTCCCAAGCAGCAATGAAACCCCCCTCTGGCTTTATTTACTTTATGTATAGTACTTGTGTGATGTATGCATTTCTTAAAACACATTTACCGTCTGCACATTTCTCCGATCTGGCTTCTGGCTGACTTTCTGTCCTCCGCTTCCCGTCATAACGATGTGTTTCGGCTTTAAATCACCACCTCGGAGTTTTCAACAAAGTCTCGGAAACGGCAGCGCTGTTCATCGTCACGGCGATGGCAGGCGGCTCCTTGTCGGCCCGCAGCCACCGTAGCCCCCCCGATAAACCATCCAGACTGCAGGACAAAGTATTTACTTTGACTTGTGTGTTTACACTCGGAGCATGTGAAGCATTTTGCTGAATACTTCTTATTATGAGCGATGGGGGGGCTCCTACATTCTTATTATCTGTCAATGTTACAACAGTCCTGTAGCACCGTTTGAGATTTATAGACTTCCTGACACATGGTCTGACTGTGGAGTTATTGTGATGTGTAACCGCGTTGTTGCATTGTACAGCACGAGTTTGAGAGTTCTTGTCCTGTGGAGAGTACTATCCATCCGAAGCCTTTGTTTCACTAAGATCTGGGCCTCTTTAATCAACCTGCACTGCAATCAGCAGCCGTGATCCTTTTGGTTTTAGAGCGCCATCAGTGGAGTGAGATCTATAAACTTGGCTCTACGTTCCAGAGCAGCTTTCCTCTTGGCAGCTCTGAGCTTATATCTCCATCTAATACCTCACTGAGGGACTCTGATGACTGTTCTTATGTGGCTGAACAAGGCCCGCTCATGTAGCCGGAGACCAAACACTGGATAAAGGAAATCTTATCCCCCCTTCCCTACCAGAGGAACATAATGGCCTACAAAACCGCTGCCGTCTCTAATAGACTGGCCTGCTTGTGGTTTAAATGAGACGCGCTGATTAGAAACAGAAAAGAGCGAGCGGATCAGACGGCGGAGCGTGGAGGCATTCCAGGGTTTTTACAGCTGCCTGAAACACAATCCATCGCCGGTCTGAAGGCCGAGGAGGAGAAATGAAAAGCGGGGCTGAAAGGGAGAGACGGCCAACGGCTCTTTATCTCGTGCCAGCCTGCTTCGCCTTTGATTCGCTAACATGGGCACGCTTAGCTCATCCAGCAGAACCATATGGACCTCGTTAGCTCACCCTTTCAATTCACTCTTTTATCTGTCGTTTATAAATCTACCAAACGGCGAGCAATAAAAGAATCCTGGAAGTGTCTTTGTCTCGCTGCCCCTCTTATCTCAACCCTGCCACTTTAAGCTTCAAGGTTTTGCCAAGGCTTTGAATAAAGTTTAGCCAAGGCTTTGAAGTGGTTAGGGAGGGGGGGGATTCACCCCTGGCTGTGGCAGGGCTAGGTATAGTGCATTAGCCCCCAGGCGAACCTTGGAAGCAGGCGAGGCGAGCATTCCCCGGGCGCTTGGTGCATTCTCTCAGACTACATCAGGTACGAGGCCTCCAGGGGGCTTTCTGTCACGGAGAGAATGCGAGTCAGGTTTCCAACGCGATGCCAAGGTGCAACACATCAAACCAGACTGCCGTTTGGTGGAATGTGAAGGTAATTAACAGCAGCGAGAGTCAGATTCTGGGCTCTCCGTGTCTCTCCGACATGTTCAGGCGGCCAGAGACGTCAGCCTCCGAGAGCGTCCCGTCTGATGAGCAGCATTCCAGCTTTAATCAGACGATGTGATATTTAATGTGGCTGCTGAGTCGCGTCTAGCTTCTTCACACAAACATTGATAATTATTGTGTGGGAAGGTCCTCTCCCGTATCAACGGCAATTTATATTCAGACCAAGACCGACTTCTTCAACCACGGACTGTCTGAAGATTCCTCAGCATTCCACAGAGACCAGGATTTATATTAGCGAAGCCCTTGATAACACGTTAATGCATCCAACGTGCTGCTCCCCAGCGGACGTTCATCCATTTCACGGCTACAGCTGTGTCATCCCTCTGCAGATACATCGCACTTTGATGTTGCATCGCAGCTGTTCATTGTCTTGGATTCATGCCTCTTAATAGTTGATAACACGTGTTAAGTAACGATAAATTTTTTTACCTTTTCTTTTAACGACCTCTCTGTGATGTTTTACAGGCTTTTGACAGGAATCAACAATAAGGAATGCCCGCTTGTACGGGGCAAGTTAAATGCCACGTCGGGCTAGTAAACTCACACCTCATATTGAGAGTTGCAAGCACTCGCGAGAAAATGGTGGCGGGTAAAGACGGCAAGAAAGTCGCCAATGCTGACCGTCCGTCCCTTCAGGCCTCCCTCCAAAACCACTTCCCCAAATCATAATGAATGTAAAGCATTTTATTCAGGCCAAATTAAATGATTGAACAGGTTTATAGAGCGCTGTTGGGATGACGTATTTCTGTAGGTCAACCAGGAAGTTAGCGTCGCCCCGGTTCTCTCCACTAAAACCAACGACATGTAGCGTCGGCACATTTTGAAGAAGCCGGTGGAAAGACAAACCAAGACGGTTTTGTTGAGTTTTATTTTGTTTCTGTCGTGTTTGAATGAGGCAGCCGCCGTGCGCCTCTGGGAACCCAACTGTCCTCTCTCCTTTGGAGGCAGCACGGGGGTTTGTGCAAATGGCACGCACGCACACACACACACACACACACACACCCCTGCGCTGACAGAAAACGTTAAGTAGCGTTACTACCAGGCAGCGCCTGCAGCGGTTAATACAATGGAAATATATATGTTTCAAGACGGGACGAATAGTCACATAAACTATTCGATTTTTTTTTTATAACTCAACAACTATTCGAAAAAATCATGACCCATTCCTATTAGCAACCGCCTTTTATTTTTAGACACAACGGTTTCAAAATTCAGAAGTGGGTTATTTATAGATGTATTTTACGTCATAGAACAAAACTTTAAAATGTCTTCAGCTTGGTTTAACCACAGACCTCACTTCATGTATCTAACTAAAACCCCATTCAGAGAAACATTGTCTTTGAGACGAGGGGAACAGAAAGTGCTAACTCATTTCCAGGTTTTAGGATTCATTCCTGTAGCACTCTATTACAGAATTTCAACAAACGTACCAACTCCAGCTCTTGTTATTTGATAACTGCTAATAAATAAAACAATTTGCAAAAGGGGAAAGTAAAAAATTGACTTTGGGCAAGTAGATTTCTGATCCACTTGGGCAAGTGTAAAAAATAATGTTTTATGTTGTAACGCTGCAGTCAGAGACCGTCTGATCAGTTTGATCTATTTTCAATGGACACACAAGATGTACGTGACTCAAACATGCACTCTACAGCTGCATAAATGCATTATGTATGAAGTATGACACGTAGAAACCGGCAGTCTTCCACACCAGTTAATGAATTGGTAAATTAGCTGCGTAGCACACAGAGATTACAGCTAAGGTTAAGCCAGGTTCAACTTTGGTGGTGGTCTTCTGCATCTCATGAAAATGAATGAAGTGGCTGCAGTCTGGTTTCAATGTCATGCTCTACGTCTGGCCATTGTTGAGGTCTGGGTGCATGTGTACTCTGTCAGCAGACCAGCTCATGGGTTTACTGTCATTTACATGTGACTGGGAAGGGGCAGAACAATGACGTGTGTGTGTGGCTGCTATATCCAAACCCCCCTCACAAAGCATACATCTTTAACTCTCTCTACTGAACTCAATACACTCGTATCAGCAGAACAGCCAAAGCCTTCCAATGTTTTAATTTGATTTGCAGACTCCAATGAGCCTCTGCGAGTTCAACATTTCTTGGCTATAGTTTGGCTCTCTATCTAATCCCGGCCTGGGTCGGAGTGAGCAGTTTGACACAGATCAAACGGATGGATTTGTCTTTGAACATCCAGCCCATGATGTCACGGTAATATGAAACCGTGACATTGTTAGCTTGGCTTGTTCTTCTGCCTGCCGAGTTCTATCAGCAGGCCGGTATCTGAGCACAGAGAAGCAAAACCCCCTCATTGTCTGTCTGAGAGCGTTGAAACGTGTTTGTAGTATTAGTGGCTGCTGTGTTTATGTTGTCCGTGTACATCATCAGGCTTTTATGTAACATAGAAATCTGTCAGTGTGTCCCCAGATGAGTAACAAGCAGGACAGTTTCTATAGCCTCGTAGTGTGTGTGCAGACGGGGGGTGTGTGTTTGTTGAGTCAGAGTATTTAACGTTGAACCAAGCCCACCGTTTGAACAAGTCGCTGCTTGGAGTGTGTTATTCCATCTGCGAGCTGCTGACGGAGGGATTTCCAGAGGTGGCAGGAACAGGACGGCTAATTTCTCTTCTCCGCCAGTGTCTGTTTTTGCACAGAGATTACTCCGGTGTCGTTTTGATCTGGTGTGTAAGAGCCCAGCCTAAGGCAATATTTAACTTGGAGGGAGCTTTCACACTTAGCACGCACACTTCACGGACAATGAGCTGCAGGCTTTGGGCTGATCTGTGCCCTCCACCACTATCCAGGCTTTTCTTAGTCTCAGGCAACGTTTTATAACCTAGTCTGAATGTTATTCATAACTCCTACACACACACACACACACACACACACTCACACACACACACACACACACACACACACTCACACACACACACTCACAAATACTGTCCAGTCAGCGATGTCTGAATATGTTCTACAAAGAGCTGGGACAAAACAACAAGCTTACTTAAGGCCTTTCCACACCGGGGGGTCTAGGGCTTTTATTGTGAAAAGTAAGAACAGAAGGAGTGGATCCGGTCTGTGAATATTATACGTCTAGGGCTTTTATTGTGAAAAGTAAGAACAGAAGGAGTGGATCCGGTTTGTTCTGCCTTTGTCAGGTTAAAGGACTAATAAAGTTTGCCGTCCTGGTTCAGACTACGAAGCCTCTGTGTTGTTGTTTTATAAATAAAGTCACAACTCAACCCGTTCCGCACAACGTGATTGGTTGATGCCTTCATTCGCGGTGCGAAAGATCAGAAAAACAAATCAGAAAAAAATTACGTCGCTTTTTCGCCACACAATATTTCCTTTTTTAATTTGTTCATATTTAACCGTTTAACCGATTAACGCTATCGGTTAACATCTTCTTATTCCTATTAACATATTAGCTGACTGAAAAGGTCTAATCCTTGTTGTTATCAGTGTTCTCACTACAGTTTGAAAAGCATCAACAGAACACTAAACAGCTGCAGAGACTGACTCGTTCCTGCCATTTAATATACTGCTGTTTCATTATGTTTCTCTAATGTCCTGTTAGCTCATCACTTCATTCCTTCTAGCTGTAAAACCCTCAGGGAGACTTCTCTGCTGTGCTCAGCTGAAACACTGGAAGACTTCAGCAGACTGAGAGTTGGCTGTGAATCACACAATCTTTATTTCTTTGCAGCTCTGTTGACGGCCTCCTATTGAGATGCAACCAACTCTGAACAAACCATGCTGTTCGTTACTAATGCTAACCCAGTCAGTCACAGCACCACCTGAATGCATGCTGGGGGGGTATTTAAAGCTGTTGAGTAGAACTTGTTGAGCAGATAGCTCTTAAATTGTTCCGGATGTGGGAAAACAAACAGGTTGGCGCGCCAGAGAGGAAATGCCCTCCAGCAGCACAAACAAACACACACAGCTCAGTCATTCATCGCCAGCCACCCCTGACCATTATGTGTCCATTTTGGCCCTCCTCACCTCGCTGGTCAATCAGGTCTTTTGGCGTCCTGTGTGTCCAGCCAGAAGCAGTCTGGCCTCCGTGGTTAATGGACCGCAGTATAACAGAGCCCCGGGGGGGGGGCCCAGAGGCCACCGAGCCAGACTGCTGTTCTCACCTGCTAACTGACTCTCTCTGACTGACAGTCCGCATGCAGGTGTTAAAGTGTCCCGCAGCCTAATTAACCCTTTCCTGTTCCCAGGAGGACCTCCAGCGGTGTCTATTGTAGCTTTACAACAGAGCTACGGGGGCAATGAGCGTAGTAATTGGCCTGAAGGAGGAGCGGGGGAACGTGGGCGGCCGTAAATTGCTCTGGTCTCGTATCAGCACCCAGACAAGGATGCGTACTGCAGTACAAAGCAAAGCTGCACGGAAATCCAAGAATGTGAGAACTGTTGGCCCATAATCCCAATCTGAGAACATGTTGTACGTAGTCTAAGTGTGGGAGAGAGATAGAGTTGTTACCGATAACAGTATTATCGTATAGTATTGGAAATGCATCCGATGGCTGCCCAGAATTTATTAACCCAGAAAAAAACAACTTGTTGGTTCGCCGCTCCAGTAGCCTTCACTGTGCTGTCGCCCTGGATGTATCATGGCTACCAAAACTACTGTTTTAGAGCAGCGAAGAAGAACTGATTGCAGGTAGTTTGTCCCGTGACGATGGGAATCAACAACAGCACGGTGCTGGTGGAGAGAGTAACGGTAACGGTAGTCAGAGCGAGGATAATGTCAGCCATTTGGCAATATTTCACAGTGGAACATCCAACAAAATTAGATCCAGCATGCTCAAAAACATATAATTTGACACCAAGATCACTCAAATCGACCAAGTAGATGAATTTCTATGAGAGAAACCAGCAGGTCGATTATCTTGTATCACTATTTGCATGATTTTTCCACTATCCGCTCCGCTATCAAGCCTCTGCACCACAAGAATGTTTAATGACAGATCAACATGTTGATGCAATATATGAGTGTATTCCAGCTAACATGCTGCCTGTTCATCTTTCCACAGAAACGGAAACGCAGAGAGAAGGATGACAGCGACGCGGTCAGCCTCTGCAGTGTCGACTTTAAGGTAAAACACGTCGCAATACACACACCGGGGGGTTTCCAGTCATTTAAAAGAGAAAACGAAAGTGGCATTTCAGAGAAAACCTTTGGGGACATTTAGTTTCAGGATGACCCATTTAGAAGGTGGGAAGTGAAGCTTATGGACTCGTTAAGGAAGTGGACATTTCCTTGTTTTGCTGGGAGCCCTTTGTACTGGATGTCTCTAAAGCCTACTTTGAGAATCAGGGAATGAGGTCTACATTTCCTCTTTGTCATTTAGTCACAGTCCACTCAGAGGTTCACTCATGAAGTGACAAAATATGAAGTCAAGAATAAACAAAATGTGATTGAGGCTAAAAACAGAACCCAATAAAGGCATTACAACAGCCAATTCAGGCCTTACATATGTGACAACAGGCCAGTAAAACCATTGCTTTGTGGAAAGGGGAGACCAGAAAAGAGAAGATGAGATGTTATCAAGCACGTCTGGCTTGTTATAATGCTTTCAGTATCTAACATAAGCTTAAGGATCTCTCTAATTTACCCAAATGTTCATGCTGTCGATCAAGCAAACCTGCCGTCCAGCTCTGCTACTGGGTTCAACAGATGGTTGCTCTGCTGCAGAAACACTACTTCTACAGGGGCCGTATATATTATATTATATACACTTCAAAATGAGGTTTATAGTTGTTGTTTTTCTTTTACAAAGTTCTTCCACACACTTGCGATATCTAACGATCCACTCAGCATGGAACTAACACTTTATGTAAGCCTCATGGATTGGCTTGGCTCACTTTTGGTACGCTTTGCTGAATCCTTTCATCAGTAACCAAACAGAGGAACGTCTGCATTTCTCAATTGTACGCCGTAGTGTACGGTTTTGCGGCCCGCCAATTTATTAGAAATCTGGGTCGAGTGAATAAAAAAATTGCCGCCATTGATTTAAAAATCGCAGCTTTGTGCTGGATGTCCAGTGTGGTACTAGGGACATTTCTCACTAATTAAGTGAAGCAAGTAGAATAGTTTGTGGGCCAGATCATAAAGCTCTGGGTAGACCTGCACTAAAACGAGTAGCTTCTCCACATATTCACCGTAGACTCATATTCTTTAGAAGAAAGAAAAGATATCAGCCGGCTGCGATTGGTTGTTCCTCGTCACATGACATGCGTTGCACACTGCAGCATTACAAATGTTGAACTCAGGACGCAGCCGTTGCGCCATGAAAAAAATAGGTGCTTGGGAACGCTTGCGTGTCGCGACGCCGTCGTCCCGCCTTTGAGCACGTCTACATTGAGAACGATGGATTTGAGGGCGTAAAAGACGCAGCATGTGTACGGACCCTTACGTTTACTCATTCACATTTGTTGTTATTAACAAAGCCAGAAATATCTTTTATTGTCTATCTATAGATGGGGTTTTTCATTACTCAACAAATCACTTTATTCTATAAAACAGCCCATCAGAGTTTACCAGAGCCGGTGTTTGTCACACCCAAAACGACAAGTAACACGCAGTGTTTATGAGCCGTGATCAAATCACTGTTTTATACGTCTTGGTAAATGATCTCTTTGGCTTTATTGAAGCACAACGTGAGAGAAGGTGGAGATTAGAGGGGACTTTTGAAGGTATCGAAAACCAAAATAATGGTGCAGAGAGTAATTGTATTTTTCAGACTGCGGTACATCCAGAACAGCGTCCATCATATATATGAATCAGCGCAGCGGTGCACCTAATTGGGCTCCGACTACAAGCCAGTGTTTTTGTTTTGTCTCTGCAGGCGACAGAACACAACATGCATCGTACTGTCAGCAAACAGGTTTTAGCATTTTGTGTGTCATAAAGCAAACACAACGTAAGGACGACCAAACAAACTGGTTTGACAGTGAAACCAAATGAAAACACCGTCTCGCATGAGCTTATAAGAAAGAGTATTTGGGCGTCTGTCTGCCGAGATCTCAGCAGAGCAGAGATTGGATCTATTCATGGCAGATCCAGGGTCAGGTTTTGTGAGATACGGTGTGATATCTCCATAATGTTGCTCCTGCAGGGCCTCTAGGCAGTGAAATCTAAATTCCATCGTAGCTTATGTTACTCTTGTTTGTTGCGTTGTTAAGACACATCTGATGGTAACAGAGACACCATGTTGCATAGCTGATGGTCATATCTGATCTCTTTGTTTATTCAGAGCATATCATCACTACGGTTATCACAGAGAGACATCTAGGTAAAGCCCGTGTTTGTCTGGTGAAGAGCCTGCTGATGATGCTGCTACAGTAGATCTCTATATCGCTTCGGCGTACCTGAAAGGCGGGACTGGCTAGATCGGACGATGCACCTCATTTGGTCTCTCAGTGAGTGGGTGTGAGATGAGCACGAAGATGCGTCAGTGAACTGAACACCCTTTAGCTTCAGGCGCTTTTCACCCTTCTACCAGCCATGCAGGTTATGTGAAGTCTGGTGCAGAGGTCAGCAACCTGCGTCTCTTCAGCTCCTCTCCAGTGG
The DNA here is from genome assembly GCF_043250625.1 of Sebastes fasciatus. Classification (NCBI taxonomy): domain Eukaryota; kingdom Metazoa; phylum Chordata; class Actinopteri; order Perciformes; family Sebastidae; genus Sebastes; species Sebastes fasciatus. The sequence continues at coordinate 1,569,417 of NC_133817.1, read as the reverse complement.
CTCCCTGTGGAGGTTTAAAAATGGAAATGAATAACTGTTTTTGTTTACATTTTCATTTTTATTTATCATTGTTGTAGGTCTATGGTACGACGGTACGACGGAGTATTAGGGCCACATTGAGGGGAAATAATAAATCTGAGATTTAGAGAATAAAGTCATAATATTACGAGAATAAAGTCATAATATAACGAGAATAAAGTCATAATATAACGAGAATAAAGTCATAATATTACGAGAATAAAGTCATAATATTATGAGAATAAATTCATAATATTACGAGAATAAAGTCATAATATAACGAGAATAAAGTCATAATATTATCAGAATAAAGTCATATTATTATAAAGAAGTAATTTAACATGTTATTTTCTTTTTTCTGGTAATATTCTGACTTTATTCTGTAAATCTCAGATGTGTTTTCCATCAATGTGGTCCTAATACTCCGTAGTACATTGTCTCTTTGGCCCTCACTGCATTAGACTTATATACTATATACTTAGACTATAAACTGTGGTACCTTCATCACAATGATCACATGTTTTGCGGCTCCAGACAGATTATTATTTTATTATTTTAAAGCCTAAAATGTCTCTTTTGATAGTGACAGTTGCAGAGCCCTGGGTTAGTGTATGCAGTGTAGTGTCTCAAAGCTTCATAATGTGTGGTTGCTTTCTCTCTCTCAAAGCGTTTACAATCAGCCCATTCTGTCTCCATGCAGGCTGTTTTTGTCCTGCGCCCACATGAGAGGGATTAGCAGAGACATATACAGCCTTGTCTCCTGTAACCAGTCGGATCAGTTGTTCTGATTTAACTAAACAAAGCTCCGACAGTGTTGTCGTGGAGAGTCCCGGGGGCCACTCCTTGATTCATATCGGAGCAGCGCTCAGCGTTCATGCTCTGACTTTTCTTTTCTTTCACTAACTGAGCCGCTTGCCGCTTGCAGTCTAATCCCTACACACACTCTGTTCCACGTGCACTTACAGTATAGTAGAGGTCCCTTGTTAACCATATGGCTGCCGGTATACTGCTGCTCTTTGGCTCTGACTCCAAATGGGAGTTGTTAAAGATGCAATGTGTAACATCTGGCCAGAATCTTAGTTTAAAACGTTCCAAAAATGACAAATCAACAGAATGTGACGAGGTTACAGCGTCGTTATGTGAAAGACGTCTATGTTGTTGAATTACATCCCTAGTAGCGTCCAATCTGTCCTCAGTCCAACATGAGAGGACCAAGAAGTAGAGCTGCCCTCGAGGGTGTCATCACGTTGAAGGTGCAGGTCCGTGTACGTTTTCATAGTTTGTTTATTGGATTAAATCCATAGTGGCAGAAACGAGAAAATGACTTGTGTTTACTGTTCGTCTGGAGACAGACCTTCAGCTAGCGGTTAGCCGTAGCAACTCGCATTCAGCCATCTAGTGGCACAGTAAACACAATATAGGCCGACGCCACACCTGAAGATCATACATCACACACCCACTGACTTCAATGCAATCTGACCTATGTTTGGATTGTAATTTTGGGAAATTGGTACGCATTCATCTCTTGTTATATGAACGGTTGTTTTATACACACGTCTAATAATTGTCCTGCGTCCTTTCCCGAACCTGAGCGTTCGTGATACCTTAATAAATGAAGGTCGATCGCCGTCAAGTCCCTTCAGTCTTCCCCCGTCCAACACAGTGGACAGACATCGCTCATCCAGACATCTCTACATATCTGATTGAATCCCGTCAGGCTGAGTGTTGTCTGTGAATAACCAACGTGTTAACAGCCAACTGTTTGGCTGAGATTTAGTTGGAGACGCCAGTCTGATGCTGCTATAACGTTAATGTATGACTGTATTACTCAAGCTCACGTTAGCTAGTTTGACGGCTCTAAGTTTCAGCAGTTTGGTTGTATTTTGCGTATTTTTTCCTGCTGCTACTTAGTCGTTTTGGGGTTTTTTTTTGTAACGGATGACTGTATATTTAAATTGTACGGACCCAGCAGTAGAGGTGAAATACTGCCCTCTGTTTCTCTGGATTATGTGGCCAGATCGTACACGTTGCATCTTTTTAAGTAAAAGTCAGAGTTGCAAGGAATGGTCTAAGAAAGCTATTCTTTTGCAGTATCTTTTCGTTTTGTTGTGTAATGTTTAATAGTTAATTTGCTATGATTAGGGCTGCAACTAACAGCTTCAGTATTGAAGTATAGTCTGCCGATTATTTTCCATTCCATTTTCTCAGAGCCCAAGATGACAAATGTGGTTTTGTCTGAGCAATAATCCAAAACCAGAAGACGTTAGGCTACATCTTCCTATGATATATGAGAGAGAAGCAGTAAATCATCACATGAAAGGCTGGAACTAGAACGTTCCGACTGAAACAATTAATTGACTAGTTGCTGACTTATTGTCTCGGCGCTAGCTTTGATTGGGGGCGTAATGGTACACAACATTCTGTGTGGTTCAGTACATACTTGAGGCTACATGAGCTATTCATCCCCGGGGGTTAACCCAACAAGCATGGTTTTATCTAACAGACAACAACTGTCCCGCTGCCTGAGCTCTCCAGGTGAAACGGCAGCACTTTGAAGCGTATGTGCTAAGTCAGACATAGATAGACCCGATTAGACACTAGACTATTTGGCGACTTGAATACGTTGGTTCAAGGGGAGTACTGAACTGAACATCCAGTATCAAACAGTTTGAGACATTACATTCCCACCTGTGGTACATTTACTGGTCAGGGTGAAGCACATTCACAAGGTCAGTTCCTTTTTTTTAAAAAGACCAACACAAAAATGATTCTGCAAATATAAGTCCATAGTCAGAAGTTCTCTTCTTTAGAGGAATGTTAGATTTGAGTGATATTTGCCTACTAATGCACCTGTTGAATCAGAGTGAGCCTCTCACGGTATATGCAATTTGATATATCAATATATATTATTTAGGCCTGTCAATTGATTAAAATATTTAATCGCATGATTGTCCATATTTAATAAAATAAAATATAAAATATGCGCTATTAATCACGCATATTTTATCTGTTCAAAATATATATATAATATTATTTAGCGCGAGTCAGTAGTACATGGTACCGATGGATTCATCAGGTTTTCTAGTTTCAGATGATACCAGTATCTTCACTCTAGCTTTAAAACTGAGCCGCTACAACCTAAAGAAATCACAAGTTAAGTTAATTCGTTATTACCGTGTTAACTTTGACAGCCCTTATTAATATTATTATGATATATTTCATTCTCTGAAAGAAATCAATTGAGAAACTGTCTAATCAGCAGATGGGAATGTTTGTTTTTGGCTGATACCTTACAGATAAATGGACTCTGTTACGCTGATCCTGAGAATCTGAGTTAAACACCCCGACGTATTAAAGTAACAGCTACCACGGAAACTCTCTGACGCCAGAAGAGCATCACTCCTCACAAATATATTAATCATCATATCAACCCACTCTACTGTGGAACTGTCAAACCCATCCTGTCTGCTGTCGGAGTGGCTTCAACTACGATGTTGTCACAATAAGAACTCACAGGAAATGACACACATTGATGTTTGAGAAACGTAACATGAGTGTGAATTCCCTGAAAGACATGGAAAATGAAACCTTTTCTCCGCTTTCGTTTCACTGAAAACACGGCATTTTCCTGCTGAGAGGATAGTTTTTGGTGAAAACTAGAGCTGTCAATGGATTAAAATATTCAATTGCGTTTAATCACACATTTGTTATCTGTTCAAAATGAACCTTAAAGGGAGATTAGTCCAGTATTTAATCCTCTTATCAACATGGGAGTGGACAAATATGCTGCTTTATTGCAAATGTATGTATATATTTATTATTGTGAATCAATGAACACAAAACAATGACAGATATTGTCCAGAAACCCTCACAGGTACTGCATTTAGCATAAAACAATATGCTCCAATCATAACATGGCAAACTGCAGCCCAACAGGCAACAACAGCTGTCAGTGTGTCAGTGTGCTGACTTGACTATGACTTGCCCCAAACTGCATGTGATGATCATAAAGTGGGCATGTCTGTAAAGGGGAGACTCGTGGGTACCCAGAGAACCCATTTACATTCACTGATCTGGAGGTCAGAGGTCAAGGGACCCCTTTGGAAATGGCCATGCCGGTTTTTCCTCACCAAAATTTAGTGTAAGTTTGGAGCGTTATTTAACCTCCTTCATGATAAGCTAGTATGACATGGTTGGTACCGATGGATTCTTTAGGTTTTGCAGTTTCATATGATACCAGTATCTTCACTCTAGCTTTAAAGCTGAGCTCGCTACAACCTCCGGAAGATCGATTGCATTAAGGCGTTATTATGGTTAGCCCTAGTGAAAACATAGATATGATCCTTTGCACTATAGTGATGTTGTGTCGCCCCTGTGACACCCATATACACATGCCACCATGACTTATTACTTCACTTGTTTTTATGTTCTGTTCCTATCAAAGCGGTTCCACTGTGAGTCTTAGTTACCGCTCTGTGTTTGGTAGCAACCGGCGCTGCTCTGGGTGTGTGAACGGAGAGCTGACTAAGCCGTAGCATGTCAGTCTGCTGTTCATTGTTCCTACAGGCCGCTGTGTGATTAGATCACTGTCTACATCCTCTGTTTCGTCATCTTCTTTTTGTAAACTTGTAGTCACAGAGGAGTGGAGGTATTTATAGTTCCTCCCACTCCTCAGAACAGAAACTGGAAGCTGGATCAATAGCAGTTAAGATCTCTCAATCACGCCTTCACTGGGGGCCGCGTTTAGAAACTCCTCCTAAACCCCTCTGGGCATGGGGGGTTTCAACTTTACCAGCAAAGGAAATTAGTTATAATTGCCTTCTTCATAACCCTAGTGGGGTTGCAGCGGTTTATCATGGTATTAAAATAGACAGTTCTCATACATACTGTATCTACGGTGTTGAATAACTTACATACGTGAGAGTTAAAGGTCCAGACAGGAGCAGCGCTGTCGTGCACCGTCCTACACTATGTTAATAACCAAAGGACATTATTAGCTCACAGCTGATGTTATTTTTCATTTAGTAGAAACTGGCATCATATGAAACTATAAACCTGATGAATCCATCGGTACCAACCAGGTCAGACCAGCTGGTCATGAAGGAGGTTAAATAACGCTCCAAACTTACACTAAATGTTGGAGAGGAAAAACTGTCATGGTCATCTTCAAAGGGGTCCCTTGACCTCTGACCTCCAGATCAGTGAATGTAAATGGGTTCTATGGGTACCCACGAGTCTCCCCTTTACAGACATGCCCACTTTATGATCATCACATGCAGTTTGGGGCAAGTCATAGTCAAGTCAGCACACTGACACACTGACAGCTGTTGTTGCCTGTTGGGCTGCAGTTTGACATGTTATGATTTGAGCATATTGTTTTATGGTAAATGCAGTACCTGTGAGGGTTTCTGGATCAATATCTGTCATTGATTTGTGTTGTTAATTGATTTACAATAATAAATATATACATACATTTGCATAAAGCAGCATATTTGTCCACTCCCATGTTGATAAGAGTATTAAATACTTGACAAATCTCCCTTTAAGGTTCATTTAGAACAGATAAAAAATGTGTGATTAAACGCGATTCAATATTTTAATCCATTGACAGCTCTAGTTTTCACCAAAAACAATCCTCTCAGCAGGAACATGCCGTGTTTTCAGTGAAATGAAAGCGGAGTAAAGGTTTCATATTCCAGCTCTGAGACTTTCAGGGAATTCACGCTCATGTTATGTTGCTCAAACTAACATGTGCGTCATTTTCCTGTAAAAAGCCACTCAGGAGACAGCAGACAGGATGGGTTTGACAGTTCCACAGTAGAGTGGGTTGATAATAAATATATACATACATTTGCATAAAGCAGCATATTTGTCCACTGCCATGTTGATAAGAAGATTAAATGCTTGACAAATCTCCCTTTAAGGTTCATTTTGAACAGACTGTGTGATTAATTTGCGATTAATGGTGATTAAGTATGTGCAATCATGTGATTAATCACGATTAAATAGTTTAATTGACAGCCCTAGTTAATAAACATTACCTACCCTAGCTTTCAAAATAAGTTTTCAAATCAGCCGCTGATGCAGTCTGTGAGAGAGCGTACAAATAAATACCAAGAAATGAAAAATAAATGCAAAAATATTGTGCATTGTGTCTCTTTCTGTAGCAGTCCTGTCACGTCTGACATAAAGTCACCACAAACATTTATGTAACTGATATTTCCACATTTATTTTCACTCAAATAAATGACTGTCTTGATAAAAAGTGTTGGATCAGCAGAGGGCAGCAGCTCCTCCGCCGTCCTCTTGTTGTTTTAAGTCAGTCAGCAGTGTTCCTTCGGCCCAGAGCTGCCTGCTTAATGCTGTAATCAGGCCGTGTGTCTGCACTCACTGCTGCTGCTGATGTGGAGGTTCAGTAGAGCCCCCCTACCAGGCCTCGAGGCTCAGTCCGTCGCTGGCACGCCATAGGTTAGACAGCGGTGAAACTGCATTACTCACCCCCCAACTCCACCGCTGTGTGAGCGCAGACTGCCGCGTATACACACACGCGTGTCTGTGTGTTTTTTGGAGTGTAAATCACGGCTGCTCTCCAGCTGCAGCTCGGTGTGACCTCGGGGCTGCGAGGGCCGGGCACGCCGAGCCACGTTTGTGTTTAGTTTTTATAGCCAGACGTACAGCTGATTCAGCCCCAGGTCTCCCCATACGGTGAGTAACAGCAGGACTCCACACACACCGTCTTCTGGAGGCACGCACAGACGACACACAGACAGACACATTCACTTTTTATTAGATCCCCTCTGACTCCTCAGTCTGCATAGTTCCTCGTATTGATCAGTCGCTTGGCTCATGACGCTCTCACGCCGCTTTGTTTTGGTGGTTTATGGGTGATGTATGTAATCCCTCCTGACAGCTCCATCAACAAATAAACCCCCAAAAGAACAAGGTGTCAACGTCCACACACCTCCATCAGCATCTGTGTTTCAACAGTCCTGTTTCACACCTCCACGTTGACCCAGGAGGGTGAAGCAGAGCCATGAACGAGGCTCGTCCATTTGACCACAACACACACACACACACACATTGTGACACCCTGCCTCGCAGCACCTCCACATTAGCCGCTCCATCAGGCCACCAACACCTCCAACTATACGCGGTGCGTTTGTGCACCAGCTGCGTGGGTGTGCAGAGTCCTTCAGCCATGTGTCTGGGTCAGAGGTCAGCAACCTGTGTCTCTTCAGCTCCTCTCCAGTGGCTCCCTGTGGATTTATAAACATGGAAATGAATAACTGTTTTGTGTTTACATTTTCATTTTTATTTATCATTGTTGTAGGTCTACGGTACGACGGTACGACGGAGTATTAGGGCCACATTGAGGAAAAAAATACATCTGAGTTTACGAGAAAAAAGTCATAATATTATAAAGTAGTAATTTTACGTGTTATTTTTCTTTTTTTCTCGTAAAGTTATGACTTTATTCTCATAATATTACGACTTTATTCTCGTTAAGTTATGACTTTATTCTTGTAAAGTTATGACTTTATTCTTGTAATATTACAACTTTTTTTCTCGTAATATTACGACTTTATTTCTCGTAAAGTTATGACTTTATTCTGGTAATCTCCGTAGTACATTTTGCACTTTGGCCTTCACTGCATTAGACTTGTATACTAAATACTCTTGATGATAAAGGTTGCTGACCTCTGACCTCTGGTCTGGGTGAACCTCCCAGGCTGTGGGTGCACACACACACACACACACACACATGAAAAAACAGTTGATTTGGACTTCTTTGTCTTTACTGAAACCATTCAACATGTTGCCCTTTCCCCCGATTAGTAGTCCAATCAACATATGGGTGGCAGTTGCAACCCCCCCCCCCCCCGCCCCCGCCCCAGTGGTATTCAATATACAGGTTTCAGTTCAAACATCTGGCTGAGTGTGTCACAGAGCCGTCTCTATTGATATTCTAATTGATCACCTCCCTCCAGTCCAGATGATGAGACCTGATAACGGCTCTGTTTAAAGCAGAAACTGCTTTGATAATTAGCCAACGAGAAATAGGCCACATAATCACTTTTGGTAGTTTTGGTAGTTTGGTAATGAGTATATTAAAACAAATTAGTCGTTTAGAAGTTGAGACAAAATAGTCTCTCTTTTGTGTTAGGGCTGCGATCGAGCCTTTGATGACTGTAACGCTCATTAATGTGGTAGAATAAAGAATAATAGAAGCTGATATCACAAGTAAAGTAATCTATAAGTAACAAACAGTCATCAGTTTCTGAAATACGCTGGGCAATATGACAATATATATATCGTCAAAACGATATAAAATGCTTATCGTATATATTTTTCTATACGGTTTCTATGTTTTAGATGCTTCAACTAACAATTCTTTTCATTGTCGATCAATCTGTCCATTATTTTCTCGATTAATTGATCAGTTGTTTGGTCTATAAAAAGGTAAAAAATGTCGATCAGTGTTTCCCAAAGCCCAACATGACGTCCTCAAACTCAAATATATTCACTTTACCGTCACAGAAAAGAAAAGAAACCAGAAAATATTCACATTTAAGAAGCTGGAATACTCAAACCAATTAATCGATTATCAAAATATTTGGCAATTAATTTAATCGTTTACGACTAATTGATTAATTGTTGCAGCTCTACTATATATATTTATTTTTTTCTCTATAATTTCACTTCAAACTTTACATCCAAGTTCTTAAAATGAGAAATGCACAGAGATATAGAAATATCATTTACATGGGCACTCACGTGCGTCCGTCTTCACATGTAGGTCACCTGCAGGCGTGTTTATTAATATTATATTAATAATATTAATGTATATGTGCATGCGCGTTAACCCATGGAGCTATATTTTAGTACATCTCTTCTCAAAAACATCCTCCATATTCCTGATTTTATGGGTTCCCCTTTCCATATCTTTTACTTCTTGAATTAAACTTTTCCATTTTATAAAACCATTTTTTCCCAACCTTTTGTTATCTGCTTCTTTGCGTGCCGTGATTCTGAGTACTCTAAATAAGTAGCGTTCATCTTTCCAATTCATCTTTTAGTCTATAAAATGTCAGAAAATAGCAAAGCAAAGTCTTCAAATTGCTCATTTTGTTGGACCTACAGTCCAAAAACACCAAATATAAGCAGTAAATATTCACATTTAATAAGCTGGAACCAAAAATGTTTTTGCGTAATAAATGAAAAAAATGAACTGGTAACATTTTGTATAATCATTTCAGCAGGTTTCAGCTCTATTAGTCACCATCAATAATGATTTCCAGCGTAGTTGACTGTATCTTATTACAACTCTTTCATAACTGAATGTCAGAGAATCATTAATGTTTATGTCAAAAAACAAATAATGTTCTTACAGTTTCATCTGTTTAATTCATTTCTCTGTCTTTTACTGGAAATGTTTAGTCTTCTTTTCCAACGTCCATTTAACATTGAACCCTCATGAGACTTTGTTTAACGTCAGCTCAGTTCAGCAGTTAAGCGTCACGCATGATCTTCAGATTTCTCACTAGTGTTTTCACTGAGAGGATGAGCAACAGAGAGCCTGCAGGGGCAGCTTCTCTCCACTTCCAAGTAAAAACCTGACCCGCCTTGTCTGCAGCTGTATGAGGGCTGAGCTCCTCCCTCCGGTCTGGGCTCCTGGTATAAAGCCCTCCCTCCCTCAGCACAACTCAGACTCAAAGTTTAGGAAGTGTGTGAGAGAGAGAGGAGCTTACACACCAAGAAGAAGAAGAAGAGGGGGAAGGTGTATTTATTCATTTTGTTTGTCCTCACCCAACGATGTGGATTACTTCAAGCTGACCTGCCAGGAAGGATTAAAAAAGAAAAAAAGGATATCAGTGTTTTTGATTGAAAGCTATGGTGGCTTACGATGAACTGGGTAGCTTGGTGCCTATCAAACGGACTCTGCAAGTGATAGACTACCAGAACCAAGCCAACAAAGAGTCAGAGGTGAGATGCAACGACACACCGTGGTGGTGGTATTTCTGCTTTGTTTCACCTGTGTGAATGTTTGAGAGTGACTCCTTTAGATGAGGTCATATGTTTGTGAGATAGTGAGTGAATCAGAGCCTAACCCTGCTTTTATCTCACTGTGTCCATGTGGGTGTGCTTTTAATTGCCTTGTGAAATGAGACTTTGGACTTTGAAGAAGTTTGAGCTGGAAAAGTTAATCATTGGATTACACTGGACTGACCTCCCCCCCCCCACCCTGTTAGTCTGTTAGAATAAACACGCATGGCAGCTCAGCCTCAGTGGGATACGGAGAGAGAGATCACATCTGTTGACCTCTGACATTTGAAGTGGAAGCAGGTTATCTGGGATTCAGCCTTTTCCTCAGAGAGCAGCTGCAGACACATTTAAAGGCAGCCAGGTGTTGAAACCCAGGTGTGCTCTCTGTTCAGTCCAGCTCCTTCCTTCCTTCCTCTTTTCGATGGTTCTCTTTCGGAAGGAGATTTCAGGAACATGTGGTTTCATTGACAGTAAGCCGCTCGATAAAGGAGAAGTCTCTTGAGGACAATTCATGAAGCGAGTCCTGCACACGAGACGCCCCCTTTCAGCCTGACCTCGACTCTTTCATTCGCGGTCTGACTGCTCTTAAGACTCGTCCGTCACGAGGTTACATCAAAGGGGAAAGCACAGGAAGCGGTCTCGGGGATCCGTGAAAAGAAACTCCTGATGTGTTTAAAGTTGCACCGCACATGCACATGCACATGCACATGCACATGCACAATATGTCTGGAGGAGGGTTGTTGGCGTTTGCATTGATAGAAATAGCTTTCCAAAGCAGCAGCACAAACCCCGGATCTGTGTGGTTTCCTGAAGTGAGCCAGACTCGCCGTAACTCTGCGGAGCTCTCGGGGGTCAAACTGCCAGGAATAGCAACTTTCACCCCGTCGGCCTGCACAGTTTCACTCTACAGCTGATAAACAAAGAGCAGGACTAGTGGCCTTTTGTTATTCTGGGGGCTGGATCCCAAAGGACCGGAAGGGCAGCATGGCCAACATGCGTTCATCACATATTGACTTTGGAAATAGTTTTCTTTGTCTACTGATATTAAAAGGTCACAGATTAGACTCAGGCAAGTCGAAGTCAAAGACGTTCTTGTCTTTGCATGTAGACCACAGTCCACATGTGGCACCTCTTTGCCACTAGAGGGCTCTGCTAAGTTCTCAAGACTGGTTGTCTGGCTGCTCCGGTCCAATGCGGAGACCCAGAGCAGCCAGACCGTGGAGTCGACCGCAGCCGCAGCAGACCGAGTGGATCTGTTCCACAGCTGTGTCCGCAGAGCCCCGGAGGAGCCTCAATGGCTGCTCTGTTTCCCAGATTTACGCTGAGCCAAGGCAAAAAAAAATCCCCCATTTGGCCTGAGTCAGGAGGAAAACACATTTAGCGGTGCGCTGCTCCATTTCAGAGAGTCATTAGTGTGAAGTTCTTGAGGAAGTGCAAACTTTGGAGATGCTAATTACGGCCGTCTCATTGAAGAGGCTCTGAAATCATTAGATCTGCAGCTCTTTGATTCCTGCAGCCTGTTGTTGTTGGCACGAGGCCGAGCAGCTCTCTGCTTTCGCCCAGCCTCAGGGTGAGGGAGGGGGGTTACCTGGCCCAGGTGTAGTGCTGCTCTCACGCGAGGCCTGTCTCGACTCGCCGCCGTGCACCCCCCTGCAACGCCACACTGTAAACAGATTCACTGACTCCCAGCGGCGGTGGTGGTCTGCTTCTACTGAACTAGTCCTGACACTCCGTCCCCGCTGCTTCGTGTCCCTGGGAAAGAGCCGGAGCAGTCAGGAAGCGTTTATCTCCCACTGAGTGATGGGACACATCCACTCTCAAGTGGTAGCTGTAGCTGTTGTCGGGCCAGATAGCGAGGGGGGGAGGAGAGGGGTGTCGGAACAGCTGAGAGAAGGGTCTCGTGCATTCCTGGCATTCCTCCAGACTCCCCTTCCTCCGTCCAGACCAGCAGTCAGAGAGGGCCTTTGTGCTCGCTGGGGCTGGCCTGGCTCAGGACTTCTTCTCATGATGGAGCCAACAGCTGCCGGGGCTGCTTCCTCCTCCTCCTCAGTATCTCTGTCCGTCCGCCAGTCTGTCTGTCTCGGCTGCAGCTACTCCCGTTTCAGTCAATAATGAGGATTTATGCCTGGATGTGTTTCATCACAAGGCTAATCGCTTACTGCTGAGGTCTGTGGAAATCTCAGTTTGGCGTCACTGATCGATTCGTTCCGACTTTTCTTGGACGAAAAAAAATTGCCCGACTAATCTCTCCTTCCGTTTTTCTCTTCTTCTTCAGGAACCCAGCACAAAGCGTGTCCGTCCTCTCGGCAGGGTGACGTCGCTAGCCAACCTCATCTCACCGGTGAAGAATGGGGCCGTCCGGCGCTTCGGCCAAACCATCCAGGTAAGCTCCCGTGAACATCCCGCACAAAAAGGGAGCTCCTCTGGGTGGGCGAGGGTCACCTCTCCTCTGCTGCTCTGCATGTCGCACTTCCAATCGCAACTCGTCTGACATCTTCCTCTTTCCCACGGTGCAGGCCTCCTTCCGGGGCGATGGCAAGTCGCCGGGCGTGCCCCAGAAGCCTTGCAGCAAGGCGGCGGCCCCCACACCGCCCAAAAGGAGGAACAGCACGCTGTGGTCGGAGACGCTAGATGTCCACCAGAAGGGGACTTTCTCCACCAAGGAGATCAAGCGGCAGGAGGTGAGAATCCACACTAAGACATGAAGACGTTGGTTAGTAGTTGTCCAGACGGTGGTGAATTCTCCCCGTCTACCAGACTAGTCTCACATATCTCTGTAGTATTCGTGTCAAATGGTCTAAACGGGTCTAAAGAGCCATCCCGGGCTCATTTCCCCAGTCTGTGTAAGCTCACATATACCTGTCAAAGCCAACCAGCTAGCGCTCTCCTGTCCTACATCCACACTTGTTCTGCATATGTCAGACATCTTAGCCAACTGTCAGAAGCCATAAACTCAGTCAAGCTCAGAGAGCCAGAAGGAGAAGGAGAGTTTGGACCCAGTGCAGTTTTACATTCAGTCTAATTGCTTTCAGCTACAGTAAAGTAATCACATCCCTTTGTGCCCTTTCCTCTCCTTCCTCAGGCCATATTTGAGCTGTCTCGTGGAGAACATGACCTGATTGAGGACCTCCAGCTCGCACGCAAGGTTTGTCCTTTTTTTAAATCTCCGAGGCCGAGGGAGTACATATTAAGCAAACAGATTAAATCAACGTCTGGCAGGCCTTCCACCCGGCCGAGCCAGAGGCTATAAAAAGACGGGAGTTATTGCTCTGTCTTTCTCTTCTGCTCTTCACGAGCTATTCTTAGATGTTGTTGTTTGACGTTCTGGCTCTCCTCTCCGTACTGCAGGCGTACCACGACCCGATGCTGAAGCTCTCCATCATGTCCGAGGAGGAGCTCACTCACATCTTCGGCAACCTGGACGCCTACATCCCTCTGCACGAGGACCTCCTGGTGCAGCTGTCCAAAGCCACGGGGCCAGACGGGACCGTGGGTCAGATCGGACAGATGTTCGTAAACTGGGTAAGCGTCGCGTCGCCGAGTGCCTCTCGACCTCAGTAGATTTACGATGAGAAAGGCAGCATCGCTTACAGTGTGTCGTCTCCCCCTCCAGCTGCCAAGGCTCAACGCCTACAAGGACTACTGCAGCAACCAGCTGGCGGCCAAAGCGCTGCTGGACCAGAAGAAGCAGGACCGGCGGGTGCAGGACTTTCTGCAGCGCTGCATCGAGTCGCCCTTCAGCAGGAAGCTGGACCTGTGGAGCTTCCTGGACATCCCGCGCTCCCGCCTGGTCAAGTACCCGCTGCTGCTTAAAGAGATACTGAGACACACTCCGTCGGAGCACGCAGACGCCGCCAGCCTGGAGGAAGCGGTAAGTCCAGGACGCCGATTTGTTTAACACAAGGACGTGGACATCACTTATCTTAAAACGTTGCTGAAGTTAATATTTTGATTCTGTGTGTATTTCCAGATCACCATCATGCAGGGTGTGCTGTCTGACATCAACATGAAGAAGGGAGAGTCCGAGTGCCAGTACTACATCGACAAGCTGGAGTATCTGGACGACCGGCAGAGAGACCCTCTGATCGAGCAGTGCAAGAGCCTGCTGTGTCACGGCGAGCTGCGCAACAAGAGCGGCACGGTGAGCAACAAGCGCCACATCTCGTAGAAGGCTATCAGGCTAGAAACGGCCTGCTTCGCTGACCACCAATCAGCTTCATCATTTAACCATACCAGTGTGTAGAATATGTGGTTTTAACTATTGTTGTTTCCCTCCAGAAGCTGCACGTGTTCCTGTTCACCGAGCTGCTGGTCCTGACCCGGCCCGTCACCAGGAACGAGCGCCAGTGTTTCCAGGTTTATCGGCAGCCGATCCCGGTGCAGGATCTGGTGTTGGAGGACCTGCAGGACGGAGACGTCAGAATGGGCGGCTCCTTCCGAGGCGCTTTCAGCAACGCAGACAAAGGTGAGTCTCGTGTGAAGCGGTTAACGTCGGAGTTTACAGTAGATCGTCTTCTGTCAACAGTTTGCTAATTCTACTTCTTTTCTACTTTCTCCGCAGCCAAGAACATTTTCCGCGTTCGCTCCCAAGACCCGAGCCAGGCGCAGTCCCACACGCTGCAGGTCAACGACGTCTTCCACAAGCAGCAGTGGCTCAACTGCCTCCGCAGCGCCATCTCCGTCCACCGGCCCCTCGGCGAGCCCTCCACGACGCCCTCCCCGCCCGGGAGCGACGTCCGCTCCAAGCGGCGCCCTTCCTCCGTCTCCGCCATCGTCCACATGGAGGAAGCGGACGAGAACTGCCCGCAGCCGGCCTCCTCCCAGTCCGCCCCCGCCTCGCCGTGCAGCAGCAGCAGCAGCAGCGCAACCCCCAGCCCCACCACGACGTCCCCTTCATCGCGCTCCTCCTCCTCGTCTTTATCGACAACGTCTTCGTCGTCGCCGCTCTCCTCGCACAAAACCAAAAAGGACAAGAAGTCTCTGTGTTCTTTAGGGAAGAGGAAAGAGACGATGGTGTGAGCGGAGGTGGAAGGAGGAAATGGACTCCTGGTGGACATCTTGTTATTTTTGTACATAGATGTTAAAAACGTGGCGACACGTGGGACTTGTATTTATGTGTGTCTGCGTGCGTGCGTATTATCACAACAGTGTTCTGTGTTACTGTCCTCTTCGGCAGCTATTTACCCGACCCCTCCATCCTCGTGCATCCCACAGTATTCTGGAGACGTGCACGGCTTCCGCCAGCTCGAAAAAGGGAAGCAGAATAATGAGAAGCAACCGCACACCTCACGCGTGAATCCGTGTGTGTCGTGATGTTGACTTCTTGAAGATAGAGGTGGTGCGTTCGATCCTGTTTACTCTTAATTTGATATTTAAGCGTTATTTTTAGACCTTTTTTTGGGGGGCTAATGAAAGTTTTACATTTTTATATTCTAAAATGTATTGTAGTATTTTTGTAGGTATCATAAAGCAGCACTGTTTTTGGCTTTTAGGTTAAAGTTATTTGAAATTTTGAGCATGTTTAAAAGGCGAGAAACCCCCCCAAAAAAGTTGTACTACACAAAGCTACAAATTTCTCTGTAAAAGTCTGATTTGTTTGGATGAATCAGACGACGCGTCTTATTTTTATACATTCCTTTAATGACAGATGTTAGGATCTGGACACTATTTTATTTTTTCTGCATTTTACTGCAGTCAGAGGCATTAATTTAAATCCAGTGACAGATGAGACTTCAGTCTCTCTCTCTGTGTTTGAACACTATGAAGTGTAAGTGGCAGCGAATCATCTGATGTCAGAGGAGAGATGAGGAGTTTCGTTGTGAAACAAAATTTTGAACTGAGCCATGTTGGTTTTTGAAAAAGCTGACGGATAATTTTTCAGTGCAGCATCTTGCATGGAGCTTTAGTTTGTGGACACTGCATGCACCGGTAGAGGCAGCAGGATGTATTTAACCCCGTCCTACCTGAGGGACGGGGACAGTTAAACATGTTAAAGACTGGTCGATGGAAATAAGAGAAAGTTGTTGAAAGAGAGAAAAGATGGATAAAGTGTGTTTTATGGAAGTGAAGTAGATCCTCAATGCAAGACGTTAAACTCCATTAACTTCATGTAGAAGTTGATGTGATTATCTTGCTCAGAGATGGATGATAGATGGTAAAAATCAAGTGAGTAACTGATGGAAAAGAGTATGTAGGGGAAGGAAGACAAGAAAAGAAGGTTTGTGTAAGTGTGCAGAAGATGAGAAGAAGAAGAAGAAGAGAAGGGCAACCTGTTTGCTACGAACTGTATGTAATTAAAGAATAAAGATCTGTGTAAGATTTGCAACTGAACTGTTGGTTTCATGTCTTTATGTTTTTATTTCCTGATGTCTGAATACTGAATATGAAGCTAGAGTCATCACACATTTATTATTTACAGGTTTCATCTTGTTTGTTCAATCAGTACAGAAACAGAAGTATAAAGACAAAGTTCTTGTTTCTACTTTTTGCACTTCAGTTTTTGTACGGATTAATCAAACAAGATAACGTGTTGATCAGTGAGTTTCAGATGTGCTTCCCCTGTTTACAGTCTTTATGCTGAACTAAGCTTATCAGCTGCCAGTTTTCATGCTAAACTAAGTGAACTGGCTGCTGTAGCTTGGTAGTGAAGGGAACTCGGCATGAGAGGGTGGTGGATGAAAAGTTAGTTGAAAAGTGGATCTTCTTATCCAGAAAGCAAAATAAGCGTATTTCCCAAAATGTGAAGCTATATTCTTTTAATAGACTTTAAAATAGAAACAACAGCTTGAACGTCCTCACAGAGCTCGTATGATTCACATGACTGAATAGAAGAGTAGAAGAAGATGGAGATAGCCATTTGATTTATAACCGTGCTTATCTCTTAACTAAACAATCAGCTCCGTGTAGCCAACAGAAACATTTCCAGCGGTGGAACTAGTCCGGATCGACATCGCTGCCTGGTTCCTGTTTGACCAAACCTATTTGTTGATAGAGAGACTTTATTGACAGGAAACCCTCACTCTGTCAGGTCTGTGATTTCCATTTAGAAGCTGATAAATGATCCACAAGAGCCTCTCAAAGTGTTAATAAACAGATCGTGTTGTGTAGTAATGAAGATGGTGATGAAGATCTCTTTACTGATCATGCATCGTGATGATGCATGATCAGTAAAGAGATCTTCATTTCAGCTCCTCACTGAGCTTCTTTTAACTGAGAAACATGAAGTCTTTGTTGGATCAAGGCAGATTTTCTTCCCTTTAATGTGTCTGCTTGGCAGTACGACCCAGTAATGTTCTCATGTCTGCCTCTCACAAACATTCTCCAAACATTCGCTCATCGCTCTCTGCACAGTCGCCCATTTACTTTA
Source organism: Sebastes fasciatus (assembly GCF_043250625.1). NCBI lineage: Eukaryota > Metazoa > Chordata > Actinopteri > Perciformes > Sebastidae > Sebastes > Sebastes fasciatus. Next base: position 1,551,989 of record NC_133817.1, on the reverse strand, counting down.
ATGGAAGTTGTTGAACGTGCAGCAGCGTTTACAGTCAGTGAAACGAGCGCTGCTATAAGTAGAACAGCTCGAACAGCGAGCTGAGACAATAAAACTCCTCTGTCCTGTTCTCTGAATCATTTAACGGTATTCATGGGTATGATATGACCTTTGACCTTAAATACCAGAGCTGTTTTAGGGATCAGTTCAGGTTAAGTCTCGTGCAAATTTGAAGGTAATTCCAAGTCTTTCAAGTCTCTGAATGCTGATTAAAGGATTCTAGTTTATATTAGCCTACAACTTAAAGGATTTAAAAAACAAAATCCAGCTGCCAGTTTTCATCCTAAACTAAGACCTGAGTTTTTCCTTCCCTCGTAGTCGCAAGTAGCATGTAGCATGATCTGACGCAGTCATAATCAGCTGTGGTTTTATTGCTATATCATTATACTTGGTCTATGCATCTTCTATAGTAGGCCTATAATACTCTAATAGTATTCCAACTGGAACATTATAGGGTTAAGGTGGTGTGTTTAGGCCCTTTCTGTGTTATTTGTAGCCTACATTAGGGGGTGTCATTCAGGTCCCAGTCAGGATGCTCCCGTTAAAGAAGTTCTTGCTGTTATTGTGAAAACATCATACGATCCTCTGGTTTCAAATGTGCTGTAACTCAAGAACTACTTTGGAAATTTGACTCATTGTTCATTTGGTTGTGGTTTAAAGGTGCAGCAGAGGAAACCTTCTTGTTTGTCCTTCAGCAAAGACAGAGAGTTGCTCTTTATTTGAGTGTTGGAGGCGATTTTAAGACGCCACTCACTCTATAAACTTTAAGCTTCTGTTACGTAACCATGTGGCCTTTTTTGGAGATCTTGTACTTTATGTAACCAGCACCAGAACCCTACTAGCTGAGTCAGTCCAGGCTCAGACGCAGCAGGACTCGCTCTCTCTCAGTGTTCCAGATTCGTCCCTCTCAGAAAGAAAGAAAGAGCCGTGGGCCGGGTTATTGACGGACGCAGACAGCTGAGCCTCCCGTCAGTGATCCGTCACCGCCACATCCTTTCACACTTCATCTCCCTCACACCAAAAAACCCCCACAAACAGACTCTGACAGCCACAATGTGCCTTCAGCTTCAGTATCTGAGCGGAAGAGAGACAAACTGGAGGAAGCAGAAACTTCCCTGACTGGTCTGACTCTTTTACCGTAATGTGGAAGTGACCTAATTCATGTGATGATGAGCTGAGGTGGCAGACTTCACCTCCAGTAGTCAGGTAGCTGAACGGCTCATTTTCAGGAATAAAAACCAACATTTTAGTTTTAGTTTTAGTTTTACGCTTTGTGGTCGGCATTCAGAATAAGAGGAACTGTGTTCATCCGTTTGGATGTTCCAGATGACACATCGACCTCAACATGAAGTCAGTAGTTTAGTTGTGGGATGAGTTGCTTGACTCATCTAAATTATGACCAATATACATCCTTTGATGGCTGTAAGTCACATGTAGCTTCAATAAAGGAATTTGTTTTATTTCACAATATTTGAGCTTGGTCTTTTGTAATGCAATTTATTTTTATTATAACCTACCACAGTTCGCTCTAGATGAGCTAATTCTCTGGATTTTTCACCATTCAGGACGTGTTCACCGATAATTAAAGCTGCGAAAATCAATATTTATATACCTGCAATGAAGAAGAAACCTTTATTTGTCATATACTGCCAACCTTGTGGTTAGGGTGCCATATTTTCAAACCCTTAAGGACCCTTAAGTGTACCGCATGTCCATGCATACACTGGCACGCGCTAATATGCATGCACTGGCAAACCCTAATATGCATGCGCTGGCACGCGCTGATATGCACGCACTGGCATGCACTAATATGCACGCAATGGCACGCACTAATATGCACACGCTAATATGCACGCAATGGCACGCACTAATATGCACGCACTGGCACGCACTAATATGCACGCACTGGCACGCGCTGATATGCACGCACTGGCACGCACTAATATGCACGCACTGGCACGCGCTGATATGCACGCACTGGCATGCACTAATATGCACGCGCTAATATGCACGCAATGGCACGCACTAATATGCACGCACTGGCACGCACTAATATGCACGCACTGGCACGCACTAATATGCACGCACTGGCACGCGCTGATATGCACGCACTGGCACGCGCTAATATGCACGCACTGGCACGCACTAATATGCATGCACTGGCAAACCCTAATATGCACGCACTGGCACGCGCTAATATGCACGCACTGGCACACATTAATATGCACGCACTGGCACGCGCTGATATGCACGCACTGGCATGCACTAATATGCACGCGCTAATATGCACGCAATGGCACGCACTAATATGCACGCACTGGCACGCACTAATATGCATGCGCTAATATGCACGCACTGGCACGCACTAATATGCACGCACTGGCACGCGCTAATATGCATGCGCTAATATGCACGCACTGGCACGCACTAATATGCGCGCATTGGCACGCACTAATATGCACGCACTGGCACGCACTATTATGCACGCACTAAGATGCACGCACTGGCACGCGCTAATATGCACGCACTAATATGCACGCACTGGCACGCACTAATATGCACGCGCTAATATGCACGCACTGGCACGCATTAATATGCATGCGCTAATATGCACACACCATAGGCATTTTCATCAGGATGGCTAACTTGGTGCACCTGTGTCTCATTTGAGCACGGAGTGGGATCAGAAAGAAGGCATTATAATAGGGGGGTGCATTAGAGGCTGTGACAATCAGTATTGTTGTCTGGGCCTACGTACATTATTTTTCAACTTGTTTCGTCTCAAGCTGTTATAATTAAAATGGTGGAGCTCAGACGACATTTTGTCCAGGATGGAGACACCGTCCGGGTGAAAGACTGACGGGGACGGACGGTCCTGAGGGAGTTATAAGTGGAGCGAAATGCCTGTTGATGCTCAGAAGGAACTGTGTAGAATAATTAATCAAAACGACACGTTTGATGTGCACATAAGCACAAAACTACACTAAATGCAACCAGCGGATATCTGTTGCGTCCGTGTGTAATTGTGGCTTGACTGCGCACAACATAGAGACTGCAGCTCTTATCTCATGCGCACAAATTTATTCAACATCTATAATATTATTATAGTTATTATATGAGTGTTTTACAGATATTTGTCGGGACTCGGAACCGTACTTGTGGTTAAAGGACGAGCCGCTCTCAGACACAGTTAGCGACTAGCTGGTCGTCATCTAGCAGCTGAAAAGTCCAATAGTTTCCTCAGGCGTTGGAGGAGACCAAAACAAGAGGAAGAAGAAAATAAAAAGTAAATATTGGACTTCCATTCATCAGGTGGAGTGATGCAATGCTAATGTTAGGTGTAAACAGGCCACTGTTTGCTAGCATGTAAAACCATATCAGCTTGTTGTCAAGCTTGGATCCACCAGATGGTGATTCAAGATGGCTTCCACCTGCATGTGTTGCCTCAACAGGCCTCCTGAGTGAAGACGGATAAACAGCTGGATCATCTGCAAATACTCTGAACTAATTACTCGGCTTTGACAGACAGTCGATCAGATCCACCATCGTCCCGTCTAAACCTGTGGATGCGTTCACACTGATGGGATTCTTTGTGGATTCTCCTCTCTCGCTCTCTCTCTCTCTCTCTCTCTCTCTCTTTCTCTCTCTCTCTCTCTCTATCTATCTCTCTCTCTCTCTGGCCTACCTGCTCCAGCACATCAGCTTGTAAGTTTTTTACTGCTTCATTTATTTTCTTTTATCTTAGCAACTAGGAACAGAGGGTTTATGATCGTTGAGCTGCCTGATCAATACAGGTATATTCAGGCAGACAGTATGAGGAGAATAAAGTGTTTTTTGAACATTACATTATGTAAACATGTTCTAGTAGAATCACAAAATACAAGTATGAACCTGAAAATGAGCATGATATGGGACCTTTAAAGGCACCAAGATCTTCATCAATGAAGATTTCACAGACAACGTGAGACAGTAATGAAAATGGAGCTGCAGCCTAAACTTAAGGAAGCACGTGACAAAGGTCAGATCTACGTTACGATCGACTCAACAAAAGTATATGTATAAGTATAAGTACATGCAAAAGTAGTTAGTTGTTCTCTCAGTGAGAAAACAAAGAAGCATAATTTCTCAAGACGTTAACTACTTCATCCAGTACCGAGGATTAGGAAGGAACGTGAGTTGTATTGTCATGGAAATCTTGCTGTTTGTAGATGTATATAGAGGCTAATTCAGCTTGGACACAGGCCAGTATAAACTGCCAGAACATTTGCGTCCTTGCCAGCGTAGGAAATGACTGATAAAAAGGGTCGACACGCGAGGACGTTTTGACAGAAATGGTCCGTGAAACAGCCTGAGAAAAGCTGCATATTTCATGGAGCACGACGACACACTGCGACTCGTTGAAGGGCCTCTCTGGACGCTGCTGGACCACGTGGGCGATGAATTAATGCCCTCATGGCTGATGCATGTTAAAAAGGCCACACAGCCCCACACAGTTACTATAACAGAGGGATTGTCTGTGAGATTAACATGCAGACACAAGAAGCTGTGTATAACATCTCTCCTGTCAGCGGTGGGTTAGATCAGTTTACCCACAGACAGAAACACAACGAGCTCAGGACAACATCTGACCAGCAAAGTGAAAACGCTCGAGGGCGACGTCAGAAGACTGGAGGTCAAACGGGTTCATCAAAACCTGGACTCCGTGTTTATGTCTAAATACGCTCTGTTGTTCTCGTCCTGACGCTCCAGGAACTCGTTCAGTCATCAGTCTCACGCTGGCGAAAGGAGCTGTCAGCTCCATGTGCTTCTCTCTCAGACACGTCGTCTCACGGGTTTCCTTTCGCCTCAGGAGATGACATGTGAGGCTGTGAGAGAGAAGAACCTGAACAACAATTACTCAAATATTCATCTATTTGTAAAATGATGATGGAAATGATTCCCCTGGGCGATGTTTTACACATGCTGTGTTCTGTCTGTTAGTACAGGAGCTTGTTTCAAACATTTCACTTCAGCAAAAGTGTGTGTGTGATGTTCAGTGAAACGGTATTTCATCCTCCGAGATATTGCTTTCTGTGTTGGAGGGAGATTCGGGCTTTGTTTCATTTCCTCTTGGAGAGGCCCTGCAGAGGCTTTGGACATATGAGACTCTGACCGCTACCTCTGAGCTAACGCTGAGCTCTGCTTGGATGTCAGTAATGCCAAACTTTCCCCGTGTTTTTCATGTTGTGTGAGTAATCACTCTTTATATGCTGACATTGGCTGAGTTGGAAAGCAGCGGTGCTTTGAGGGGCACAAGACCTGCCAAGAGCGGTATCATAACTTACGAACCAGATGCTTATCGAGCACCTTAACATGCGTTTTTTCATATTCATATTGCTCTGAGTGAGAGCGCATTGCAGGTTATATTTGGGAGGAATGCCTCCACTTTGATGTCTCAACAGGAATCTGCTCCACATATCAGGCATTCACCAGCAGATTAGTCTAAAATAGAGGCCTGGCATCCCGTGCTGCTTGCCTCACCGGACTGACTGACTCCGTCAGGTATGAAGCGATTTGTTTTAGAATCTGTCACCGGGATTGTTTACTGTTCTCCCCCCGTCCAAGCCTCCAAAAAAAGAGATTATAACTGAGAAAAACCAAGCCTTCAGGTTCCAAAGGAAACCCGAGTATCTCAGATTATCTCCCGATCGTAGCTGAGATCTTGTTACTCCGTGTTAGCCTCGTTCGTTCTCACTGCACCACAACCCATAAATGGTCCTGCAATTTTCCCATGTCTGCATCAGGAGCCACAGTTCATTTTCCATGCGAGACGCTCCGGCAACTTCCTGGCTCTCAGGACCTGCGTCGGTATGATTTCCATAAATATCCTGTCACGGCTCCAGCGTGGAATTAGAGCAGCAACATTCCCAGGTAATAGTTCTGGTCATGAAACTCTTCGGTGGGTGTTTCTGCAACGATACGGGCATTTTTAGGTTGGGATTTATGTTCAAATTTGCATTGCTTGATAAATATATACACACAGTGTTATTACCCATGTTGACATAAAAACAATAATGTGATTTGATAGAATTTATTAAGATTTTATGCATCCTCACTTTTCTTCATGTGAAAATGTGAGACCAATGTGGTCTCAATGTTGAGATAAATGAGCTAATTCAATTATAATATCACATTATGTGTCATATACATATTACTCTACTGCTGCCGCTGTTTTAAATGGTTGATTACGATTCACCAAAGTCACACAATGACACAAACGAGCTAACCGACCGAGGCAGCGGTAGACCAGCGACCCCCGTCTTCTGAGAGGTAAAAATGACTGTTGCTGCAAAAGGAGTCTGGTGGCTTCAGAAAGGGCTGTCTGACAGTAGGATAAAGTGGGAATGTTAATATAGCGTACACTTCAACTGATGATTGATTTTTATTTAGGTGAGTCTCTCTTTTAGGCTCCACAGCGTTTAGCTCCCATGCTGGTACTCCTGCCTGCTTCACCCAAACTGGGGGGGCGCCGAAAAATCAGAACTATCCTTTAAGGCTCAGACGCACAAAACCGACGTCAAAGAACGGCGACAAAGGTCGACTGTCGCGTCGCCTCGTGTCGCCTTTGTTTTGGCCAACAAGTTGCATTTGAACAAACTACAAAGACTACAGCCGACGACCAGTTAGCACAGGGGTCAGCAACCTGCGTCTCTTCAGCTCCTCTCCAGCGGCTCCCTGTAGACTATTAATAACGGAAATGAATAACTGTTATTTGTTTACATTTTCATTTTTATTTATCATAGTTGTAGGTCTATGGTACGACGGTACGACGGAGTATTAGGGCCACATTGAGGAAAAATAATAAATCTGAGATTAAGAAAATAAATTATAATATTATAAAGTAGTAATTTTACGTGTTATTTTCTTTTATTCTTGTAATATTACGACTTTATTTTCTCGTAAAGTTATGACTTTATTCTCGTAATATTACGACATTTTTTCTCGTAATATTATGACTTTATTGTGTAAATCTCAGATGTGTTTTCCCTCAATGTGGCCCTAATACTCCGTAGTACATTGTCTCTTTGGCCCTCACTGCATTAGACTGATATACTATATACTTAGACTATAAACTGTGTTACCTTCATCACAATGATCACATGTTTTGCGGCTCCAGACAGATTTTTTTTGCCTAAAACGTCTCTTTTGATAGTAAAGGTTGCCGACCCCTGAGCTAGCACGTACGTTCTGCGCTTCACAGAAAACTTCCTGGATTACTCGACAGGCGCTCCGAAGCCTCGGCGCATCACGTAACATCATTAGGTAACAGCTCTTTCCAAAGGTCACTGCTAAGCTAAGCTACTCGCCTTCTGGCTCCTAGTTAACGAACAGACGAGAGATTGATATTAATCACCACCGAACTCTCAGCAAGGAAGCAGAGAAGCATATTTCCATGTAAAAACAGCTCTGGTCTAAAGCCAAAGGGAATGACGCTGACTCTATTGTTTGGACATTATGAATGTATTAAGTAATCAGATGGCCTGACCACACTCTCTAATAAATCTAATTACAGCTTTGTGTTTGCATCATCCTGGCAGCTGCTGCCTCCTGACTCAACATCCAGGTGAGAACACACCTTACCTCAGCATGAAGACGTTATGTAAAGCCTCTCTGAGAACATCGTGCATCATATCTGTATATATGTAAGATAAGAGGCCGCGAGGACACGGCTTCATAAAAGAGGGATTTTGATTTATCTGTCTGTGAGTGACGGCTCCATCTGTGTACACACCAATCTCTGCACTAAAACATTGTTTTGGCAAGAAGCGCCTATCCGATAAATCTCTCGCTCTCATTTCCCCCTGAAGTTTACAGTAATATACGACTGCAATAAATCGAGCTCACTTTGTAAATCTTTTCTGATTTCATCGTTTCATATTTCTTCCTTCCTGTCCCGTTCCTTTGTGAAGAGTCCAAACACAACAACGTTTGTTAGATTTACATTTAGATTTGAGGATTCTAGCTGACGTAACGGACTCTGAATGCAGCTGTATAATAACTTTATATTGTTACATCACTGAAAGACAACAGAGAGGAAGATAGTCCGACTCACAATGCCTCGAAGCAATCCACAGCAATCTGACCGTATAGAGCAGGGGTCGGAAACCTTTACTATCTAAGAGACACAAATCTGTCTGGAGCCGCAAAACATGTGATCATTGTGATGAAGGTAACACAGTTTATAGTCTAAGTATATAGTATATCAGTTTAATGCAGTGAGGGCCAAAGAGACAATGTACTATGGCGTATTAGGGCCACATTGAGGGAAAACACATCTGAGATTTACAGAATAAAGTCAGAATATTACGAGAAAAAGTCGTAATATTACGAGAATAAAGTCGTAACTTTACGAGAAAAAAAGTCGTAATATTACGAGAATAAAGTCAGAACTTTACGAGAATAAAGTCATAACTTTACGAGAATAAAGTCGTAATATTAAGAGAATAAAGTCGTAACTTTACGAGAAAAAAGTCGTAATATTACGAGAAAAAAGTCATAACTTTACGAGAATAAAGTTATAACTTTACGAGAAAAAAAGTCGTAATATTACGAGAATAAAGTCGTAACTTTACGAGAAAAAAGTCGTAATATTACGAGAATAAAGTCATAACTTTACGAGAATAAAGTTATAACTTTACGAGAAAAAAAGTCGTAATATTACGAGAATAAAGTCATAACTTTACGAGAATAAAGTTATAACTTTACGAGAAAAAAAGTCGTAATATTACGAGAATAAAGTCATAACTTTACGAGAATAAAGTCGTAACTTTACGAGAAAAAAGTCGTAATATTACGAGAATAAAGTCAGAACTTTACGAGAATAAAGTTGTAATATTAAGAGAATAAAGTCATAACTTTACGAGAAAGAAAGTCGTAATATTACGAGAATAAAGTCAGAACTTTACGAGAATAAAGTCATAACTTTACGAGAATAAAGTCGTAATATTAAGAGAATAAAGTCATAACTTTACGAGAATAAAGTCATAACTTTACGAGAAAAAAAGTCGTAATATTACGAGAATAAAGTCGTAACTTTACGAGAATAAAGTCATAACTTTACGAGAAAAAAAGAAAATAACACGTAATATTCTGACTTTATTCTCTAAATCTCAGATGTATTATTTTCCCTCAACGTGGCCCTAATACTCCGTAGTACCGTCGTACCATAGACCTACAACAAAGATAAATAAAAATGAAAATGTAAACACAAACATTTATTCATTTCCATTTCTAAACATCAACAGAGAGCATCTGGAGAGGAGCTGAAGAGATGCAGGTTGCTGACCTCTGATGTCTATAGACCTATAACATAGATAAAAAACGTTGAGAAATGAAGTTCATTCCACCTTCAGGAAGTCAGGAGTGAATGTTTAAAATGTTCCATCTGTGATGCTTTTAGAAATCTAATTCCACAAACACTGAGAGGTACGAGAGGAAAACCTGGAGTTGAATTCACAGATGCAGACGTGATATCGAGACCACACAGACCCGCGTCGGAGCGCTTCGACCCCGGAGGAAATCTGTGAGATTGTACCCCCCCCAAGAGGCATTTCCTCCGAGCTGTGTGGTCCCCCCTCCTCCCCTAACAGACCGGGATCTATAACCCAAACAGAGGCTGATTATCATAATTAGGAGATCAGTTCACCACTGATCCCTCAGCCTGATATACCCCCCCCCTCCTCCAGTTGTCCAAACTGGTGTTCGCATCGAATTGAGCCGCAGAGATCCGTGTCAACTGACTTCCTGCCCTGCAGGACTAAACGCCTCCTTGTTCTTCCTCATAACTGCAGGTCTGGAAGGTTTGAATCCTCATCAGTGTTTGTGTAAAGTAATTATCCTCCACTTAAAGGGACTGTTTGTAACTTCTTCCACGTATAAATCATTGCTGGTCGGTGTCTCATGGTCTCTCGTGTGTCTCATGGTCTCTCGTGTGTCTCCGCTGTTCAGACTCGGACTCCAACACAAACTCCAGTGAAGCACCAAAACCTCTTGGTTGTATCTAGTGAAGCTGTTAAACAGTGTTGGCCGCGGTCGGAGGACGCGGGGGAGACCGTAGCTTTGGTCTCCAGGACCGGAGTCTCTGCTCCTCTGCCTGCCTTCACTCACACACCGCGCTCGTTCCACCTCTCACGTGCATGCTGCTCACTCCACACTGCAGAAGAGTTAGTTTAGCTCTGAGAATATCTAGTACACAAGTTAAAACAAACACCAACGATATATGCTATCTATATATTCTTAGCAAACACGTATTTTACTCTAACATGTAACTACAGGATTGACAGATGTTTTCGCAGTAAATATTCCCGTTCAGTCAGTTCACCAATTAAGATAAAAACAGTCCTCTGGTAGAGTCGTGTTCTCATCACAGATCACTGTCAGCATCCACAGATCCCGTTAGCAAATAAAGGCCTGGAAAAAAAACTCATGGAAAATGTGTCGGAGGCCCCGTCCCACGTCCGTCCCACGTCCGTCCCTCGTCCGTCTCTCGTCCTCTCCACCGTCCCACTCCTCAGCTCATACAACAGTATTCTTGTTATAGACGACGACATTGTTGAGGCTCTGCTCTCCACCCACAGTGTGTCTGCTCCTCTGTGGAGACAACATGGATCAACAGCCTGCATGTATACTGTGAAGGCCATTTCCAAAGGGGTCCCTTGACCTCTGACCTCCAGATGTGTGAATGTAAATGGGTTCTATGGGTACCCACGAGTCTCCCCTTTACAGACATGCCCACTTTATGATCATCACATGCAGTTTGGGGCAAGTCATAGTCAAGTCAGCACACTGACACACTGACAGCTGTTGTTGCCTGTTGGGCTGCAGTTTGCCATGTTATGATTGGAGCATATTGTTTTATGCTAAATGCAGTACCTGTGAGGGTTTCTGGATCAATATCTGTCATTGATTTGTGTTGTTCATTGATTTACAATAATAAATATATACATACATTTGCATAAAGCAGAATATTTATCCACTCCCATGTTGATAAGAGGATTAAATACTTGACAAATCTCCTTTAAGGTTCATTTTGAACAGATAAAACATGTGTGATTAATGGTGATTAAATATGTCGATTGACGGCTCTAATAAATATATTTGCAAAAGACCTGATCTGAATAGACCTGAGGATAATGTGACCCAATCAGAGCTCAGAGTGAATCTGTTTGGGTCCACAGACCTGAGATCTGTGGCAATAAAGGCGCCTCGACTCAGTTAGTTAGTTTCATTTGGACCCGACCCGACACGACTCTTAAGGCCAACAGAGCTGATCCGTACTGACGGATGCAGGCTACGTATTTAAATTCTCTTCAAGCCTAACATTTTTCTTTCTCAGATGCACACCTTCAGAGAGCGTGGGAACGCTGCTGTGAGTCTGTGGCTACAGATGCCTGAAACGCCGACGTAAAATACCACCTGTCATTCAGTCACTCATGAGAGCGCTGATTGGAAAATGACGGCTGACACGTCGTCTCACAAACGTGCCTCTCGTGTGCCAGAGAGCAGCTCCACCTTCACAGTCATGAGGTGACTTACTCCATCAGCTCGTACCAGTCGGCAGGAAATCCGCTGGTTTGAATCAGTCACCGGGGCGTGGAGCGAAGAGAAGTACAAACTGGTCGTAATTATGTTTAATAACCAGCTATCTGCATAACACGGACACTTTGTTTGTCCTTTCTACTAGAACATGGAGAAATACAGCACGACTATAACGTAAACTAAATTAAAGCTGCAGTAGGCAGAATGTTTTTGGCATCATTGGGCAAAAAAAATCCATAATAACCTTTCAGCATATTGTAATTCAAGTGTTCTGAAACTAGACTTCTGCTCCTCCTCATGGCTCTGTTTTCAGGCTTTAGAACATCTAGCCCGTGACGGGAGACTTTGACCAATCACAGGTCATTTCAGAGAGAGAGTGATTGACAGCTGCTCAGAGACAGCAAGGCTCCAGCTCGGCTCTGATTGGTTGTTTTCCTCCGGTCTGTGAAATCCTGCAGATGCCGTTAGGAGCACCGGAGGACACAGAGACACATGATGTTTATCAGATTACCTGTCTCATGCACTACTGTCAGGATATAGTGACCGTTGACATGAGGGCGGTGTGGTGGTTAAACTTCTCCAACCAGACAACCTCAGGCTTCAGCGAGCGTCCACCCTGCAGAGGTGTCCTTGAGCAAAACACTAGCGGCTCGTCCCTGACCTGGACGCTTAAATCACCGGGGCTCATAAAATCTGTCGACGCAGATGCAGAGATTGGATCATAACACGTATACACATCGGGACGCAGGGTGGCGTGGATGAAGCTGCAGCTGCAGGGGTCACAGAGTCAAGGTCAGAGGTGAGGAGGGTCGGGGTTTTACTGGAAACATGAGAAGGGAAGGTATGTTCGGCAGTGGAGGTGGGAAGTCGTCTTGCCCCGGGGAACATCTCACCCATTTGGTATCGATTGATACGGGGACAAAATGCGACAATAAAGTTGGACATGTTGGACATGCGTTGAGTCCAAGCGGCCTAGTTATTGAGTTCTCACGTCTGCAGGAATTTAGGTAAGTGTCTCCATCGGTCACCACACTGATCTCAGCATCCGGACGGTGACCTGCGGTTGCTTCTTCTGCTGTCGTCACGTTTGTTTTTTTGCATGTGTGTGTGACAGAGACTTTGGGTTTGGGCGTGAGTAGCGTGGAGGAAACCAAACAAGTCAGTCATGTTGGTCAGCAGTTCCCTGCGTGGTTGAGAGATCTCAGTCACACCCACACGGTGTGTTTTATTTACCGAGAGTGACCCACTTCATATTCTTGCTCACATTCGCCAATGATCTGATTCCAAATATTACATAAACACATTTCAGACTCTTTAGGTCATCCGAGTTTTTTGGTCTTGACTGGGTCTCATTTGGATTTGGCCTGTAAACCTGGACTTGGACTAGTCTTGTACTCAACATACTTGGGCTAGGCTCACATCTGGTGTTTATTCATGTACATATACGGTTTGTTTAGCATTGGAAAGGGTTATCTTTAAAGTGGAGAGCTGGCCATGTTTTCAAGGGTTAAGTTTAGGGTCATAGTAAGTCAATAGTATAGTATGTTGATAAATTTAATGATAAGTCATGAAAAAAAGCCGTATAGTATGTCGAAATTTGACACGATATATTATGACCTGTGGTATAGCTCAGTGTGGCAGATACCTGGTTGGAATAATGGTGGTTGTTGGTTCAATCCTTATGTGACACAGTCTGTTTTCAGGTCTAACTTCTAATGACGAAGTTATATATACCAAGAGAACAGTCATAAATGTATCTGGTGGTATGGCTCAGTGTGGTAGATACCTGGTTAGAATACTGGAGGTTGTTGGTTTGATCCTTATATGACAGTGAGTTTTGAGGCCTAACTTCAAATGATGATGTCAAATATACCAAGAGAACAGTTACAGGTGTATTTGGTGGTATGGCTCAGTGTGGTAGATACCTAGTTAGAATACTGGTGGTTGTTGGTTCGATCCTTATGTAACACAGTCTGTTTTCAGGTCTAGCTTCTAATGACGAAGTCAAATATACCAAGAGAACAGTCTCAAGTGTATCTGGTTGTATAGCTCAGTTTGGCGGATATCTGGTTGGAATACTGGAGGTTGTGGGTTTGATCCTTATGTGACAGTGAGTTTTAAGGCCTAACTTCAAATGATGATGTCAAATATACCAAGAGAATAGTTACAGGTGTATCTGGTGGTATGGCTCAGTGTGGTAGATACCTGGTTAGAATACAGAATGAGAATGAGGTTGTGGGTTTGATCCTTATGTGACACAGTCTGTTTTCAGGTCTAACTCCTAATGACCAAGTCAAATACACCAAGAGAACAGTCCTCAGTGTGGCATTGGTGGCTTGGCTGCTAAGTTCCCGGTTCTGGCTGCGGCAGAGCGGGGTTCCATCCCCACCCTCACATCGATGCCCGGTGCCCAACAGTGGAGTGAGACGAGCGTCTCCTCCCAGAGATAACTCTGGGGGGTTATGGAACACATTTTACTGAATGTAAATATGTTCCAATGTGTTTTTCGTTTCTGCTTGTTGAACCCTAATCCTGTATAATATACAACCCTAACCCTAACCTGTATAATATATAACCCTAACCCTAACCTGTATAATATACAACCCTAATCCCTACACAGCTTGAGCCAAAAAAAAAAAAGCATAACATGTAGTAAAATTTACTGCAGCGTCATGTTCCCTGTTTCATAACCCCCCAGTGTTATCTCTGGTAAACCCTGGGAGGAGACGCTCGTCTCACTCCACTGTTGGGCACCGGGCGTCGATGTGAGGGTGGGGATGGAACCCCGCTCTGCCGCAGCCAGAACCGGGAACTTAACAGCCAAGCCACCAATGCCAGAAAGCTAGACCTGAAAACAGACTGTGTCACATAAGGATCGAACCAACAACCACCAGGATTCCAACCAGGTATCTACTGATCTGAGCTATTTCACAAGTTATATGCATGTTAAAAAAAGTCTACAAAAATCATGATGAAAAAAAAAAATCATATTTACAGTATGTTTAAAATAAATAAAATCATAGTATGTCCAAAAATGTTTTCGTTTTGTATGACTTTTTTTTCATGAAAGTTTTCGACATACTATATGACTTTTTATCATGTTTTTTCAACACATATAACACATATATATATATATATAATCAATTGATTTTAAACAAAACATTTTTGCGCAATTGAGGCAAAGCAGCTTTATTTGTATAGCACATTTCAGCAACAGGGCAATTCAAAGTGCAAAGTGAGGAAGTTTTATCTAATTTTGCCATTTCCATTTTTTCTAATGGAACACTTTAATGTAAAATGGGCATTACAATACTGGATAGGCTTGACTCATAAACAGTTGATTCCACACTTTTTTGGCAACTCCTCAGTCCATCAGGATGCAGAGTCAGATCTGACTCCAGTTCATCTGTGAATGACGGGTGAATATGCGTCACACTTCAGACAGCAGTTTGGTCCTACCGTTATACTCATCTCGCAGGGGAATTTGGGCGTCTTGTCTTTTAGGGACTTTTCTTGTAGTTACTTAAGATTACAGATTATTTAGTACTCTCGTGCAATATATAGTAATCCACCTGTTGATCTGACAGTCAGCATATAGAGATCCATATAGCCTTCAACAGGGTTCGATTTAACTCATTTATTGAGGGGAAACAGATGATGCTTGTGGTTTGTCCTTTTATTCGGATGCGGTTTGGGGAGCTTCGATCGAGGTTCCACAGTAGCGCCCGGGCACGATGGACCCCCATCAGGACGAAGAGGAGACGAGGAGATTAGGAGAGAAGAAAGGGGCGGGAGGGAGGGGAGCAGAATACCAGAGCAGAACAGTTGAAGTGGGTCAGGCAGGTATTTATAGGAAATACGGGAAGAGGTATTATATCAATTGATGTAATACAGTCCAATGCAACCACACCACTGAATATGGCCTCCAAAAAGACCATTTAATTACGTGCAATAAACTGAATCACCCCACACTCTTCATGCTGTTCAGTTATTTAGTGCCGCAGGAGTTTGAATGACAGTTTTCTCACCTGCTCTAATGAACCAAAGTGAAGGTGAAATTGCTCCAGGTTTTAAATAACCTGCCCTATAAATTCTTGGTGTGAACATGTCTTAACACATTAGTGCAGTGCTGGGAAGCAGCAGCAGCCGCCCTGGACGCCAGCGAGGTCACGGCTGACTCCGTCGGTCTGAGTCGAGCGCTGTTGCGTGTCAACCTCCTGCGAGCCACCTGGACCGCCTCCACCACCACCTCCACCTCCACCTCCTCCACCTCAGGCAACAAACACGGCGTATTATTCGAGCCATTACTCACCCACCGGTGCAGGATTACTCACACCTTCACTCCCTCGCTCTGTTTGACACTAGAAAACGTCTCCGTGTGAGACGGCAGATCCCTGCCAACAAACACACCGCTGGCCTGCGGTGATGAGCAGACACAAAGCTGGACTTCCTCCCCCCTCCAGTGATGGAGACAGCACCGAATGAACAATAATTCACCAGCAACAGTTATGTAACTTTCTAAAACAACGCAGCGTGCCAGAGCATAAAGGTGCTGCCACATCAAAAAGCTCAGCCACAAGCAAACATATTAGATTTCTAAAAGGGTTTCACACAAATATGATGATTGTTGAAAACAATGATGTCTGAACATGAGTCAGGTTGGACTGCGTTTAACCTACATACTCCAGAACGATGGTTTATATCAGCTTTCCCTTGCAAGGCATTCTGTTCTAAAACATTGAGTCATTATCTTTGTCACGAAACACTCACTGCTGCAACCAGATAGTAAGTCCTGTTTGACTTCTGAGATGAGTCAGCGCCTGCGTAGCCTTGCGTGCTAGAAAGCTGCAGCTAACATCTGTACAGGATCCTGTGAAGGTGAATGAACATGTTCAGCCTTTCCAGAAGTAAATAAAGGTGCTTCATGTACAGTATGATCATGCCTTTAGGGGCCATTACACACCCATTCCAAGAAGAATATGGCACACCCCACAAGTATGCATTCATGAATGGCAGTTTAAACACAAAGTCAACACAGGGGGAAGCATACAGGCCAAACTAAATGAAAACCAAAATGATAAGGCCTACTACATAACAAGACTACGAGTCTACAGTAGGGATGCACCGATACCGATACCAGTACCGGGTATCGGGTCCGATACTGTGCTCATGTACTCATACTCGCAAAACGGCTCCGATACAACAGCACCGATACGACTTTACAGCAGCGTGAAGTTAACCTCTCGTCAGAATCTTTGGGGTCCTCACGCTCCGCCAGTGGTGCGGCCGACCCTGCAGGGCCGGGATCCCACCTCAGCCGGCGTGCGCTGGCCCTCACTTTCATTGCGCCACAGGGTTTTGCTTGCACCTTCTGTCTCGCGCGTGCGTTAGACTCCTTGGTCCGTGTTTCAAGACGGGTCTGGGGGGTTGCAGACATTGCCGCATATGCATCGTATGCGGGACTCCCCAGCCTGCCGTGTGTCGCTCACACCCTCCAGCTGGCTGTTAACGAAGGTCTTTTGGCTCAGAGAAGTACTCGTATCGGTACTCGGTATCGGTCTGAATAAAAGTGGTATCGCTGCATCCCTACTTTGAACGGGCACTGCACTAGTGTACATAACTCTTCTCTAATTCCATCCTGTGCTTATATTAAAGGCAAGAGATCGTTTATTTCTTCTTTCTGACCTCAGATTTATTCAGAAATAAATGTGGTGGATAATTTATGACTCATCCAATCAGGTGTCGGTGTTCATGTTGTCTGCGTGAAGCAGAAGAAATACTTTCTGTCTGGTTGAGCATCTCAGCCGGAGGGGGAATGTTTTGGTTTGCTGACATCACAGAGAAGATGAAAGCATGTGTGAGGTGAACTCACCACCGCCGTGCACTGACTACACCTCCACACCTGCATGGCTCACGCTGCGTCTCGGATCGGGAGGCTGTGTGGGTGTCAGCCAGCCTCTTTTCAGTGTCGCTGGATGTTTGTGGGACAGGTTTGAACAATGTCTCCTTTGTCTCCCGGCAGGCTCACCTCGTCCTCTGCCTCTCTGAAGTGACAGAGCAGGTGATGAGGTAAGTACCACGGAGGAAGGAGAAAGAAACAAGCCTGAGATTAGCGTGAAAAGAAGAGAGGCATCCTGTGGTGCAACAGATGTGTCCAAAAACGCAGAGTGGACGGGTTGAAAGGGAGAAAGACAAACGGACTTAAAATGAATGATTAACGGATGAAGTCCTGCAATTATCCACTCAAACTGTTGTTGAACTGGATCACGCTGAGAAGTCTTTCTTAGTGCTGCACGTTTCACAACACAACAGACCTGCAGTCACTCCCAACTGTGTCACAAAGGAGTTCATTTGACTCATGTTGGAGACTGTTTGTCGTGTTTATTGTGCTGTTGCTACCGTACACAGTGATAACTCAGGTTTAAGAAATGATTGACAGCTGATAGAGTCCGAGATGACCTATAAGCTCATTAGAGAGATTGTTCCAAAGTCTGTAAGAGACAAAGATTTACTGTTGTTTTTCTTTCAGATTGCTGTTATGGATCTGTCTGAGCACTCATGTGGTCCACGTGGGGTTAAACTGACCCCGATGATGTCATGTTGAGGCCCCCTCCGGCCTTAAAAACAGCACCGAGTTCAGACAAAGCAACTCAGAATGAGCGTAATAGATCATCGAAAGCACAAACTACAGAGAGTGAGGAGAGCAAACGTCAGAGCCACAATGACAAAATACATTCGAAACTTTAATTTAACCAGAATGCATCTGCACTTAAAGGGACTGTTTGCAATTCAATTTATTTTTATACAGCGTCAAATCATAACAGAAGTTATCTCGAGACGCTTTATATATAGAGCAGATCTAGACCGTACTCTATAGTTTAGAGTCGTAATATTATAAAGTAGTAATTTTACGTGTTATTTTATTTTTTTCTCGTAATATTATGACTTTATTCTCGTAATATTACGATATTTTTTCTCGTAATATTATGACTTTATTCTCGTAATATTCTGACTTTATTGTGTAAATCTCAGATGTGTTTTCCCTCAATGTGGCCCTAATACTCCGTAGTACATTGTCTCTTTGGCCCTCACTGCATTAGACTGATATACTATATACTTGGACTATAAACTGTGTTACCTTCATCACAATGATCACATGTTTAGCGGCTCCAGACAGATTTTTTTTTTTTTTTTTTTGCCTAAAATGTCTCTTTTGACAGTAAAGGTCGCTGACCCCTGTGTTAGGCACTGGTGCTAGAAATAGTACTTTTTAATTTATACACTTGAACTTGTTGTAATTTTGAGCAATCTCTGGCACAAGAATTTCACTTATCTTATGATCGTGGGATTGCCTCCACACGGCTCTCAACACGGCTAGCAGCTAACGGTGCTAGAGTATAACAATGCATTGAATTATACAGGTTCATGTGTTTGTTTAAAGGGGAAAGACACAAAAACCAAATAGATTTACCAAGTTTTATTCTTTCTTATAGAGAGTAGAGTAATAGTTCCCACCTACAGTAGAGACTTTCTGTTTTCTTCTGGCCTTAATCAATCATTTGTAACTGAAATACTAACAAAAGCATCCCTGTTGTGTTTACGAGGCATACATGCACATTCCATACCCAAATAAAATCAGATCTCTACGTCTCTACGTCTCTACATCCGTCCCCTCGGAACAAAATGTCACAAGTGATTATAACTCTGCAGGTATTTAGTCAGGAGGTCTGATTTAACCGACCCAACTTGGCACAAATCAAACGGAAACATTGAAGAGTAAATGAGTATGCTGCTGTTTCCTCATCAGTCTAATGACAGCGACCTCTCAGAGACCCACAACAACAACGGTACGGGCTCATTAATAAAGAGTCCGGGGGGAGGGGGGTAAGTAAATTCATAGGAGCCTGGAGGATGGTAGTAAAACTGGGAAAAAGGAAAACAGCAATGAAAGGTTGAGGTCTGATTGCTTAGATACACACTGTGTTGTTTTTCATTAGACGCTCATTAGATGAAGTCATGGCTGATGGAGGTTATTATCTTTAATTATTAAAAAAAGGTAGTCATTGTTCATTTCCTCTCGGTTTCCAGCAGCGTACATCGGGGGAAGGAAATTGGCAGCGTTGCCCTGATTTGGGTTTTGGGGAGAAAAAAAGGGACCCCCTCTGATAAAGGACGAATCCACGCTGGAGACTCTCACAGGTTTACATCCCTTAGGGATTTAGTCAGTCAGACGGGGTTTCTGTGGACTCAAAGAATAAAGTCATAATTTTACGAGAAAAAAAGTCATAACTTTACGAGAAAAAAAGTCATAACTTTACGAGAAAAAAAGGTCGTAATATTACGAGAATAAATCATAACTTTCATGAAAAAAAGTTGTAATATTACAAGAATAAAGTCGTAACTTTACGAGAATAAAGTCGTAACTTTACGAGAATAAAGTCGTAACTTTACGAGAAAAAAGTCGTAATATTACCAGAATAAAGTCATAACTTTACGATAATAGTCATAACTTTACGAGAATAAAGTCGTAACTTTACGAGAATAAAGTCGTAACTTTACGAGAATAAAGTCATAACCTTACGAGAAAAAAGTCGTGATATTACGAGAATAAAGTCATAACTTAATGATAATAAAGTCATAACTTTACGAGAAAAAAGTCATAATATTACAGGAATAAAGTCATAACTTTACGATAATAAAGTCATAACTTTACGAGAAAAAAGTCGTAATATTACGAGAATAAAGTCATAACTTTACGAGAATAAAGTCATAACTTAATGATAATAAAGTCATAACTTTACGAGAAAAAAGTCGTAATATTACGAGAATAAAGTCATAACTTTGCGAGAAAAAAGTTGTAACTTTACGAGAAAAAAGTTGTAACTTTACGAGAAAAAAGTCGTAACTTTACGAGAATAAAGTCGTAACTTTACGAGAATAAAGTCGTAACTTTACGAGAATAAAGTCGTAACTTTACGAGAAAAAAGTCGTAATATTACCAGAATAAAGTCATAACTTTACGATAATAAAGTCATAACTTTACGAGAATAAAGTAGTAACTTTACGAGAAAAAAGTCGTAATATTACGAGAATAAAGTCATAACCTTACGAGAAAAAAGTCGTGATATTACGAGAATAAAGTCATAACTTTACGAGAAAAAAAATCTTAATATTTCGAGAATAAAGTCGTAACTTTACAAGAAAATAAAGTCATAACTTTCATGAAAAAAAAGTAATATTATGAGAATAAAGTCATAACTTTACGAGAAAAAAAGAAAATAACACGTAAAACTATTTTATAATATTATGACTTTATTCTCTTAATCTCAGATGGTTTTTTTCTCCTCCATGTGGCCCTAATGTACCGTCGTACCGTCGTACCGTCGTACCATAGACCTACAACAATGATAAATAAAAATGAAAATGTAAACAAAGAACAGTTATTCATTTCCATTTGTATAAATCCACGGGGAGCCGCTGGAGAGGATCTGAAGAGACGCAGGTTGCAGACCTCTGGGTTAAACACATTGTCAGCTATAAAATAATGGTTGTGCACCGCCGTAGTCTATAGGTGCTAGTTTAGGTGTCAGATTGTTTTATTGTCACGTAAGTCTTCTCTATCTTTCCCCTGAAGTGCAGCTGCTGTTCTACTTTTTTCCCTGTGACCTCCATTCAGGAGCCGTCACTGTGCTCTCCTTTGTTCTGAATTAACTGCCAGCGATCGAGCGATGATTGATCGGTGCAGCTGATCTGCGAGATGCCGCCGCCACCGCCAAGTTTGCAGCGGTAGGTCTCCGTAAACTAAGCCTCTGTGTTCTGGATATGACCGGCGTGAGAAAAAGAGATGGGAAAACTCCCTTTTTCCCTTTTCAGCTTTATCCACGGCGATGGGAACCAGAGCGGGAGCAGGTTGGTTGAGCCCTGCAGCAGTGGCGGCGGTGGCGGTGGTGGGCGTACCTGTCAGGATAAGGAGGGAGATTGGAGGCCTTTTGTTGAGCTGATAAGGATTGATTGCTGATATGTTGGTGGCAAGGTGAGGTAGGATGTTGTGTGACTCCGGGGCATATTGTGACAATATGTGACTCAGCTTTGGCACAGCTTCAACCAATGCAACAGAGATACGGTGTCTGCTGCTCAACTTTATCACCCCTCCGTGTTGTGTAAGACTTCCACGGTATCGTGTTTTACACAAGACGAGTCCAGGTTCTTGTGAGATTCTGCATTCATAAAGCGGATGCTTATTATTTCAAAAGAAGAATGGAAGGTAAGCTCATCCAATGCCTGCAGGTTTAAATCGCTAACTGAAGTTGAATTTCCCCAAATTTCTAGGCCATTGTTAAAGGAATAGTTTGACATCTTGGGAAATAGTTGCCAGTCAACGACAGGGCTTTTCCATTGGCATTGTGGCTGCGCCGAGTCACACCATGCCATGCTGATTTTGCTTTTCCATTACCAATTTTAGCGCGCCGAGTTGCGCTGCGCCGTGCCCGAGATCAGGCCGTTTAAAACGTGTGTAATTGAGAATGCAGTTTAGTTGTGCGGGAATGTAAATTTATGTAAAAGACGTACAAATGAACAAACGTCTTGCTGTATTTATGCAATCATGCATGCATCTAAATATTAAAACATCTCCTCTGCTGCACAAAACTGGTTCTTCAGAAGTCAATTTAGCTGCTTAACCTGTTGCACTAATAAGCAGCATCCTTGCAAACGTTACAGGTTCTTGGATGGAAAAAGAAATGATGGATTCATGGACCTAAATTCAGCAACAATCCAACTGAAAATTAAAAGATAGACCTGCTGATTGAGCCTGGTGACAAGTATCACCGACTGTCTGAGCAGCATCAGTTACGTCCTGTTCTCTGGTGTCTCCAGCTCACGTAACACTAGTGGGAGGTGAGAGAGATCCGGGTCAACAGAAGTGTGTCTGAAACAAGAATCAGCTCTGCAACCAGATATAGAACTAGATCCATACTGACTGCACAGACAACAATACCACCTGTGACGTGATGTTGTCGGTGAACACCACTCCTGAAGACTAGAGGAAGAACTTCCCATCTTCAATGTGGCTTTTCATGATAAAACTATTTCTACTCTTTTCAGTTCTAGAAAATGTCGATGACGACGACGACACTTCACTAGTCATAACGGTGTGAACGCTGCATCAGAAACAGACAGACAGACGATACCTGCACAGGTCGGTGATGTGTCAACAACACTCATGGCGGTCTGATATTTTTACTCTGCAGATTTCTGGGAATGTGAGCCGTTGATGCCGTGGGAACTTTTCTGAGAAACCAAGAAGGTCACCAGCTGTTTGGATATAAACATGAAAATCACACATTTGAACTAGTCTGCTGTCCAACCAATGGAAAGTTCTCACCTGTGGAAACAAAGGTGTGCGTCGTCAACGGCTACGGCTGACCAGAAAGACAGAAGCTACGTCCAACGTGAGTTTACAGCATCAGGAGAGTGACACTTTTCAAATAATCCTAATCTACAGACAGGGCAACCAGAAGAACTGTGGATGGCAGCAGCTTTCATAACGTGGGACAGATGATACAGTCTAAAGAAAGTACTTATCAAATGAACAAACACTTGAAACAATAAGTTCCTGACTGTGCTGGACACCACTGAAGGTAATTCTATGGCATGACTTATGTCAACAAACATGCTCACATCTTATCAGTCACATTAATGTGTTGTAAGTTAAAGTTTCCCAGAGCGAGAACAGAAGAAGGACGAGTCGTGGTGTTCAGCTGTGACTCACACCGACGAGCGAGACATGAAGACATAACAAGACTGAGACACGGAGAAACCAACCTTCATATCACTAGATAAGATAAACACCGTTCAGCATGTTTCATCCTCTTTGCACTCAGAGAACAGAACAGTCACAGGCCTCCGATGTCTGTGCACTCGATCAACGCTAACCTGTCCTTCCCTCTGGACTCTGATGATCTGTTTCAGATCGGGGACAATGCTGAAGCTAACTGTTGATGTCAGCATTTAACAGAGAGAGAAAACAAGACTGAAGACGATCTATAGTGCATGAAGAAAGGGCATTTAGGGCGTGTCCAACTCTACTTTTGCTAGTTATGCCCGGTTCAGACTACACCAGGGGTCAGCAACCTTAAGCAAAAACTAAAAAATAATCTGTCTGGAGCTGCTAAACATTTGATCATTGTGATGAAGGTAACACAGTTTATAGTCTAAGTATATAGTATATAAGTCTAATGCAGTGAGGGCCAAAGAGACAATGTACTACGGAGTATTAGGGCCACATTGAGGGGAAAAACATCTGAGATTTACACAATAAAGTCAGAATATTACGAGAAAAATAACACGTAAAATTACTACTTCATAATATTATGACTTTATTCTCGAAATCTCAGATTTCTTTTTTTTTTTCTCAATGTGGCCCTAATACTCCGTCGTACCTTCGTACCGTAGACCTACAACAATGATAAATAAAAATGTAAACAAAAAACAGTTATTCATTTCCATTTTTGACGCCGCGTCTGGGACGCCTCACGACGTCCCGACAGAAAGTCTAGCATGTTTGATTTTTGATTTTTTTGCTTTCCATGACATGTTCCGTCACGGCCGTGGATTTGACCGGCTGAGCTCAGACGCACACGGCTACTTATTATGCAGAATGATGTCATCGGACCGTCCCAGCTCAACTGCTGCCGGACCTCGCGGTAGGATATTCAGTCTAGGTTGTGTCGGAGTAAAAAAACACCACCGCCGTTGCGTCTTTGCGTCATGGAGCATCCCGTTGTGCGCCCGCTTTCTCTTCTCCATGTGAATTATATTTTTATTGTTTTCCCCTGGAGCCTCGTGGGCCCCTTTACATGGTCGGGCCCCTTTACATGGTCGGGCCCCTTTACATGGTCGGGCCCCATTTACATTTACCCGGTAAGCCTGTATGTTAAGACGGTAGTGCCGGGAGAGTGTGTGTTGTCGGAAGAGGGGACCGACGTGTAGTCCGTCATGCGTCGCGGCCAAGTCACGACAAGAATTTATGACTCTCAGTCGTCTGATCTGACATAGTGACCATCGTAACCGTCAAACATATTGTGTAGTCTGATCCTGGCGTTAAGCGGAGCATAATCTGGGTGTAACATGAATTAATCAGAGTGTCATCTCCACTTCCCTTTAAAGGTCACATTGGTGCATTGCTATTTAAAATGGGCAAAATTGGAGTTGGAAATTGGATTGGAATTGCTGAGGAAACGGGTCTGCTCGTGCACAAAGTGAAAGTGAGTTCATCGTCTTAATTTAGCATGCTAGCATTTGCTAATTAGTACCAAACACAAAGATAAAACATAAACCTCTTCATGATTCTTCCTCTGGGAACCATGAATGTTCACCAAATTACATAGCAATCACATCAACAGTTGAAATATTTCACTAAAGAACTAAAATATCAACCTTGTGTTTGTGCAAGAGGAAAAGTCAGAGGAAAGGATCACCAAAGTCAGCAGGATTCATCCTGTAGGGAGCATGAACGTCTGCACAAAACACCACGGCAATCCATCCCATAGTTGTTGAGATGACTTCGGTGTGGACCAACCGACATGGTCATGCCTAGAACACGCCGCTAGCATGGCGGCTAATAAAGGAACATTTGAGTCGGTAATCCGTGACATGCTTTAAACGTTTCCAGAGCTTCAGTGACCTTTGGTCTTCAGTGTGGCTGTAAGGTCTGATAACAGAACCTCAGATAACAGGTTGGCTCATAGGAACAGAACATTTCAGTAATAGGAGATAAATCAATTAATGTTTAATTAGTGACCTTAAATCTGAAAAGTAAATGGGAGCCAATGCACAGATAATAAAATGGAGGATGAGAGGATGGAGGTGAAATCTGATCAGGGTAAGAAAGCCTTACAGTAGTTCTCGGCTGATAAACAGGATCGACGACCTTTACAACTTAAGTTAGGGTGAAGATGTACTCCTCCAACCGGGTGGAGCTCACAAGAATACAACAAGTGAGTGTGTGTCATAGTGTGATCTGTCAATCAAATGAAAACGCCCCCGCACATCCCAACAGCTCTTTGAAGCCGCGGCGTCTTCTAACTGAGCCCGTAATGGTGAGAACACGGATGTGACACAGCTAATGAGATGCTAAATTAATTTAAAAATGTCTAGACTTCTGCACGACATGTAAACATGCACCGTGCTACTGCCAAACCAAACCACAGATTATGACTTTTCAATAGATTCTAACTCTTCCTCAGCTCCATGGTGTCACAGTTGCAACCACAATCCTGTTTGCTGAATTATTAATAATATAAACTGGGCTCTGCATCGTCAGAGAGATTTTGGTGTGTCTCGAGCTCATTGGGTTCTATGAGGAGGTGGGTGCGGTTCTTATTCTTTTGAACCAGCAACCTTCCAGTTCCAGTTGTTTTAAGTCTGTTAGCTCTAAAAGCCTCCATCTCTCCGTACACCTCAACTGTCCCCGTGAGGTTCTACTGCCGTGTCGTGTGTCAGAAAACCGGTTCACGGAGATAAACGTGCCTGTTAGTTGAGCTCATGTCTCCCTCAACAATGCGTCCATTGTCCGGTTTTGTCTCGCCACAAGTTCTGATATTTATTATTAGTACTGATAATGGGCTTGTTGTTGAACTGTGGTGAGATGCTGAAGACAAAACTGGCAGTCAAACAACGAGGACCTCAGGGGGAAGACATGATAGTCAAAACAAGGAAGCTAAGAGCCCACATGCAGAGGCACGAGGGGAGTTTGTCGACCACATTTATGACCACGTTCTACCACGTTTCGTCGCTTATATATGTCCATCCAACCCGGTCGGGAAGGTGTATAAAAAGCACGACATTACACGGACATTCCGTATCATGAGTACGCATTTTAGCCATGTCATTAGAACTAATATTTTCACAACGTTAACTACGCATCATTTCTGCAAGCTTGATACAAGATTAACATATTTATGAAACCTATTTTTGGTTCAGAAACATTCAGCGTCTCCCGTGGTTTGCAGAAACATGGGTTCTGGTGAGTGGGTTGCTTCTTGCTGAAGCTGCTGAAGCTCTCTTGTCGTGTTCAGCCGAGACATTCTGGCCTCCTGCAGCAACAGCTGCTGGATGCATTACTCTACCCCTCTCTCCTCCTCGGCCTCAGACAAAACAAGGCAGCGCAGGAAGCCTTGATTAAAGCACTTCCTGTCTGACTGGCCCCGGAGGATCAAGGAGCTTGGCGGTGGAGGGCTCGGGTATTACTTTACCCCCCCGCCCCTCTGAGTGCCGGTCGAGCCACGGACCCCCAGCGAAGGGAACTGAGTGCAGAGGTGTGTGTGTTCATAGTAGTGATGTCTGGTAGCCGAGGAACGGACGGACGTTTTAGAAGTAGATTATGAGGTGAAGCTACGAAGTTACGCTAAATTTTGGCGAGGAAAAACTGGCAATCAACCCAGAAACAGTAACCATTACATTCCTGGTTTATTAGCCCATTCTGACCCGTTGTTGCAGACGTTTTATAGTTTAGTACGGCAGTATAACTAACGCAGACCTGTTTGTTTTAATCGTCCTCCTGAGAGTTGCGTCTCTGTTTGTCCACGCTGCCCCTTGTTGACTGTAAACGGCGCCTTATGGAACTGTTGCGTAACAGCAGAGTTTATCTGCTCTGACAGCTTTAATTAAAGGTAGCGGAGGAGCGTTGGTGGGGGGGGGTAGGGCGCTGTCACACGTCTGGCTTCGTTTCACCCTCCCCAGCCCCCCCCCTCACACTCTGAGTCAGCGAGAGGCCGCTCCCTCCGATAGTCTGCAGGAAGCTCCCTCTGGGCCGTCTCGCTCCAGCGGCTGGCGGACCACCGGCCTGCTCTGCTGACAGATGCCCCCGTCTGGTTCTGTGTCACTTTCATGAGGTAATGAAAGTGTTCTCTAGTCCTTGATGTGCGAGTGAATTCAGAGGAATACCAAAGAGGGGGTGATCACATGAAGGTTATGTGAGCAGCGTTCAGCCTCTTGTATACGGAGACATCGGGGTGACCAGGTGTCACATTTTACGAGGGACTGCACAGCATTTTTATCCCAGTTATTGTTGTTGTCCCACATATCGAGACGAAGTCCCACATTTTCATTGATTCTAGTTTTTAAGAATCAAACCGCTGCAGGACAGACGCTTTTTTAAAAAATCTGGCTTTTATCCAACAGCTGTGAAGAAAGGAGGGAAGGACGGCTGTCATCACGGAGGGGCTGTGTTCGATGTTAGTCCAACTGTGCACACTTGGGTCAAGTGCAGGTTGACCTGTCGCCGTCTTTGCTACGCTATATACGCCGGGGACGTCACCGCAAAGTCACAACCTATGCAGATTTAGGCTGAATATGATGGAAACTACCACAAAGATAAAAAACTACTACAAAGACAACTTATAAGTGGGTGAAACCGGTGGAAGCGCTCGTTCTCTCTCTTTCGCTCCACCTCTCACGTGCATGCTGCTCACTCCACACTGCAGAAGAGTTAGTTTAGCTCTGAGAATATCTAGTGAATGTTCAGTGGACGTTTGTGCAGAAATAACTGCTGCAGCTCCTCCAGACCAACAGAGGTTTCCCGTGTCTTGTGAAGTGACGGGGCTCCGCAGAGAGAAACGTTATCGTCTCCGACCAAAACTCCGGCGTCTCCCCCGTTCCCTCCGGCCGCGGTCGGGAGGCTGAGGCGGGAAAAGCCAACACTAGGATCAGCATTGATTCATGGAGAGACCTTGGTCTGGTCAGCTAACATTACTGCCAAGCAGCTGAAATATAGAGTGATATTGTGCTTTTAGCTGACATGTGTCTCCTCACTGTGTTG
Source organism: Sebastes fasciatus (assembly GCF_043250625.1). Lineage (NCBI taxonomy): Eukaryota > Metazoa > Chordata > Actinopteri > Perciformes > Sebastidae > Sebastes > Sebastes fasciatus. The sequence continues at coordinate 1,523,554 of NC_133817.1, read as the reverse complement.
AGTGATGCTCCTTCATGTCTATGTAGAGCGAGCACAAGCGCGAGCAAAACAAACAGTCCCTTTAAGTTAGATAGACATTATATCAAAATGTAGACGACCTCTCAGCCTTGGTAACGTGTCCCTGAAGGCCGTTATCATCTACTCACATGGTTGATCACCGATGCGAATACAAGAACAGGACTTTGACCTCTAGTGGCCGTAGGAATTATGACGGCAGCAAAGGAGGAAGTCAGGTGACGTAGTATAAAGAGCAACATTTGGGGGGGAGGTCGGGGGGCGATGGATGGGTCAAACAAACACAGGGCTTTCAACCAGGTGAAGTTAGTGACACTAACTTTCACCACCACACCTTAAAAACCACTCCATGCATGTACAGGCGTGTACATCGGTGTGTTTGAGAGGTCACAAAGTGAAGCAGGAGCTCCCCTGCAGCGGTGCTGTTTATATCCCTCCTCCTCCAGTCAGGACTCGCTCCACAGTCTTAAGTGCGGCGAGCAAAAAAAAGCCAAAACACGGCCAAGTCAAACATTAGTTCTGCTCGAGGTTGAGACCAAACGGCCACAGAGAAGACCAACAAGCCTGCAGCTTCCATATCGTCATACTGGTGTTATTTACTGGTGTTCGCTGCCCGAGACGAGCGGTGGCTGTGGTTTGGTGATTAAGTCTGGCAGAGCGGAGAGAGAGCATACCGTTCTTTCTTTCCCCACTCTGACATCAGTACGCCAGGTTGCCAGGTAGACACCCAACGACTCCACGTGACATTCAGAGTTTCACCAAAGCTGCATCTGGAATCATTTTGTCTTCATTTCTGTCACATTGTGCATTTTGTTTTGGGTCTGTTTGGTTATTAAAACAATCCATCATCTGCTCATCAGCTTTAGATTGGACTTCCCAGAAAGATATTCTGTTACACACATTTGCACATATTCTCTATTAGTTGTTTTTGATGGTATTTCTCCACCATACGATCACATATTTTTGTTACAACACACATTATACGTAGAGTGTAATGTGTGTATTTATTTGTTGATGACTGACCTAGTGAATCAGATCTTTCCCACAAGAAGAAATAAAGAATTAATAACGCACTACAACCCTTCACAAGAGTTGTAGGTTCTTCTTCTCGTCAGGGTTGAAAGGCCTCTGAACCGGCCTGCAGCTCGTTCTGGGTCAGAGGAACTCCTCTGAAGTTCAGCCTGATGAAACTGCTTCAGGGTTAAAGCAGAGTGACGCGCTGTGTTGTGGTCAAATTCAACGAATTGCCCGAGAAAATGAAATTTCATTGCTGGGTTTTACCGTCTGCTTTGGTAGCAAAGCCTTCACATCAGCAGCAGATGACACCGACTGACCCGACATCCAACATCAGCTCAGACTGCTACCTGGAAACCAATATAGTCTCTAACCCGGGCACAGTCCAAGATCTCTCATCAAAGGAAAGGATGAAGATGTGCTGGCGGGCTCCTCCATGCTGCTGTATACTGAAGCTGCTCAGGTTAATATTACTCGTCTCTGCTGCAGCAAACAGCAGACTGACACAGTCAGCAACCAGCTAGTGAAGCTAGTTTAACATTTAGCAGCTAAAGAGAGAGAGAAGTTTCTCTTCTTTTCACCAAAAAATATGGAAAACCCTGAAGGGACACGGCGAGAATGTTTTGAGGACTACTTTTGCATTCCCTCGCAATATGTTTTATACTCTTTATACTTTTCTGCAAACGTGCTGCAACAACGGATTAATGCTTAAAGCCCAGAGAGGCCTCCTTGGAACAGCGCATGACTGGATATGTACATCAACTCATTTTAAGTACTTAAAAAAACACAAGTTAATATTTTTAGATTTCTTGTTTCAAAATACAGACAATTAAATAATATATTTCCATGTTCCAGTCTTTTATGAAAAAAAATATAATTTTCAGTATTAGAAGCTCCACTAAAGAAGTGATATTTTAGAGAAAAAAGTTATCGTATGAGAAAAAAAATAATTTATTTTGATAAAATAAGGGTAACTGTATACAGTATAGTAACAGTATATATGGACTCAAAATGCATAAAACATGAACATTCAATCTACTCTTCCTTAATCATCACATTTTTTTCTCAGCAGCCTTTTTAATTTTTCATGATGACATATCTCCAGATATTGTGATTCTCTTCCTCACTGTGGGAATCTGACTCTGATACTAACAATGAGCTGATAAGACGGAGATGTTTGGCAGCGCGACCGCTGACATCAAATCTATTTGCAGCTACTTTCCCCCTCCTCATAATCACCCCATAAAACGAACACCGCTGCGTTATTTTGGAAGCGTTCCCTCAACGCAGCACGCCACCTCTTCCAAATAGAGCGAGGTGCGGCGCGGTGCACACACCTCATCTGCTGATTATAGCACCACAAATGGCAGCGACCTGTTTAAAAAAAGCAGGTTGCATCACACTGAGAACTTAACTGAGCTCTGCACTTGTATTAGGATGGTGTTTTAGAACAATGCAGGGTGCACGCCCACACACACTAACAATCTACATGAGTTCATTGTTTATAAATGGCCGTGTTGTGCTGTGTCACCAGGCAGGATGTGTCCCCCTCTCCCTGGTTTCTGTCTCTTATCTTCCCTCCCGTCGTTCCGCCGTCTGCCACTTTACAAATAACCCGCTGCTGTTTTTGTCCGGCTGCTGTCGCTGTAAGTACCCATCAGCCCCTCTGACCTCTGGGCACAGATACAGTACAATAGGTGCAGTCTTCAGGGAGATGAGGGTGAAACGAAGGAACCGTCTTCGTCACCTGTTATCATCCGTCAAGACTAAAAACAGGCCACGCAGACCGAGATCCGATCTAGCCGATTAGGACACCTTGTACTCTGATAAACTGCCGTATGTTGACCTGAACGAAACTGAGATAACATCATCATCATCATCATGATATAATCATAACACATGATGTTACTCTCATTGTTTTCATGTAAACTAACTGTCAGTCGATTAAGATATTAAATTGCGATTAATCACGATTGACCAAAATGTACTTTAAAAGGAGGTTTGTTAGCAACACAGAACAATGACAGATATTGATCCAGAAACCCTCACAGGTACTGCATTTAGCATAAAACAATATGCTCCAATCATAACATGGCAAACTGCAGCCCAACAGGCAACAACAGCTGTCAGTGTGTCAGTGTGCTGACTTGACTATGACTTGCCCCAAACTGCATGTGATGATCATAAAGTGGGCATGTCTGTAAAGGGGAGACTCGTGGGTACCCATAGAACCCATTTACATTCACTGATCTGGAGGTCAGAGGTCAAGGAACCCCTTTGAACATGGACATGACAGTTTTTCATCATCAAAATTTAGCGCAAGTTTGGAGCATTATCCTTTGCGAAGCTAGTATGACATGGTTGGTACCGATGGATTCATCAGGTTTTGTTGTTTCATATGATGCCAGTATCGTCACTCTGGCTTTAAAACTGAGCTGCTACAACCTCCCAAAGATGGATTGCGTTATACCCCTTTAAAAAGCCTGTAAATAATCAGAATAAAGTGACTTTTGGACTGTAAAAAATGCCAAAAGACACGTTAATGTTAACACTATATTTCAGTTTTGTTTTGTTTTTTGACGTTCAAACTTTAAACTGATAAATGCACTATTTTTTTTGACATGATATGTACCTTTGTGGTGTTGGATATATTTGGCCAGCTGTGGACTAGTCAGGTGACAGATACTGTAAATGCATGCAGTGTAATGGGATGCTTCCTGCAGTGTGTGCACAGTAACATAGCGTGCACACTTGCAGTAAGGATGAGAGGACTTGTTAACCTGGATATGCTGTTTCCTGCAGTGTGAGCCCAGTAGCACATGCAGTGCACACGCTGTACTGTTGCATATGCATGAAAGCATGTCTGTCACCTGAGGAACGAGGACTGTCCTCACCTCTTTGGGAACTGAATGTTCTGCTGGAGAACAGCCGTCAACCAGGAATTTCAGGTCTGGAAGCCGTCAGTAAAGCCGGTCCAGCCGGTCCGGACCAGAGGTTAGCACACTTCCCTCCCACTAATCTGCTGCTTTTCAAGGTTCAACCATCAATTACGGGTTAATTTCCCTCCCACTCTGCTTGAATCCTCTTTAGCTGTTATTTCGTCTCTTCAGCAGTTTGTTTGTTGAAGATAATCCACTTCTTTTATTTATATTGACTAAACAGTTAAGCTGCTGATGCATGTTCACTCCTCAAGCACCCGCTTCAACTGTTATCAGGCCATTAATTAGACGTTATCGGTCGCTATACGCACCATAGATATGGTTCAGTAGGGGCCTACTACTACAACTTCTTTAGGTTTAGACAATAAAACTACAACGTCTTTAGGTTTAGGTAATAAAACTACAACTTCTTTAGGTTTAGGCAACAAAACGACAACTTCCTTAGGTTTAGGTATTAAAACTACAACTTCCTTAGGTTTAGGTATTAAAACTACAACTTCTTTAGGTTTAGGTAATAAAACTACAACATCTTTAGGTTTAGGTAATAAAACTACAACTTCTTTTTAGGTTTAGACAAAAAAACTACAACGTCTTTAGGTTTAGGTAATAAAACTACAACGTCTTTAGGTTTAGGTAATAAAACTACAACTTCTTAGGTTTAGGTAATAAAACTACAACGTCTTTAGGTTTAAGCAACAAAACTACAACTTCTTTAGGTTTAGGTAATAAAACTACAACGTCTTTAGGTTACAAAACTACAACTTCTTTAGGTTTCGGTAATAAAACTACAACGTTTTTAGGTTTAAGCAACAAAACTACAACTTCTTTAGGTTTAGGTAATAAAACTACAACTTCTTAGGTTTAGGTAATAAAACTACAACGTCTTTAGGTTTAAGCAACAAAACTACAACTTCTTTAGGTTTAGGTAATAAAACTACAACGTCTTTAGGTTTAAGCAACAAAACTACAACTTCTTTAGGTTTAGGCAATAAAACTACAACTTCTTTAGGTTTAGGCAACAAAACTACAACTTCTTTAGGTTTAGGTAACAAAACTACAACTTCTTTAGGTTTAGGCAACAAAACTACAACTTCTTTAGGTTTAAGCAATAAAACTACAACTTCTTTAGGTTATAAAACTACAACTTCTTTAGGTTTAGGCAACAAAACTACAACTTCTTAAGGTTTAGGCAACAAAACTACAACTTCTTTAGGTTTAAGCAACAAAACTACAACTTCTTTAGGTTTAGGCAATAAAACTACAACTTCTTTAGGTTTAGGCAACAAAACTACAACTTCTTTAGGTTTAGGTAACAAAACTACAACTTCTTTAGGTTTAGGTAACAAAACTACAACTTTTTTAGGTTTAGACAACAAAACTACAACTTATTTAGGTTTAGGTAATAAAACAGCAACTTCTTTAGGTTTAGGTAACAAAACTACAACTTTTTTAGGTTTAGACAACAAAACTACAACTTCTTTAGGTTTAGGCAATAAAACAGCAACTTCTTTAGGTTTAGGTAATAAAACTACAACTTCTACTACTAGTGGGTGTAGTAGGCCCCTACTGACCCACATCTATGAGGCTTATAGCGACTGATAACGCCTATTTAATAGCCTGACAACAGTCTAATCGTCTGTATCAAAATAAAATATATGATCTATTAGCCAGCTGCAGGAGTATTTTCAGCACCTATAGAAATAAGGAGGAAACTGGGGCGAAGCAGTTTTGCACTTCAAATCTGTTACTGGGATGTGGGCCACTTAGCAGATCTAGGCCTCCATGTTCACTTGGTTATAAACAGCAATTAGAGCCATTACAATGCCTGAGAAGGCTTAATGTATACAGCAGGTTTTAAAAGCAAGGTGAGCGGAGGTCACACTGAAGAATCCTATACAGTAGATTAAAGTGTCGGCCTTTGATGTGGTTTCCGTGTCACTCCTGCTGGGTCACGAGCCGCGGGGAGTCTGAGAGGAGAGCAGCAGCTGCTGTTGTCATCAGGAGCTCTACTGAACCACATCATTATATACAGTACAGTACATTGTGCAGTGTGTGTGCACGTGCATGTTTTCACTGTAACCTGATTTCGGCAACATTCCGATCATGTCATGTAAACACCGTCGTCGCCAGGCTCGTCGCTTACAAAGTAAACGTAACCGGAATGCTAAGACAAAGCTGGGATACTCATCAGTCCTGTGAACTCACATTGTTCAAGAAGTCCTTCCACAAAACTAAAATATTCTAAATATTTTGGTGACGCTAAAGGAGGCTAAATAACGCTCCAAACTTACGCTAAATTTTGGCGAGGAAAAACTGGCATGACCATTTCCAAAAGGGTCCCTTGACCTCTGACCTCCAGATGTGTGAATGTAAATGGGTTCTATGGGTACCCACGAGTCTCCCCTTCACAGGTTCACAGGTAGCATGAACTCAACACACACACCTGGGAGCCTCCTTAAGACATAAAGCACACTGAAGTTAACCCAGAAAAACAAGCATCTGCATTGATTGTTGTTCCAGATGACCTCATCCTGACACTGACAACAACCACTCAATGATGTTGTCTGTGTTACAATATCTGAATAGGTGAAGTCACGTGTGTCACGGTGTCACATGTACAGGAAGGGTGTTGTAGTAATAGTACATTGTGATATTACATTCTTCACACACAGTTGTGTTTGAACAAATGTGTCACTGTGTTCTCTTCTGACTGACTTTCCTTCTGGTAAAAACGGTTTCCTGCTGAGATCAATCCTAAACAAACACACAGTATTGATGGATCATGTTGAAGGAACATAGCAGTCACAAAGGCAGCACATTCATTGGCAATATACCAATTATTAGTTTTGATACAAATTTTAAATGTCCAATTAATCATTGTTTGTCCTGCACCGCATCGTGTCACGTCCTATTAGGGAGGAAACACGGCGGAAAATGTCTCCTTTTGTTGTTTGAATACTTATTAAAGAAATAGTGCAACGACTCTCCATTTGGCCTCTTGGATACTCAAAGTGGTTTCTACCTCTTGAAAGGGAATCTGTCTCTAAAATACTCCTGATATCCACTACAGGAGGCGATGTGCACATAGTGGAGCCTTCGGCCGTGACATTCACCCTGTGCATCATCACATTCTGCCATTGTACACAGTAGAAAATCAATAAAAACTAGAATGGCACTCGGAGAGCGCAGACCTCCGCCAAGGTGCGTGACTTTAAAAACAGATCCCAGCTCCCAGCTGGCGGTACCGTGAGGTGGTCGGCTTCTTATTAACACGGTGTGTTTCTGTGTAACGTGTCTCTCTCATTCAGTAGCCTTGTTATGTCTGTAGAACGTTACACTACGTTGTCTCTCATCCTGTCAGCTACCGCTTTGTTCTTTCTCAACGCGGACGGACAGCAGCTTCGGCACACAAATATCTCTCTGCTCTCAGAAGGAGGCGGGGTCACGCGTCATCAGCTACACTGCACATGTGTTCTACCCCGTGGTCTGAATGCTCAGGCTGATCGGAATCCTTAAAAAAAATCCTGAATCCGGATCATGATCCGGATCGCCACCAAAATCTAATGGATTGGTCATTGTGCCAAACTCCACCCCTCCAAAACATTACATTCAAATCCATAACAGACTTTTGGAGTAATCCTGCTAACAGACAAACAAACAAAAACAATGCCGGTGAAAGTATAGCCTCCTGCCTTGGAAGGAGGTAATAAAATAACAGAAAAGAATCCAAAGTCAAGTATGAATATTAAAACGGTCAAAAATATTATAAAGTAAAGATACAATTTCTTGTAACTAAAATATTGAAATCGTTGCCAAACAAACATTGTTTGGACAAAATGCACTTGGAGTGTTTTAGTCGCGTTAAGGCCTCGTCTTCTAGAAACTATTCAGAAAAAAGCACCTGTATCCTCGACGACCGGTAGGCTGTATACAGTTCTGCTTTATGCTGGTTCTTTAAGAGCTAAACTCCTATCCTCAGATAAGAGAGGATTTTTTCCTAATGCAGTTAGGAGAGATGTTTCTGTAATACCAAAAGTCCCAAATGTCATCCTGAACTGAGATAAGATTTCAGACTTAGAGCGTCTCTGTAACGAGGTGGAAAACAGCATCAATCACAGAACTCCAGCTGCTAATAGTAGAGCTGTTACAATACTAAATGTATTTTTAAGATATAAATCATTTATTTTCATGTTTCTATGTATTTATTTGCGTTATATATTCTATTATAATGATGCTGCCGGTGGGACCCGGTGCCCCTGTGTGTGTTTGGAGTTCGAGTTACGGCGTGTAACCCGACTTGCTGCTGCAACACGTATGAAGTCATCCCAGTTTGTTTGTGTTGTGTATACAACATGTGTTCACTCCTTCAGCTTTCACCTGAATACAGATGATTAGAACCAGGGAGCATATCAGTTATGGTGTGCTGTTGCATTTTTCACATGGGAAAAATGATAGCGAATGACGCACAAAACAACACACACACACACACACACACACACACACACACACACACACATGGGTCTAATCCCAACTCTCTGCAGTCCCACAGTCGGACGGATGATGTCATTCACCTGTTGGTGCCGCAGGGCGACAAAGGCTCTTTTGTGCCTGTGCAAACACGCATGTTCATACGCACACACATTTCTTCCTGTGTGTGGATCACGTGAGCAGCAGAGTATTGAATGCACATGTGGCTCCTCTCTGCGGAGGGGAACGGGGGGGGGGGGTTATCATCCGTCCTCATTCATCAGGAGGAGAACAGTGAGAGCTGCCGTGTTGTCACGCAGTCACCTCTCACTTTGTAAGTCGAGTTAACGAGACGAATCAGCTCCGGGTCAGGAAGGAGGAGTTTCCTTTCAGACATTTGAAGAATTTGGGTTTTGTAAACGAGACATCTGTGTCTGCAGAGCTCGGCTAGGGAGCGAGTACAAAGTACAGACAGCTGAGTAAATGGAACTCGTTCCTTCCATGATAAATAACGCTCCAAATTTTGGCGAGGAAAAACTGTCATATCCATTTCCAAAGGGGTCCCTTGACCTCTGACCTCCAGATGTGTGAATGTAAATGGGTTCTATGGGTACCCACGAGTCTCCCCTTTACAGACATGCCCACTTTATGATAATCACATGCAGTTTGGGGCAAGTCATAGTCAAGTCAGCACACTGACACACTGACAGCTGTTGTTGCCTGTTGGGCTGCAGTTTGCCATGTTCTGATTGGAGCATATTGTTTTATGCTAAATGCAGTACCTGTGAGGGTTTCTGGATCAATATCTGTCATTGTTTTGTGTTGTTAATTGATTTATGTTAATAAATATATACATACATTTGCATAAAGCAGCATATTTACCCACTCCGATGTTGATAAGAGGATTAAATACTTGACAAATCTCCCTTTAAGGTTCATTTAGAACAGATAAAACATGCGCAACTAACTATGGACAATCATGTGATTAATCGTGCTATCACATGCTAATATTTAAATGTTGTGTTTCCAGCTTGATCTCCTGCCCTCCAAGTGAAACAAAACAGAAAAAGTAATAACAAATGTTGTCTCTCTAAAGCCAGATTACTAAATTAGCAAAGCTGGTTTGTGTTAATGTGATTAACTGATCATTTGTTGGGGAATATGCATCACTAAAACACGATGTAAATGACATCTTAATGTGAGTCCTGCTTCATTACCTGGTCTTAAGGCTCTGTCTTAAAGAGAGTCCCTCCTATATGGTCCTCAATAATTTGTGTTCAGATTATCACACGATGATCAGACCTGAACCTTTACACAGATTCATGGACCCGTGTGTCCTATAGTCTAGAGGTGATTTAATCTGTATTACGAGCAGGAAACACAGAGATCATCCTGGTAGTCGCTCCTGACCTCCACTGAAGGGTTCGTAAAAAGAAAATCACACCTGCCCTATCAAACTGTGACATCACTTAACACAACAGGTGCACAGATATATGACTGAGATTAGCCTGCTATATCACCCAGAGAGGGAATGTGTTTCTGCACGTACGGCGTGCTAACACACGGACACACACGTCTACTTGTACTGGGTGAAAAGCTGCTGGCTCTTCCACGTGGCAGAGACAGAATACTACTACATCTACAACATTTACTACTATATAGCACCCGAGGAACAGACTGGGGTTCAGTGCCTTGCTCACGGGCACCTTGGCAGTACCCAGGAGGTGAATTGGCCAGCTACCAGTTCACAGTACTAAAAAAAGTAGTGGACAGAATTCCTTCATTTGTTAACACGATGCTTTTATTCTGAAATATGTGCCGTACAGTGTTGTAGAACATGCAGTGACTTGGAGAGGTCCATGAATGAATATATTATGGGGTTTTAATTGTGGATTATTACTATTACTTACAAATTACCACACGTTTCTTAACCTTTCTCTGTCTAAAACAAAAATAAATGATATTTATAATGAAATGAAACGGCCATTATGAAAGGAAAACTACGTAGAGAGAAAGGCAGCTGGTGTGAACACCCGACGCATGAATCATGTAGCCGCCACGCGCCATCATCATTTTTTTGCCGTGTGTCGCTCACACCCTCCAGCTGGCTGTTAACGAGGGTCTTTTGGCACAGAGAAGTACTCGTATCGGTACTCGGTATCGGCGAGTACCCAAATGTAAGTACTCGTACTCGGTCTGATAAAAAGTGGTATCGGTGCATCCCTAGTGCCGGTGCAATCCTTGAGCGCCGCCGCCGCCGCCTTTGGGGTGGCTCCAAATCAAAACCCAACCTTTAGGGCACCAAAAGGGCCTCCTGCAATGTGAACATTCAGCAGCACCAGCTGATAAAAAAGTGCAGACTCAGTGAATCTTAATGTTGATGATATCATGGATGATGCCAGGGCCCTCTGGGTTTGTTTGTGGGTGCTGTTGAGGAGTAGGGTGAGCTCATACTCCCTCCTCCTCCTCCATCAGGCCGAGCTTTAGATCAGCTGAAAGGTATGAGCTCATATAAACTGCAGCTCCATCACACTCTGTATATTAGCCTTAGCCGCGGCGTAATGGGGAGCTAATCCAAACAGCGATAGGGGAGGACCACCCTCTCATGTGAGAGACTGCCAGAGCTCTTCCAGTGAATCAGAGGTTAGGGTGTGTTTGTGTGGATAAATCCTGGAGGGGTGTGATGGTGAGCAGAGCCATGTTTGGACCAATGTGCTCGCTCTCTGTTGCAGGGCAGGATAACAGCTCTCTCCTAAACTAGACTCTAATCAGAGGAGCTCCGTAAAGCCACATCCAGCCTGCTTCTCTCTTCAGGGTTATGCCAAGTTGTAAAACACTAAAATGAGAACGGAGACTGTTTCCATCAGTGGAACATTTCCTTAATGTCGCGTCTACAAGGGACGTTTTTAGTAATGGATTCCTAAGTTTTGGGAAAGCTGTTAGAGCTCTTTCATGTGGGCAGAACTTCATGCTTTCATTTAATCTGAGACCTGCGATCTAGACCGATTTTACTGTCTTTCAGAGGCTGTAGCAGGTTCAGTTTTAGAGCTGGAGCGAATGTACAGATATCATAAACTAGAAATTAAACTAGAAAACCTGATGAATCCACTGGTACCAACTACGTCATGCTAGCTTGTCAGGAAGGAGGTTAAATAACGCTACGAAGTCACGCTGTGGTGACCTCTAGGATAATCACAGCCTCATGAAACTTTACAGCCACAAACTAGACACCTAGAGCATTCAGAGGATGGATGGATCAGACTAGAGACCTAGAGCATTCAGAGGATGGATGGATCAAACTAGAGACCTAGAGCATTCAGAGGATGGATAGATCAGACTAGAGACCTAGAGCATTCATAGGATGGATGGATCAGACTAGAGACCTAGAGCATTCAGAGGATGGATGGATCAGACTAGAGACCTAGAGCATTCAGAGGATGGATGGATCAGACTAGAGACCTAGAGCATTCAGAGGATGGATGGATCAGACTAGAGACCTAGAGCATTCAGAGGATGGATGGATCAGACTAGAGACCTAGAGCATTCAGAGGATGGATGGATCAGACTAGAGACCTAGAGCATTCAGAGGATGGATGGATCAAACTAGAGACCTAGAGCATTCAGAGGATGATGGATCAGACTAGAGACCTAGAGCATTCAGAGGATGGATAGATCAGACTAGAGACCTAGAGCATTCAGAGGATGGATGGATCAAACTAGAGACCTAGAGCATTCAGAGGATGGATGGATCAAACTAGAGACCTAGAGCATTCAGAGGATGGATGGATCAGACTAGAGACCTAGAGCATTCAGAGGATGGATAGATCAGACTAGAGACCTAGAGCATTCAGAGGATGGATGGATCAGACTAGAGACCTAGAGCATTCAGAGGACGGATGGATCAGACTAGAGACCTAGAGCATTCAGAGGATGGATGGATCAGACTAGAGACCTAGAGCATTCAGAGGACGGATGGATCAGACTAGAGACCTAGAGCATTCAGAGGACGGATAGATCAGACTAGAGACCTAGAGCATTCAGAGGATGGATGGATCAGACTAGAGACCTAGAGCATTCAGAGGATGGATGGATCAGACTAGAGACCTAGAGCATTCAGAGGATGGATAGATCAGACTAGAGACCTAGAGCATTCAGAGGATGGATGGATCAGACTAGAGACCTAGAGCATTCAGAGGACGGATGGATCAGACTAGAGACCTAGAGCATTCAGAGGACGGATGGATCAGACTAGAGACCTAGAGCATTCAGAGGATGGATGGATCAATAAGGGGGTTTCTGAGCAGTTTACACAACAGGAAGTGCTCGCCATCCAGTCGCCGAAAAATGCAATTCTTGCAGAAATGTGCAAAAAGTCAAACGTTTTTTTTATACCAAATGACAGCATGGCTTTTTCTACGTTGTTCTTCAAGGTCTTGGTGTCTCAATGTGGTATTCTGGAGGGATTATTGATCATTTGTATCAATTCTGGATTGGTAAAAAATGGTTAAATTTAGCACCAAATCTGCTGCAACAACTTATGAGACATAAAAGAGCATGAGGATGACCATCATATACTTCTATCATAATGTTCTAAACCCTTATACACTTTCACTATTTATTTTAAATAATTCATTCTATTTATTTATTATTTATTAATATCTAATTTTAATGTGCTAGCTAATGGCCATATAACCATGACCAGTGACTGTACTAATAGCAAGTGAACACATTTTTATTAAGAAGGTCTAAAGCATGTAGCTCTTCAAGTGTCTTTGTCAGACAAATCAAACCAGTTCTACATCACAGTTTGTGCCTCTTGCATGTAAACCACTGAAAGTAAAACAGAAACTTGGAAACTTCAGAAGTTTCTCTTCCAAAGGCACTTCAGCGTTTCTCGAAACTCCGTTTCTCTGAGAGGTTTGGAGGTGACGTACTTGTTTGTCTGCGCTGTGTTTAACCAAGTGAACGGCCGACACTTGAGACGTTCAAGTCGGTCGGAGCTGATAGCGGCCTCTCACAGTCCCTCCGTTTACCTTTAGAGCAGGAGGAGGAAGAGGAGGAGGAGGAGGAAGAGGAGGAGGAGGAAAAGGTTTCAGTGCTGGAGGGGAGAAACTGACCTGTGTGCTCTTATCTCACTGGGCCAAAGGCCAACTGGTTTCACAGCAGCAGAGCCAACAGAGAGCTGAGCTGTCCCGAATGAGACACGTTACACTGCAAAGTGTCAACGTATCACATCAATACATGAGCTTGTTTACAATCTAGTTTACCTTTAAAGGGACTGTTTGTAACTTCTTACACGTATAAATCAATCCGTGTGTCTACGCTGTTCAGACTCAGACTCCAACACAAACTCCAGTGAAGCACCAAAACCTCTTGGTTGTATCTAGTGAAGCTGTTAAACAGTGTTGGCCGCGGTCGGAGGACGCGGGGGAGACCGTAGCTTTGGTCTCCAGGGCCGGAGTCTCTGCTCCTCTGCTCCTCTGCCTGCCTTCACTCACACACCGCGCTCCTTCTCTCTCTCTCTCTCCACCTCTCACGTGCATGCTGCTCACTCCACACTGCAGAAGAGTTAGTTTAGCTCTGAGAATATCTAGTGAATGTTCAGTGGACGTTTGTGCAGAAATAACTGCTGCAGCTCCTCCAGACCAACAGAGGTTTCCCGTGTCTTGTGCTGACGGGAAGGAAGAAGAGTTAAAGAGTCATTCATTACCTTTGTGTTTATACACAGTGTGTATAGTGTTAATGACAGATAAGAGCACATATCCAGGAACTCCTCAGGAGCAAAGAAAACACTTGTTTTTTATCTTGACAGCAGCACGTGATCCTATATTTACAGTTTAGTACGAGTAAGTGCAAATAAAGAACTACAACTAACTGGTCCAACCCATCTCATCAACTTCAACTGTCTGATATCACACCGGTTTACTCACATTAAGCTCAGACATCTATAGAGCTGTCTCACCATTAAACTTTTTCAGCACTTGACCGAGCACTTAGCGCTCATAGCCCCCCCGTCTAGACCAATAAACAGATTCCAAACTTAAAACAAATTGCTCACAGTTTTTTTTAGTTGAAGGCCAAGAGTTCAGTGAACCGTGATTCAGACTTAAAGTGAAAAGAGCCGCCCTAATGGCCCTGACACAGGATCCCTGCTTTTATCTGTTTACGGCTCATTCTTTCTATCCCGGCCCGGCTCGGCCCGGCTCGGCCCGGCCTATAGCAGTGATACTCCTGCTGCCTGCGATGTTGACATAGCGACCTGCCTTTGATTTTCTGTAGAAGTGGGTTAAAAAGACAACAGGAGGACGGGGAGAGGAGCGGGGGAGCGTTCGTGGAGGGTCTGGAGGCGGTGCTGATGGAGGTAGAGACAAGAAAAGAAAACGCAAGCTAACTGACTTTTTATTGCTGAAACTTGAACCCCGCCCCTCTCTCTCTCTCTCTCTCTCTCTCTACAGCTCATCCCGAAGCGGGCCTCTCTTGTCACGGGGTTACAAGCGGCCACGTAGACGACGCAGTCGAACATGAAGCCACCCAAGCAGCAGCAGCAGCTTTTTAAAAACCACTCCTGTAAACAAAGCCGGGGGAGCGAGATGAGCTCTTTGAAATCCTCCAGAGCCGGTAATACACGGATCTCACGTGAAATCACTGTAAACTGTAAATGTAAAACACTTTAACTGATGTCCTGGTCTACAGTGACCCGGTCCGCACGACATAGAAAGAAACAACCGGTCTGAGTACGCCTAAAATACACCAATGAAATTTAAACCTACTTTTTAAAATCATCAATTTCAAGTTTGTTATATACATTTAAAAGTGCAGTTGTACATTCAATGCATCTGCCCTGGCTCTCTCTCTCTCATCCCTTAAAAACAATATACTGTAATAAGAATAAATACAGGCAACAACACTAACAACAGATTCTCTCCAAAAATACGTAAATAACTAAATATCTGTGCGTTATTTAAAGTGCTTCCCTCGCATCACGCCTGCAGAAACACACGATATCGATTGCTTATGGTTTTGGCAACAAAGCTACTTGGATATGGTAAGAAAAAAGATCATAGTTTGTGTTCAAATAATAAAGTAAAAACATAACACAACAACGTAACGCAACAACATAATGCAACAACGCAACACAACAACGTAACGCAACAACGTAATGCAACAACGTAACACAACAATCTAACGCAACAACGTAATGCAACAACGTAACACAACAATGTAACACAACAATCTAACGTAACAACGTAATGCAACAACGTAACACAACAACATGACGCAACAATCTAACACAACAACGTAATGCAAAAACGGAACGCAACAACGGAACGCAACAACATAACACAACAACAACACAACAACGCAACAATCTAACGCAACAACATAACACAACAACACAACAACGGAACGCAACAATCTAACGCAACAACATAACACAACAACGCAACGCAACAACGCAACAACATAATGTAAATAACCTAACATAAAGTGACGTAACAACCGTATCAACGTAACTACTGTAAATAAACAGCAACCACCCCTAGCTGACTGTCTTGCGCAACATTACCTCCAAACGTAACACGGTTACGTAAGAAGCGTCAACGTTTGCTTTTGGTCTCACACAGAACATGAACAGCGTGTTTCTTTGGAGTTCTGTGTTTATTTGACCCATCCATCCGCCCCGAGCAGACCGCCTTAGTGGACTTTCCTGCTTGTTATACTCATTATTATATCGCATAACTTTCAATACCGACTGTGTACTCTACTACGTCACTTGCTCTAATGTCGACGTATCCACGGTTTGCAGAAATGTACAATGCCAACCGTTCTTTTCCTGGCGACTGGGCCGCATCCATAAGTGGTTTTCCGCTGTGTGTAACTGGGGCCCTGCCTGTTGCTGAGAACGCTGACACCAGAGAAGAGTGCCAAATTTGAAAGTAGTTCAGCGCAGAGCTTTAGGAAAAGCTCTCTCAGCGTTTTTCACTAAGCCTCTCTAAAAACCTCCCTGGCTCCTGCACCTACAGAGCTGTTGTATAACCTTTACACTCACCAGAACACACACACACACACTCACACACTCTCTGTTGGTGACCATGTGGTGAGGAAGCCTTTGAGGGTTTTTGCAACAAGGGAAAGCCTATTTTTGAAAGTCCTCCGCCACAGTACTCAATTAGCACTTCATCTAAAGGCCGGCGCGCGGGGGGGCGATGCACGCTCCCTCCCTTCACGTGTTTCCTCAGGAAAAGCCGAAGTGAGTCGACTCTGCACGACGGCGGTACCGGCCTTTCCTTTTGACCCAGTTCTCTTGCACAGACCCCACGACTGCCTTTTTCCTCTTCTTCTTCTTGAGGCTTCAGACAGTCTCGTTGGCCGGACTGCGTCTCCTCCGTCCTCACTCACTCTAGTTTCCTTCACGCTGTCCTGAAAATAACCCACATTTGGCTCTCTCTCTCTCATGTGCTGAGCCTTTGTCTCTCTTCACTGCCAAAACAATCCCATATGTTTCAGCTCCACTCGTTGCGTCTCAGATGATGACTGTGCTGACTTGTTTTCCTTCAAGCTCTCTGTATGTCTGGCATTCGGTAGATTTTGGTGGAAATCAAACTCATAACGTTGGATTTTTGAGTTTTAATGCCATACAATACTCCCTTCCTTCCCTCGTTTCAGCGTAATGTCTGACAGCAAAAGGCTGATGAGCACCTGCCAGAAGCTACTCGACCAGCCATGACCTTTACATTGCTGCTCATTCATTCAGAACTATCCATCTAGTCTGCAGCTGTAATAGAAGTTGTCAATAAATAGATTCTCCGTTAAATAATGCCTTGTTGTTTGTTGTTCTTTCGGCTGTTCCCTCAGGGCTCGCCACATCTAGTTGATAACCGGTCTCGACCGATGGAAATGTGGTTTTAATGGAGGGAGGAAACCGGAGAACCCGGAGTAAACCCACACAAAAACAAGGAGAACATGCAAACAACAAGGGATGCACCGATACCAAGCGACAGACTGGGGCCGTCGGTGAGCGTGGGTCGGCCTAGTTTTTGCGGTGTGTCCGGCACCGTCGGCTCTAGTCTGCCTGTGTCATTGCATGTCAACATGCTGAGAAAAATCACCGGTTGGCTGTTCCTCTTAAGCGAATCAGTGCACGAGAAGAGAAACGGAAGTGCGGATCGATTATGAAGCTAAGTGGTGAGTGAGAGTGGTCGGCGAACGCTGCTTTGCTTCACGTACGTATCATAACAGCAGCTTGTATATCCGCCGTCCTCGCTCTTCCTGTTTCCCTTTTTGAATAACGAATACAAATCACGTGGTAGTCGGCTGTTGGCTGTAGCCTTTGCTGTGTGTTCAAGTGCAACTTCTTGGCCAAGACAAAGGCGACGTGAGGCGACGCGACAGTCGGACTTCATTGCCGCTAGTTCTCTGATGTCGGGTTTGTGTGTCTGGACCATAATAAACAAGCAGGCAGGAACTAATCTCCTCTCCTTCTTGAGAACTGGGCATTCAAATATATCATGAGTGATTTATTACCAGTGGTACAAGCACTGGGTTCCTGTGAGTTTGTGTCCGTATCCATCTACCCAGAAGCCCCGTGGCATGTTTACACACTGAGACTCAGCTCCTTGCAGAGGAGTGTGTTGCTCTCCTGTCTGTGCTGAGTTTTTCCAGACGCTCACACTCTGTGTTGTTATGCTCTCTCTCCGTGTCTCTCCTTTGTTGCAGCCTGTCGAGTGTTTGGCAGCTCTAATCTGGCCGAGCTCAGCGCTGTAACTTGCCCCTCCTTGCAGCAGCAGAAGTCTATTTTTTTTGTCCACTTGGCTGCAGGAAGTGTGGGTGTCCTCGCTGTAAGTAGATCAGTTGATTTCTCTGTGGCTTGAGGTGACCTTTGACCCCTACACTATGACCTGCCAACTGCACACATGGACTCTCTCACACCCCTCGTGCACACACGTTGCCTTTGTTCACTCATCAGGGATCATGACCTCTCACTGCTGCCTCCATTTAGCCTGCAGGGGTGCATTACAGGTTGTTGTCCCAGATTTAACCCTCCCACCTCCTCTCCTGCCTGCACACTTCACATCAGCTCCCATGATTCACCGGGGTATAATGAAGGGCAATTATCTCTGATTTAGCCTTAACACGAAACAGTAACACCTGCCAAACCAGACCGGTAGATAATAGCAGGATATAGCAGCAGAAGTAAGGCTCAGTTTTTTATTTTCCTGGTAGTGCTCCGGTGTAAACGTTATAATTAACTGTCAGGAGACTCTTTCTCTATCAACGCCATTTAATGTTTGTTTTCGAGGTGTCTGGGGGAATCACAGCTCGGGATTATTACGTCTTTTTTGGGGGATTTATTAAAAGTTTGTCCGAAGTTTGTTTGGAATTTGTTGCAGCTGATGTGCCGGTGAGAAACTCTCACCTACAACGCTGTTCTATTTACACATCCATGATCCTCATCATCACCGGGGCCGGCGACGCCGTTCTCGGAGTGTTTGACAGGAGTCGATGCCCTAACGCAGGGCTCAGCAACCTTTACGATCAAAAGAGACATCAGATCCGCTAAAAAACAAACAAACATGTGATCATTGTGATGAAGGTAACACAGTTTATAGTCTAATATATCATTTAGTATATCAGTCTAATGCAGTGAGGGCCAAAGAGACAATGTACTACGGAGTATTAGGGCCACATTGAGGGAAAAAACATCTGAGATTTACACAATAAAGTCATAACTTTACGAGAAAAAAAGAAAATAACACGTTAAATTATGACTTTATATTATTATGACTTTATTCTCATAATACCACGACTTTTTTCCTCGTAAACTTTTGACTTTATTATCGTAATATTGATACATAGATGACCTCACCAATATATGCAAACAAGTGTACGACGTCATCCGGTGACTTTTAGCGACTTGTGGAGCTAATGCTAGGTGCTTTCATTGGAAAAGAGTCTGCAAAACGACCGAACCCTCTGTGGGCTTGTTGAAACAGATCGTTGTCTTGTAGCCGACGCTTTGAGTCCCAAAAACATTGTTATGCTCTTACGGAAGAATATGCACGATAAGCTGCAGCATCATTACAGCTTATATTTCCTCACACGAAAAGACGAGACTTAATTGTGTTCGTAAATCCGGTTGACTCCGCCGCCGTGCCCCCAGATGCATCTTTCTAGCTGTATACAGTCGTTGGGAACCACAGGGAATCACAGAGTGTGTGTTAGTTTCTGTGCCAGTTGTGTAATGACCTAGCAGGCAGAAAGTACAGCTTTATCTGATAAGCTGCATTGCTCCATACCTTCTCCTCTCTCTTGCTTCACTCTCCTGATTCCCATCGGAGGTTGTAAACCAAGCAGGGAGCTCAACTCCTCACACAGAGTCCTCCCTTTGTGAGCAGCTGAAGCAGGTGAGCCGGCGGTACCATTTGTCTGTCGTTGCACAGATTGGGAGCTGCCAAAATACCTGAGCAACAACGGCCTCCTTCACAGACGGCCCGGAGCGGAGCGGAGAATCAGAGCACACGGAGCTGATCTTTAGACAAAGCTCTAATGTTAGAAACTAGCATGTTTCAGCTATAATAGCCCTTTAATAACCACAACTCATGCACCTTAGAGGAGCTGAAGGGTCTTGGCCTCTCTGGACAGGTCACACAAACCTGTTTGGGGAGGGGGGGTTAGGGGGGGGGGGGGGGTATCTTCATCTTGGTACATAATGCAGCTTTGTTTGTGGTATGAATTGTGCATGGTCTGAAGTGCATGGTGCATTTAGGGCGTGTCCAACTCCACTTTTGCTAGTGAAGCGGTGCATAATCTGGGCGCAAAGGCGTTGTATTTAGTCTCTTAATTAATCACAGGTGTGTTGTGGGTGTAATGTTGTGGCCTGTCAATACTAAGATTAAGTAAACGGTTTGTTTTGTGCTGGTAAAGAGTTAAGAAGGTTAATGTGTGCTCCGTGTTGCTTCAGCCAGAAGCACAAATGAAACAAACAAGAAACGAATCTCAGAATCTTGTTTACAACCACGGAAAACTCAAACAAGTACACAAATTGTCTTTGGGTTTCCGCTGCGTGGGTCCTTGCGTCAGTTGAGATTTTTGAGGTGAGCACGCCGCCTCCTCTGAACCACACTTACCCAGAAGCCCCTCTGCATATGTAAAGTTCAGTACATGTGTCATTAGAGAAGCGTACTACTGCAGCCTTGAGCAGCTTTCATTTATTCATCCTCACACGCCATTCCCCCTATTCCTCCCCTATTCCCTTCCCCGCCTCTCTCTCTGTTGTGAACTGCAAAATGTCAAAAACAATACGTGCCAAACTAACATAGTTTGGTCTGGTGAGTTTGATTCATATAAAAGACTGTTTTGTGGAGGTTGGCGACTCTGAAGAAGCCCAGAATCCAGTCTGAGAATGTAGAAAGAAAAGCATCCTCTGGCTATTTGGAAGCAACAGCTACTGAGCTGTGATCCAAACCTCCAGTCTGTTCCTCTTCTTCTTCTGTTCATTTTTAAACACACGTGGTTCTGCAGAATGGATGTCTAGGAATCCTCCAAAACCCCAAAGTCGGCTGGCTCTAACAATCGCTCTACGATTAATGCACCCCCCCACACACACTCCTCGTCCTCCCTCAGGTCCTCAGTTAGTGCGGCTTGGCGCTCTGACAGCTCATGCAGCACCGAACAATGGCTGGCGTCCGACGCGCTCTGGCAAACTGCGGAGCTGTAATCACGGGACGGAGTAATCCCGACAGGCATGTCGTCTTTAAGGCTACTGAATCTGCTCGTGTGCTGGCGGGTGTGTGTGTGTGTGTGGGTGTTTTAACTCCGTCCCAAAGGGTTCTCTAAGTGAAGTTAGAGGTCAGCGCGGAGCAGCATTGACTGGATTTTGTTTCTCTGTCTGACAGTAGCTGGTTGTGAGAGCAACTGGAGACCTCCAGCTGACAGTTATAGTCACAGTAAAGTGATGCCCGGTGGAAACAACATCCCTCAAACGCATCACCACGGATTGTCTGTCCATCTTATTCTTGTTACTTATCCACAGCTCACATATTCACATCTACTCTCAGCAAACTGTTCCTGTTATAATGCATTATAGATCAGGAAATATACTTTAATATGTCAGTGGTTTCACACGGGACATGAACAACGTCCTTCTGGGTGACAGTCCTGTGTTTGTTTGACCCATTGGGTCGTATATTCAATAAGCTTAACAACTTGTTGTTTAAATGCACTCATGTAACAAACATTACATCGACGCCCCGGAGAGGAAAGCTGACCTGCAACCAATCCTGGTTGAGGAATGGAACGCCATCCCACAGCAACGTGTGACCAGGTTGGTGACCAGCATGAGGAGGAGGTGCCAGGCTGTTGTGGCTGCGTATGGATCTTCCACCTCTACTGAGGCTCCTGACGGTGGATTCAATCAATCAATATGTCTTGTTTGTTCCTTGTTACTGATAGAGAGTTCAATCATCCACCAAACAACTCACAACAAGAGTCAACACCAACAGGAGAATACACTGTTTACCATTGGCAGAGCATTTTGGCAAATTTTTTCTTGGGCGCTCCCCACATCATCAGCTGTGCTGCTCATCCCACAAATGCATGATCCTTACAAGTGTGACATCATTGTGAAGGTAAATAAACAGGCTTTCCAACCATGTCAAATACAATGACCATTAGCATTGTAACAACAGAGAAATAATCCACCAAACACAAGTTTCTGAACCGAGTTTATGTCAAACAGACATGCTAAGTGCATAGAGCAGTAAAGAGGTTCATGCACAGACTCATATCTGTGATACGTCAAAAACAAACCAGGAGAAACAAAACATTTCCCTCAAAACGTAACTGACAACGCAGTTTAGTTGTATGGGAACGTAACAAACACACATGGCCTTTACACAAAACTACGTATGAAAATCAAAACTGTAAATCTTGCTGGAAAATTATGAAATAAAATATAAAACTTGGGCAATACAATCATACGAGGCACATCGTCTTGTGAAATCACAACTCTTGTGTCACATCAGTTGCATGTGTGTGTGTGTGTGTGTGCACATGTTGCTGTGTTGGACCTTGTCCCTGCTGCTGATCTAAGCTCCTTTTAACACTCCTCTCTGTTTTTCTTTCTCTCTCCAACACTCCCTGTACAAACACAGTTTGCACTAATAAGCCTGACGCAGCCCACTTTAATTGGGCTTCCATTTCCTAAGCAGGGGAACCACGTGCACACACACACACACATACACATACACACACACACACACACACACATACACATACACGCACACAGCGCTGGTCCAGGGGTTATTTCTATGACCTGGTTTCTAATGCGTGCAGCAGACAGGTTTAAAGGCCGCTGGCAGCAGCTCCACATGGTAAAGACTTACAACCAGCCATGAAAAGATTTGGTTTCCTCAGAAAGCAGCTAATGGACCCGCAGACCTGGCACATCAAACACACACACACACACACACACACACACTAGCAGTCCTTTGGTCTTGTACGGTGGTTCATGCCACACCGCAGCCACCGCTGACAACTTTCTCCTCTTTTTCCAGCCGGAGCTTCCAGTTCCATCCTCCCTCCTCCCTCCTCCACGTGATCCAGCACCCCCGGGTGTCACGTCAAATAAAACCTGGAGGATGGGCTCTTTGTTTTTTTCTGCCGGTGGTGAAAACACTGTCAAACAAGCGTAAGATGGAGTGGATATTATGGGCTGTATTTAAGGTGTTGTTGATACATCCAGCCAGATGGGTTGAGGGATGGTACACAGAGTTGTTGCCACTGTAGACTTCAACTTTAGGAATTTATCCTCCAAAGTTCAGTAGGTACAAACAACCACAGAAGCTTCTCTTCACGGTGTGTAATATAAACGGAGCTCTGCTGCAGCCGAGGCGCTTGAAGAAACTAAATGTTATTGAAACTGAGTGGATTGATTTGTGCAAATTGGGAGTGTCCCACCGTTGTGATGAAAAGAGAGCTGAGCCGGAAGGCAAAGCTCTCGATCTACCGGTCAGTCTCCGTTCCTACTCTCACCTCTGGTCATGAGGGTTGGGTCATGACCCAAAGAACGAGATCGCGAGTACAAGCGGCCGAGATGGGTTTCCTCAGGAGGGTGGCTGGCGTCTCCCTTAGAGATAGGGTGAGAAGCTCTCATCTAACTGATTTACATTAATAAATATATACATACATTTGCATAAAGCAGCATATTTATCCACTCCCATGTTGATAAGAGGATTAAATACTTTGAAAGCTTCCCTTTACATCTTTTGATCAGTACAAGAACAACGCAAACGTGCCGCCAAACAGTCCAAAACGACAAATTCACTAAGATAAAAACTCA
The DNA here is from genome assembly GCF_043250625.1 of Sebastes fasciatus. Taxonomy (NCBI): domain Eukaryota; kingdom Metazoa; phylum Chordata; class Actinopteri; order Perciformes; family Sebastidae; genus Sebastes; species Sebastes fasciatus. The sequence goes on along the minus strand of NC_133817.1, from coordinate 1,499,779 downwards.
TTTTGGTTCCAAACTGTCCTTTAAAGTTCCACCTCTCAGCCCTGAGAACTAAAACCCTGACAGAACACACATCCCAGATTCTACTTTCATCCTGTAAATATTCACGGTCACGTTCAGCAGCAGCGGTCGTGCATGTCTGTGTGCTTCCTGCAGCGGTGTTGTTCTAACGCTGATGTGAAGCTCCGGTCATGTTAACAGTAATGTCGGTGTGTGATGTGGATGCGATGCCTGATGCCGCGGTGAAAAGCCTCCTTTGTCTCGCAGCCTCAGACCTCGGCCGGCGTCGTGTTTCTAATGACTTCTCCTGGAAGTCAGAGTGTGTGGCTGATGTAACAAGTGAAATTAAATGTCTCGCCAAAAGCAGATGTTGGACAGAGGCCGGCTGGGAGACGTGTGTGTGTGTGTGTGTGTGTGTGTGTGTGTGTGTGTGTGTGTGTGTGTGTGTGTGTGTGTGTGTGTGTGTGTTTGTGTGTGTGTGTGTGTGTGTGTGTGTGTGCCTGGAAGTAAAAGTTTAAACAGGAAAGGAGAGAAAATGAGGTGAGACGTGTGTTTGTGTGTTTTATCTTAATGTTCATGTACTCTCTTCCTCCTGAGGAGTGTGTGTCTGTGTGTGTGTGTGTGTGTGTGTGTGTGTGTGTGTGTGTGTGTGCATGTGTGTGTGTGTGTGTGTGTGTGTGTGTGTGGATCCAGCCCCCATTAATCGTATCCGAGCCCACTTCATCACATGATGCAACAATTCTACGAAGACAAAATAGAGGTATTATATTATAACGATGAACTTCAAGAGGAGCCACAGTCAGATTACGTATCACGATGATGTCATCAGATGACATAAGTAAGATAAACGACCTTGAACCGAGCAGCCGATCAGGTCAAACGGTGATGTTGGTAAATCATCTGAGAGGGACGGGGGGGGATCAGACTCGATGAATCATTGGATACGATTCTCAGAAAAATGCTCCCGGTAACTAATGAGTTTTGGACGGCGTGCTCCTGTGTGTGTGTGTGTGTGTGTGTGTGTGTGTGTGTGTGTGTGTGCGTGCAGTGAACCCACCTCGTGCATGTGTCAGGCATTAGGTGCTAACCCCCGGATCAAAGGCTCCGGCCAGCGACGGATCTGTCTGCGTTTTGTCATCGTTTCCGTCCAGACGGCGAAGCGTGTACAGCTGCAGGTGAGGCCCGTCGGACCGGGGAGTCTTCCAAAAGCAACGGGAGGGATGCATGCTGGGAAATCCAGCAGCTGTTTTCCATCTTTAACGTATGGAGACTGAACTGTGGAAATACCAGAGCAGACGGACGGAGGTGTGAGGCCAGGAAGGAAAAAAGGAGAAATATCCCATCAGGAATCTGAAAGTGACGGGAAGGAGAAAGTCAATGTCAACAAACATGAGACATTCATGACCTTGGTAGAGACCAAAACAGAGCTAAAAGAAGAGAGAATATTGGACTTATAGTCATCAGGTAGCCAACTACAAATAAGACAGACAATAAAACTCACCTAAACCGTCGTCGTTGCTCTTTCCAACAATCACCAGGTGTGCTTTGGTCCAACTCAACTGGGATTGCACCGAATTTAATGTCATTAAAAAGTACATATCTGCAGACGGGGGGTCCATTTGCACCAATAAAACAAGCATGTTGTGTCCATTACTCCCACCCACGTTAGTTTCTGAAGCTGATGATTGTGACACAGCAATAAGTTCATTATTTTGAAGTTTAGGTACAGGATGAGGATGTTTTGGGCTAAAAAACTTAGCTTTAACAAAACTTCTTATTTGCTCAGTATTCAGTATTCTCAGGTCAGCTGGAGGATGAAGGGAGGTGATTCGTCACCATGCTAAACTCTGGAATAACAACAGTTTACTGAACCTTTTCTTCTGGTTTAGAGTTGTGATCGGCATCGTTCTGTGTTTCTGACCGAAGGGAAGAAGCTGCGGAGCGTCTCAACAACGCTGCAGTGGGTGAAGAGTTTGAGCCAGAAGGAGAGATTTGAAAACCAGCGTTGCTTTCAGCTTCCTGCCAGAACTTCACAAAGTTCTTTTACAAATGGAAACTGCGGTTCTGCTTTTAACGTCACATTTGGCCAAATATTGGCAAACTTTTTGGGACAATTTGTGAGTTCAGCGTGTTCTCTTTGTTCCTCAAATAATCATCGAAAGGAAATTTGATATTGAAGGTTAAAGTACGTTTAGTGCTGCAAAGCTTAGATTTAACTCACAGTACCGTACAGAGAAATCATGCGTGCTGGGTCTTTAATCAATTTTGCACTTAGAACCTGCATGTAATTACTGGTTGATTTATGAAGTAGCAGCTCATTACACAGTCAGCGCCGGCCTCCAGGCATACTGCTACCACACAGCGTCAGCCTGCTGGTCCAATCCGAAATCCTCATTAAAGTCCTGGTTAAGAGTTAACAAGACATTTGGTTTCTGTTGCAGAACCTACCTGTGTGTGTTACTCAGGCTGTAACCCGATAAAAGAACCTGATGTGTACATATTAACACCCTTAATGGTTAACATACGATGTGTGATGACTAAGCAGAAGTATATTCAAGCTAGGCCTTCACTATGTTGTTTAGATTTATTCACCTTAGCGACTTAAAGAAGACTTCTGTTTCATTCTCTCTCTTACGGCGATATGCAGCGACTGCAGGTGTGTTTGTGGATCTCACTTCCCCTCGAGCTGAGCACCGTTTGTAATTTTGACTCGGGAATGTCGCCACAGACTCTTTAGACTACTAAAATTACTACTTCATAATATTATGACTTTATTCTCATAATCTCAGATTTATTTATTTTCCTGAATGTGGCCCTAATACTCCGTCGTACCGTCGTTCCATAGACCTACAACAATGATAAATAAAAATGAAAATGTAAACAGTTATTCATTTCCGTTATTAATAAATCCACAGGGAGCCGCTGGAGAGGAGCTGAAGAGACGCAGGTCGCTGACCTCTGGGTTAGGGGGAAGGGTTAGGATTAGGCAACATCACTCTGTTCACTAAGTATAACTGTTTCTGGAACCTCATGCACGCCGCTACGGCATGTGGAGAAGCCCAAAGCTCGACAGGGCTGGTTATGCCTAGTTATGAATAATATTGTTTGCTTGGTATCAAATGTGGGATTGGCAACTACTGCTTAGAGTTGTATTGGTCTGACAACATGCAACAGACGCTACATGTCCCCTAATTCAGATGTTAAATCGTTGATTATTAAATCGTTGGATGTTTCTCTGTAAATCCTCCGTCTTAATTTGATTACACTTAATCTGTTCGGGTTATCTGGAAATTCTGTTTACATGGGAATTTCTCATTCTGAGTCTTAACTTAATGTCAAAAGAGAGCAGTCCATGTAAACACAGCCGGTAATCTTTAAAGATTAATGCACACATACACACACACACACACCGTCACGACGTTAGTAGACACGCAGCAGTCTTAGCTGAGCTATACCAAACGTTTTCTCTGTCAGAGTGTCTGCGGAGGGATTATATAACCAAAGTAACAAAAGATGGATGTCGGTTAGCAGAATAAAAACAAAGTATGTCACAGCGACGGTGTAATCCGATCTCATCTCCTTCAGTGATCGTTACGAGCACAGACCTCTCGCTGAGCGCACCACACATCTGATCTGCGGTGGGTTCGTTACGTCACGCCGGCCGCAAGTGGAAAGAAATATGGTTCTGTGTCGGACGGGAACAGATTTAAACGTGTCACTTTCACGTATGTCACTTTATTAAAAGGAAAATCACGACTCTTAAAATGTTACATATCATCAATCTGTTGGTTTCCCTCAGCGCTGTCCGACATCATCATGTCTACCAGAGGTCGGCGACCTTTACTAGCAAAAACAAATCTGTCTGGAGCCGCTAAACATGTGATCATTGTGATGAAGGTAACACAGTTTATAGTCTAAGTATACAGTATATAAGTCTAATGCAGTGAGGGCCAAAGAGACAATGTACTACGGAGTATTAGGGCCACATTGAGGGAAAACACATCTGAGATTTACAGAATAAAGTCAGAATATTACCAGAAAGAAAGAAAATAAGTAAATGTACTACTTTATAATATTATGACTTTATTCTCTAAATCTCAGATGTATTTTTTTCCTCAATGTGGCCCTAATACTCCGTCGTACCGTCGTACCATAGACCTACAACAATGATAAATAAAAATTAAAATGTAAACAAAGAACAGTTATTCATTTATATTTTTATAAATCCACATGGAGCCGCTGGAGAGGAGCTGAAGAGCTGCAGGTTGCTGACCTCTGATGTCTTCATCGCCGGTTATCTCTAAGAATTAGAAGACTCAACAACAGATATGTCAGCTGTGTTGAGTTTGCATCTTTCTGACAAGCTGTCAAACACCCCCCCTCCCCACCCCACAGGCCGGCTCTTTAAGAATTTGACCTTTGACCTCTGGTTGCATGCCCTGAAAGCCTGAGGACAACACACCTGCCTGCCACACACCTCCATTCAGGACTCTCTGTCAACAGTTTCTTAGCGTGCGAGTGAACGTCTCTGAGACTGACGTGCTCGAAGGACCCCGAAGAATTTTAATTGTCTTGTAAAATATTCAGAGGAGGATTTTCCCTCCGAAAGCCGATACTCGCTAATAAACTCGCAGCGATGTTTGATGCTGCCAGCTGGCACAGCGTCCTCTGTGCTCCCTCTCTCTCTCTCTCTCTTTCCACTCTCTCTGCTGCATCTTCCATTCACATTATGTGAGCATTTATACATTTACACTACAAGTGTGTTTGTGCTGAAATGTCCTCCAGACAATGTCTGTAGATTTGGATATCTGGATCTGCTTTCTCAATGAAGGCACACAGTAATGTATTTTAGGCTACACAGTGCTGGTCGGTCGATACATCACTTTGGGTCGAGACATTCAGGGTCACACATTCTCCCTCCCAACCATGGATGTATGAAGAGAACTGGATCCAGCGTTGGAAGCTGCGGCCCCGAGCCACCTTCGCCCTGAGCCTTTCCAAGCCGACCTAGAGCCGGTGGCGGCGCACCGCCTCGTATGCGGGACTCCCCAGCCTGCCGTGTGTCGCTCACACCCTCCAGCTGGCTGTTAACGAGGGTCTTTAGGCACAGAGAAGTACTCGTATCGGTACTCGGTATCAGCGGGTACCCAAATGTAAGTACTTGTACTCGTCTGGTATCGGTGCATCCCTAAAACTATCCCTTTAAGTCTCCCACCAGTAGAGTCCCACACACTTTGCTGCACTGAGTTAGGAATAAGCCGTGATCTTACACTAACACTCACATTGGTCAGCTTGACTTCTCCTGCTTTCATACAATAACACCAGAGTTGTTCACACCCTCTCTTCATTTGCCATACACACACACACACACACTCTCAGCTCTGATTACATGTGTCTGCCCTCAGAGCGCTCAGACATTCAGCACGTTGCCTCTGATGGAAAAACTGAAACCCGCTCACATCGTTATTCCATATTTTGGCTGCAGCGATCCCCAATATCTTTCACCGCCGCGACAATTGCTTTAGCAGACGGCCAGCACCGTGCTGCACGGCCACAACGCAAGGAATCCAGACATTACCCAATATCCTCAGAGGGTCCGCTGCTCGTTTAGCCTACAGACATGCCAATACACCATGTGACTGGTCGACAGGTCTGCGGTTTAAAAGGCACAGAGGAGATTTATCAGGCTGGACTTGAATGACACATCGAAGGACGTGTCAATATCTGCTCTGTGGAGAGAAGCAGCCATGTACACTATTCATCTGGGACTGTCGGTGCATGTCTGGAACTTGTTTTGTGATTAGTTCACAGTGCACCCTTAGCTAACAACAACAGAGTGAATTAACTCTCTCTTGTACTTGAATAAGTAGGAATAGTGGATGAGAACAGCCTGCTTTAAAGGTCCCGACACACCGAGTCGACTTGTTGGGCGTCGGACAGTTTGGGGCCGTCGGTGAGCGTCTGTCGGTCTGGTTTTTGCGGTGTGTTTTTTCAGCGGATTCAGCGTGTTGAATCAGCGGCGGAGCTCGTCGGTGAGAGAAATCACTCTGATTGGCTGTTCAGCTTAAACGAATCAGTGCACGAGAAGAGAAAAGCAAGCCAACGAGTAAAGTCAAGAGGACACACACAGAAGGTTCTTCATCTTCATCTCATCTGATCATTCCAACACACGGACAGCTAAGTGGTGAGGGAGAGCGGTGTGAAAACGGTCGGTAGACGCCGCTTTGTTTCATGTACGTATCATAACAGCGGCTTGTGTATCCGCCGTCCTCGGTCCTCGTGATGAATACAGACTACCGCCGCCTGCTGGCGTGGAGAGTTATTTCCTCTCAGAATGTACGTGTTAACTGGTCTTTTCGGCGTGTTCGAGTGCAAATCGTAGGCCGAAACAAAGGCGACACGAGGCGGCGCAACAGTCGGCCTTCGTCGCCGCTACAGTTCTTTAACGCCGGCTTGGTGTGTCTGACAACGTGTCCAGAATGTGAGATGCCTTCCCGATAGCTGCTTTCTTAACAGTGTTTATGTGTTAGATGCTTTTCCTTTATGCCTCCATGAAATACGTCAGTCAGGTTCTAAAGTGCAGGACGGAGAAGTCTCAGTAAAAAAAGTCATGTTTGAAAGCTGCAACTGAATGTTTGCATGTTTGTGCTAATGCATGCAAACAGCCACATACTGTATGTGTGTGTGTGTGTGTGTGTGTGTGTGTGTGTGTGTGTGTGTGTGTGTGCAGGAATGTCAGACAAAGAGCAGATACCACCCCCCCACCAGCTCTCCTGATATCTGAGCCAGCTGGCTGACCCTCTCACTCCCTCCACCTCACACTGCTAACCTGCTGCCCTTTCACCTTTACCCCCCACACACCTCACACACACAGCTCGGGGGAGTCGCACCAGAAGTAGGTTAGCGTCGGGTGCTGGAGGTGGCGGTGTGGACAACTTCCAGGAATCACACTTATCCCCTTCCCTTCTCATCCTTCACTGATTTTCCAGTTTTCCCAGTGAGTCTGGAGAGCAGTGAGTGAGTGTTTCCTGTGGAAAACTGTATTTCCAACACGGTGCTTTGTCCCGTGCAGCCCTGCTACTGTTAATGGACGGATGAGAAACAGTAGGACAGTGCAGATGTGGATGGAAAAACGCTGCGTCAACTGTGAGACGACACATCTGACTTTAACTTTCCTCTGAGTTCTAGTAGCTCAGGGTCAAAGGTCAACGTTGTGAGGGTGCTAGCACAAGGTCTGCACTGTAAAAAGAGATATTTATGGAGCCGTTAGCCCGAACGGAGCATCAGGTTACAACTCAAGAGCCACAATTACGTACACACAACTTCTCTACATGCTTTTAGATCATAGAAAGTTTATAAAAGGAGCATGAAGGTCACTTCAGGGTAAACCGTCACCCCCTGGCCTTCATGATAAGCGACGTTCAAAATGCCGAACTCGAGGCTTTAAAGCGTCAGTCCACAAACTACTGGGTGGTGTCACAGACTGCCAGTTAACTAATATTGTCTGTGCAGAAAGTGAACAGGACTTCTAGAAGCCTGGATACCCAGAATAAATGAACTCCTCAGACTATGCAGCTCTATGGAAGCTGAAAGAAAATGTCACAGTGTTTTGGACTAACCTTGAATATTATCAGAAAAATACACTTCAACTGTACTCAGTCTGTGTGATCTGCTGTCAGCTGCACTCTTATCACTGAGACGAAGACAAGCCGTGAGAGTTTGGTGCCTCAGTGATTCCAGGAATGTTGATCACCCAGTTTCACCGTGTTCCAGCTTATCGCCAGCAGATAAACACACAAGACAGTAAAATGACGCAGTCTCACCTGCCAGCCCAAAATAAAAGAGGCTGAGGCAAGTGAGGGATGAAATGAAAGCGGGGCAGGACTGTTCTCCTCAGCACCTCGCAGGCGCCAGGCTGATATGTTCAGGCTAATCTCATCGTCCTATAAACTATTATTACAGTTTAAAGAGCTGGAGTGATTTAATGCTGCAGAATCAACTGTGGGTTTTTTATTGCTGTTGCAGTACAGCAACGCATGTTGCATGTTCATTCACATTCCTGACCTCGACTCCCCTGAACACTGAGCTGGATACTCCGGGTTTCAGAGAACATTACCAAACAGTAAACACAACTACAGAACTAGAAGGGGAGCACGCAGACCTCCGTCAAGGCCAAGTCGCTCCAACCCAAGCTCCACCCTTCCACCAAGTTTCATGAAAATCACAGCAGAAGTTTTTCCATAATCCTGCAAAACAGTCCGATACTGTGCTCATGTACTCGTAGTCGCAAAACGGCTCCAATACCACTTTACAGCAGCGTTACGTTAACCTCTCTTCACCATCTTTTGGGTCCCATCGCACGCGCTCCGCCTCCCAGTTGGTGCGGGCAAGACGGGGCGGTGGTGCGCCCGACCCCGCTGGGCCGGGATCCCACCTGGGCCGGCCTTCACTTTCACTGCGCCACGGGGTTTTGCTTGCACCCTCTGACTCGCGAGTGTACTCCTTGGTCCGTGTTTCAAGACGGGTCGGGTGGGTTGCCGACATCGCCGCAGACCCCTGGAGCCTTTTACGTGGGCCATGCCCAAATAAACGAACCAACCAACAAACAAACCAACAAACCAACCAACAAACCAATAAACAAAGCAACAAACCAACCAACAAACCAACAAACCAACCAACCAACAAACCAACAAACCAACAAACCAACAAACCAACAAACCAACCAACAAACCAACAAACAAACCAACGAACCAACAAACCAACAAACCAACCAACAAACCAACAAACCAACAAACCAACAAACCAACCAACAAATCAACCAACAAACCAACAAACAAACCAACCAACAAACCAACAAATCAACCAACAAACCAACAAACCAACAAACCAACCAACAAACCAACCAACAAACAAACCAACCAACAAACCAACAAGCCAACCAACAAACCAACCAACATACCAACAAACCAACAAACCAACCAACAAACCAAAAAAACAACAAACCAACAAACCAACAAACCAACAAACCAACAAACCAACAAACCAACAAACCAACGCCGGTGAAAACATAACCTCCTTCCTAGGCCTTCGGCCTTGGCGGAGGTAGCTAGTTGGAGCTCCTGACCTCGAGGGTCGAGAGTCAAACGGTTACAGGTTCACTGAATCTAAACACAACATCATTCAGCAGCTCTGTCTACCTATTGGTCGACATCATGGAACATATTATGGAAACTATTGAAATAGTTCAAAGAAGACAGAAAAATAGGAACATTTTTGAGGCGTCCTGGAGGCTGACATCCAAAAGCTCCACGATATGGACCCTGAACTTAACAGGAGTTAACATCCAATAAACAGCCAGTAACAGCACCTTGAGTTTACCTTCTATAAAGTTCCCCATTCACTGCAGAAGGAAACTTTTCAATGGAACGGCAACACGAAGATATGCTTTTATTTTTACTGTGTATTTGTCATGTGGTAGGAGACTTGCCAACAAGTTGGGTAACTTAAGCCTCATTTAGTTGATCAACTCTCTGTTATTATAAAAGAAAGACGTCATGAACATGTTTATTTAGTACTGGTACATAAAGTTCAACTGGTAATGATCTAAAAACAATAATTAAACTATTATGTTTTAATTGTCTCGACATGCAACTAACCAATCAAACACTAGCACACGAGCAATAAACAGGGCCCTTATGTAAGTTAATGAACGTGTCGAGGCTCGACTGAGTTTACAACCCGACCACACCCCCTCTTCCTCCTCATCCTCCTCTTCCTCCTCCTCCTCCTCTTCTTCTCTGGCTTTTCCACTACTGACATACTTCTCACTCTCTCAAGGCGAGCAGCGTGACAACATTCTAGGTCTGTGTTACAGTCGCGGCGCGTCACGGCGCGTCGCGGCGCGTCACGGCGGCGTGATAAAAGGCCTAATTAATAGCTGTTGGCAAGAGAAGGGCAGTCGCTGCACTACCTGCAGCACATTCTGTACTTTACAGTTGTTTTTTTACAGGTGATGAAATGACTTTGCATCACCCAGCGCAGACGGACAGGAGCTACAACGCTGCCTTCAAGTGCTGCTGGAAGGTCATGAGTTGCGTGCACATTTATGATTGTGTGCCAAATACACGAGTTTCATTTGAAGGCACCACTTGTCCTCAAAGCACCCTCTCCGTGTCCTCATCCCAGACATGAAACTGCCTCTCTGTTGGCTTCTACCTCTTGAGTAACTGTCGGTAGACGAGTCATCTGTCTTTTATGTTTAGTGGCTTCTACAGGATGAAAACAACCTTCTTTTTTTTTTTTTTAAATCTCCAACTACACTGAGAAATGATATTTAAAACTACTCTGACGTGCTTCACTCAATGCCACAACACTGGTTAAACCAGGAAAGGTTTAGTCATTCACTTTCCCAATAAAATACTAATACGACAAAAAGAACAAGTAGTATTCCACAGAGCAGCTGAAAGACGGCCATGTCCTTGTGGAAGACCAGGCCGTCCTGGACTTAAGTGGAAAACAGAGCGAGCCGTCCAGCGGCGTGTGTCTCAGCACAAAGAGGGAAAGCGTCCGGGAAGGAAACTCTGCTGACTTCATTCACACTGCAGCCGGCTATATTTGAGTTTAGGCAACTCCAGGACGGGGGGGACTCCCTTCAGAAAATACAACCCAGATGGCTCGGTCATCTGGCTGCTTTTGAAGTGTTCCCGCGCATGTGTGTGTGTGTGAGAGTGTGTAACCCCGGGCGTTGTCGACCAGACATACAGACCAAAGCAGTCTGTTTTTACCGTCAGTGTGGGAGCAGACATGTGGAGGGTGGAGGCCAGAATCAAACCGGCTGGGAACGATTAACTGCAGCAAGAAGCCACTTACAGTCTGATGAGAACAAGAGTGTGATCCCGAACCGACTTCACTGTCTTTCAGAGGCTGTATGGGGTTCAGTTTTAGAGCTAGAGTGAAGATACTGATATCATATAAACTAGAACAAAACTGATGAATCCATCGGTACCAGCCTCGTCATGCTAGCTCGCCAAGAAGGACGCCAAAAAGCGCTCCAAATTTAGGCAAAGAAAAAACTGGCATGGCCATTTTCAAAGGGGTCCCTTGACCTCTGACCTCAAGATATGTGGATGTAAATGGGTTCTATGGGTACCCACGAGTCTCCCCTTTACAGACATGCCCACTTTCAAACTAGAGACCTAGAGCATTCAGAGGATGGATGGATCAAACTAGAGACCTAGAGCATTCAGAGGATGGATGGATCAAACTAGAGACCTAGAGCATTCAGAGGATGGATGGATCAAACTAGAGACCTAGAGCATTCAGAGGATGGATGGATCAAACTAGAGACCTAGAGCATTCAGAGGATGGATGGATCAAACTAGAGACCTAGAGCATTCAGAGGATGGATGGATCAGACTAGAGACCTAGAGCATTCAGAGGATGGATGGATCAGACTAGAGACCTAGAGCATTCAGAGGATGGATGGATCAAACTAGAGACCTAGAGCATTCAGAGGATGGATGGATCAAACTAGAGACCTAGAGCATTCAGAGGATGGATGGATCAAACTAGAGACCTAGAGCATTCAGAGGATGGATGGATCAGACTAGAGACCTAGAGCATTCAGAGGATGGATGGATCAGACTAGAGACCTAGAGCATTCAGAGGATGGATGGATCAGACTAGAGACCTAGAGCATTCAGAGGATGGATGGCTTCAATAAGGGGGTTTCTGAGCAGTTTACACACCAGAAGTGCTCGCCATCGAAAAAAAAAGCAATTCTTGCAGAAATCTCCAAAATGTCAAAAGTTTTCGATCCCAAATCACAGCATGGCTTTTTCTATGGTGTTCCTCAAGGTCTTGGAGTCTTAATGTGGTATTTTGGAGGAAGTATTGATCATTTTTATCAGTTCTCGAGGGGTAAAAAATGGTTAAATTTAGCACCAAATCTGCTGCAACAACTTATGAGACATAATAGAGCATGGGGATGACCATCATCTGATTTATGAGTAGAACAACTTGACACACAGTGCTGAGCTGTATCTCAAATTAATCTTCAGGTTCTCAGCTTTCAGATGATGTACACCACTTCTATGTGGCATCTACTGTTGACCTGCTATCTCCCCCTAGAGACCCCCCTAAAAAATGACAAAAATGGGTCTATTGTGGGATTCATCAGAATCTGTTTTCGCCACCGCTTTGCTGTGTTCTTCCGTGGAATTACTGTGGTACAGGGTTTAGTGTTTTATGTTTTTTTTCTCAGTGTCTGCCCCCAGACTTTGTCGTGTGTTCCTGATAATGCTGCAAGACGTCAGACAGGGTCTCATCGTCTTTACAGACTTCATAAGCTCTTCATAAATACTTTGACTGAGTCAATCCTTGACCTGAGAGAGTAAGCCACAGCACAGAGCATTCTGATGCTAAAAATGGGCTTGACATGGGAACTCTGCAAGTATCCAAGAAAAATAAACCGCTGGCAGAAATAAACTCAAATTCTGATGTACCCTTTCGGCTTTTGTGAAATCTTCACTCAAAGTTCCCGAGGCTGCAAGTAATCTCTTCTCAGCTTCACTGAGCGAGCTATCTCTCCGTCTCAGTTCCTTCTGCGTGGTTTCAGTTCTGCCGGGACGTTTCTTTTGACAGAACTCCAACAGCTGCTGCTGTCAGATACTTCCGTTCATGGAGATCTTCAAAGCGTACCTCCACTTACACAGGAATATCTAATCCCCACAGGTCACGGCAGAGGCCGTCGGGGTCAGACAGGATGTGCAAAAATCAAACGCCACCACCCTCGAAAAACAAATGTTAAAGATCAGGAGAAACGGAGAGGTAAAAACAAAAGAGAAATGAAAGCTGCATTAAAGGGACTCTATGTAAGAATCAGAAATCACTTGTTAACAGTGACACAAAGTCAAAGACAGTCATCGTCCTGTTGCTCGCGCTGCGTAGACGCGAACAAGCATCGGTCAAAACAGAAAGGCGACACACACGAGACTGATTGACCGCTAAAACCCACAATATCACGTTATATTTCACACGCTTTGCAGTAAAGTCAGCTGATCTGTCCGGTTCTGATACCTTGAACCGAACGAAGCTCCCTCCATGAATCGAAGGACCGGCCGATGTTGATCAAACATTTCTGTTTCACTAGATATAACTAGTAGATGGTGGAGTCTGAGTCGTTTGTCTGCGTTAGCAGACTCCATTTCTACCCAACCGTAAGCTATCTCTGTAGCTGCGCTAGAGAGAGAGTAGGCACATCAGCTGGGACACCGACCCGAGTCCTTCACATAAAAAGCAGCGAACAGGCTCAGAGAGGAAACACAGAAAGCTGCGGAAGGTCTCATTTTTTAGGTTTGTGTTCCCTCATTTGCAATAAAAAACGATTGTTATAAGAAGTTCCATACAGTCCCTTTAAAAAGGACATATCGTGCTTATTGCCAAGCAAGACTATTACCCACTCCCATGTTGATAAGAGTATTAAATACTGGACAAATCTCCTGAACAGATAAAAAAAAGTGTGATTAATGAACTATTTGAATCGATTGACAGCCGTAGACGTTAACACATATTAGAGAATCTGCAGAAAATGAGTATGAATTTAAACGGGGCTTTATGTACCTCTGTGTAAACCAGTTGCAGAATCTGGTGTCTCACATCTGCAGCTCGTTTCAGGGTGGTGATTTCCAGGCTGAGGCGTGTGATGGGGGGCGGGGGGGAGAGTAGCATCGGACCATCACAGCATCCAGCTCTCTGTTTATCTGACTCTCAAACAAAAAGCCTCCCAGTTCCTGTCTGTCTGCTTTAACGCCTCACATCCACAACTCCACATCTTTTTCCCCCTCTCCTCTTTTTACTGTCAAGTTTACAGTGTGATGAGGAAGATCCATCTCTCACGATGAGACTGAGAGAGCTGTGTTAATTAACCGGAGAGTGACCACAGTTCTCTTCGCCCTCTGGGCCTGAACACATGCTGACTGGGGAAACACTGTGTGGCGTCTGCTCACTGATACTACCAGCGTTTGGTTGATAGCACATTTCTTTATCTGTGGCGCAGCCTAGTGGTGAACCAGTGTAACTGAGCTTATTGTTGGACATACTGTACTTTCCTCCTCATCGATTAGGGGGTACTGAAGCTGCTTAATGTCTCACCATCATCTCATCTCAGTCTCCGTCTGTCTTACAGACAATGCTTCACGTCGGTTGGCGAGGGTTGCACTTTCTTGAGCGGCAGTCCTTGCTGCATATGTAGTCTGTGGCTTTCCTCCTTTGCCTCATCTCCTCCAGTCGGTTCTGTCGTCCCTCTTCAGCTGTCCAGTCTTCTCCATTTGGGTAGGTGTAGGTGAGGGCGGCCGATGTGTCTGGTGCCGAGTACGACGAGTTGTCCGTAAAGAAAGTCCTCGGGGGAGTCTGCCTATTACCATACGGCGAACGTGGCCGGAGCCTTCTGACACGGCGTTCAGACAGGAAGCTATGGATGGAGGTGAGCTTAGTTTAGCTCTCGCCAGCACTTCCGCATTGGTGACTCTGTCTTACCACGAGATGCCCGTGATCTTGCGGAGAGACTCCTCAAGTGAAAAGTATTCAGTCTGGCTCCTTGTTGGGTGTATGCAGGCCAGGTTTCGCTGCCATACAATGTCTCACACAGTCACATCTTTTATATACTTGCTATGGCTCCAACTAGTTTACTGGAACTTCTCGAACCCTAATGACACTTTAAAGCCTCTGAAAACTTTAAGTTGCTTTAAATATTCATGATTTAACGAGCAAAATCCAACTTAAAGTTTTGAAAAAGAGTTTAACGCTCACAAACTCAGCTAATCTGCTTCATACGGTGTGGTTCGATCAGATGTGACATCAGCAAACCGTCATCACATGTTGATCCGAATGTTGACAAATTCTGATTGGTGCAAGGAAGTCACCTATTTCTATCTGAGGTCGACCTTCAAATCAGCGGGAAGAGCGTGAACAAAAACACTAATATAGAAAATGTCTCGTGACAATCAAAACTTTTCTAATTCTTAACTCTAATTTGTGTTCATGTTAGGGCTGTCAATCGATTAAAACAGTAGTTTTTATCTGTTCAAAATGTACCTTAAAGGAACATCTGTCAAGTATTTAATACTCTTAGTGGACAAATATGCTGCTTTATGCAAATGTATGTATATATTTATTATTGTAAATCAGTTAACAACACAAATCAATGACAGATATTGATCCAGAAACCCTCACAGGTACTGCATTTAGCATAAAACAATATGCTCAAATCATAACATGGCAAACTGCAGCCCAACAGGCAACAACAGCTGTCAGTGTGTCAGTGTGCTGACTTGACTATGACTTGCCCCAAACTGCATGTGATTATCATAAAGTGGGCATGTCTGTAAAGGGGAGACTCGTGGGTACCCATAGAACCCATTTACATTCACTGATCTGGAGGTCAGAGGTCAAGGGACCCCTTTGAAAATGACCATGACAGTTTTTCCTCACCAATATTTAGCGTAAGTTTGGAGCGTTATTTAACCTCCTTCATGACCAGCTAGTATGACATGTTTGGTACCGATGGATTCATCAGGTTTTCTAGTTTGCGGCTGCAATCCTGTGGGGGGGAACCAGAACTATGCTTTCGCAATGACACCATGGGATGTACAATACATCCATGGGCACAACAGAGACACTAAAATGCATGCTATGTTAACGTCCTGAATCCTGTCTATAGGAAGGAAATGTTGAAATATTGTATATTATTTATGCAGCACAGTACCAACCAGGCTGTGTTGTCAGGATGAAACATCTATCTATGTTCTGTTCTTCAGCAGACAGACAGACAGACATGCGTCACCGTGAGGACGTTACAGTCCAGCGTGCACGCGTATGAAAAGTCAGATTCATGCAAAAACATGAAGAAGACAACAACATGTCAACGGTATAGTTTATTCAATAAATCAACATTTCCATTATATTCAGAGCAGCACTTCTGTACAGCTTCAGATAAATATTTATGTGGGATGACTCCAGATAAATCAGTGTGACGTTTATTCACTTTAATATGACAATAAACACTTCAGCCGTGTTTAACCTGACGAAACCAGGAGGAACGCTTCCAAAACAACCCAACCACTCCGGAGTTCAACATTAGAGCAAGGACCATTACTCCTCATCTTAGATAACTGGACATTCCCTGCATGCCTGTCCTACTCTCCTCGGCTTGTTCCGGTCCCTCTCTGCTGTTTGAGGAGCCGCAAGTAGAAACTGTACCAGGTCAGATATTTAAAGTCTTAAAGGGGAAAGAAGGAGAGATCTGTGCTTTGAGATTATTTACAGGCTGTAACGAGCCAGACTGCATTTTTGCAGCATGAAAACTAGTCAAAATATCTTGTAATGATGGAAGATTGGTTTCTAGGAATTTATATTTTTTTGGATTAAACAAACTGTGAGAGCTTTGGCATATTTACGGAGCGCAGCAGACGAGCTCCACATTCAAGCCAGCATCGTGCAGCCCGGGCACGTTTCAGGGGAGTGAACTGAGAGATTTGGACGAGCGTGAAATATTGCTTATGAATGCTTCGTATAAATGTGTCAGACAAACGGTAAACACGCGACTGCAGAGCTCTACGAGAGCTGACAGGTGACCTCTTGCTCTTCTAGGCTGCGTGAGGTTAACGGAGCCTGCTGGCAGATAGAAGCAAAAGATATGAAAACGCTGAACTTAAAACACCCCAGAATCCTGCAGGGTGACCTCAGCACACTGCACGTGGATGCTGTTTTATACCTTATATACACCGAAGGGGGGGAAAAAAGATCTTAAGAGTTGCACAAAATGGAACCAGCAGATCTGCCGTGTCTGTGCGTAAGTGTGGCTTGTGTCGACTGCATACCATGCCATGATAATTAGATCCCGACTGGGTTGATATTATGAGTACGTACAACATGTCGACTAATAAATAATAAGATATTGTAGAACAGAAATGCAAAAATATATTTGAGGTAGTTTAGAAACCGTCTCTGTCATGTTATGGGTTTATTTAAAAACAATAATATTAATAACATCAGCTGGTATTAGGGCTGTACCGGATAATTCAAAGCTTCATTCATAACGTTGACATTCAAATTCTAACTTTAAGTTTGCATGTCTATTTATTGTGTTTAAACTAGAGATGCACCGACACCGGAGCGGATATCTGGTCCGATACCGACTCAAATAGCTGGATCGGGTATCGGTGACAAACGAGCCGATCTATTCAGTTCAATTTTATGTTTATGTATGTTATACATTATATACTGGTATTTTAATTCCTGGTTAAGTTTTGAGCAATTTGTTGCTGCATTAAAAAGGTTTACACTTGAACTGTAGTTCCTGTTTAAGTTTGAAGCTGCTGGTGTACGATTCATTATTTTAATAATAAATAACAATGCAGTAAATTTATATCTATGTATTTATTTGTTACATTTTGTTTTGCAAAGTTAGGAAAACAATGTTTAAGTCCAGCTTGATGTTGTCTTACACATAACAGAATGATCCCAGTCACTTCCACACAGTGAGGCAAACAGCTTATTAATTAAACACC
This sequence comes from Sebastes fasciatus, assembly GCF_043250625.1. Taxonomy (NCBI): domain Eukaryota; kingdom Metazoa; phylum Chordata; class Actinopteri; order Perciformes; family Sebastidae; genus Sebastes; species Sebastes fasciatus. The sequence continues at coordinate 1,482,215 of NC_133817.1, read as the reverse complement.
GGTATCGGATCAGTACTCGGTATTGGAACTGAAAAAGTCGGATCGGTGCATTCCTAGTTTAAACCCGGTATTTCTACACAGTAAATATCAGACTACACTCATATTATTAGTATTATATTATTTGTAGAATTAGATTCCAGTGGTTTTCAAAATTCACAACATGTTTTTATCTAACCAAATATTCTGCTTCGACCACATTTGTTGGCGTTTAGCCTTTCAAAAACAACATAGATTAGACTTCTGCGTGAGCGGCGAGCTCGCCGGCCAAGACGGGTTCGGTTAGCACGAGGCTAAGTTTAACTATTAGCAACATTATATCTCCATCTCTGAAATGCTTCACCAAATATTTGTAGCTTGCTAGAGCCTCGAACAACGACACAGCAAGATGACAACTCCGACGTGTAACTTTAGTCAGACGTCACAGGTATTGTCTGAATGTTTCGGGTCCTTTTGGGTGAAGAGGTTTTCAAACAGAGCAAGACTGGAGCTTCTCAGTCAGCTTCTCTCTGCTGAGGGCCCACTTTGTGATTTAGGTTGATGACACAGTATTATTATTTAGCATAATGCAGCTTCAACATGAGTGACGGCTGAGAATCCCAACATACTAAACTATACTACAAAAGGTCACTGTTGGAATGTGTGTTCCTGTGACAAAGATGTCCTATCTCCACGGCAACAACATCATAATGTTTGGCCTAGGGATGCTCATTTTGAAAAATGTTCTTAACCGATAACCGACCCTCGTTAACCGGTTATTAACCGTTAACCGACAAGATTTGTGCCTCGCGTCCGCTGTGTGTCTGCCCGGTGTAACGATAGCGATTGTCCGATTTGTGCTTCTTGCTCGCCGCCGCCACACACATATATTCTGTCAGCGCGACGTAACTTTAACGACCGTGTGTGTGTGTGTTGGTGGTGAGTGTGAGGTTGTTGGTGGCGTTCTAGCTGTGAACGTAGGTGTAGCAGTGTACAGTTCATTTGTTGCTGAATAAATGCTACGAAACTACAACTCCTCCGCTCCGCTCAAGCGAGCTGAAGACCGTTGTCGGCTAACGGTTAAACGGTTAATTATGAACATCCCTAGTTTGGCCTGATTCAACCTCCATGGACTTAAAAAACAGGTCAGCTTCGAAGAGAGCCAATAAAACACTTTATGGAATTCATAAACAACTTCCTGCACCTTCTTCTAAAAAGACTTCAGACCTCGCTGAGCTCTCCGGGTCCTCTCTACGAGCAGATTTAGACACGGAGCTATAAATAAATAGGTCGCCAGGATCTTCAACTGTCTCCTTGAAACAAAGGCCTGTCACTGAGGTGCAGCGGGCGTGAATCACAGCGATGGGAGATGAAGCGGAGCAGCATCTGGAGAGCGTCACTGCGACAGCTACAGCTACATTTCTTTATAAGAAACAGCCTGTTGTTGACTTCATATAACTGCTACTCAGCGTGAGTTGGTGCACGCACCGTCCCGGCAAATCCAGGATTCAATCCAGCAACCTTTTAGATAAACGACTACCAATGTTGCCTCCGTTGCCAAAAACAAACCATCTGTCCTCTTCCTCGCCCGGAGTTCTGACACAAAAAAAACCCATCTGAAGTGGTCTCTAATATTAGAAACCCACTCTTCTCTTGTAGTGCACGTTAAGCTTCTATTTATTTAACATTAAATGCTATTTTAAGACTTTTATAGCGGCGGTTTATATTTAAGATTACACACTGGTGCTTCCAATGGAAACAACTAAAGCTAACTAAAAGAAATCACGCTCATGTTTATCAACCTGTGACTGGGATCGTTTACCATGAAGGGAACCAAACGGAGCAGATGAGTTCTGATGTTGTTGGGTTTCTATTTTAGGATTATCATTTCCTGTCTGCAGGTTAAGTGTCCAAATCCAATCAGTTATGTTTCCATGAAAGCTATAAAACAATACGGGGGGAGGGAGCAGGGACGTCCCAGACGTCCCTCTCACCAGCAACGTTTTCCAGCTCGTCCTAGAGGGGACCCCGAGGCTTTCCCAGACCAGACCAGATATATAATCTCTCCAGCGTCTTCTGGGTCTACCCCGGGGTCTCTTACGGTACCGGGTTCTGCTGAGCTGTGTGTTAAAACTCTGTCTTTAGAAACTTCATTAAATGCTATGGTGGTTTTTATAACCTCCGCTAAGGCCCAAGGCCTAGGAGGGAGGTCATGTTTGGAGGATTACTCCAAAAGTCTGCGATGGATTTGAATGACATTTTTTGGAGGGGTGGGGTGTGGCACAATGAACAATGCATCACCCTGCCTCTTTCCTTCTGCCAGCAGAGGGACAGAGAGAGAGCAGTGGGTGGAGGGAGGGGGGGGGCACCGGTATATTCAGCGTTTTTTCACATTAAACTCTTGAGTTGGACCAAAGCACACTTGGTGATTGTTGGAAAGAGTAACGACGACGGTTTAGGTGAGTTTTATTCTGTTTCTGTCCAGTTTGAATGAAGTGTTTTTACGCTGCTCCGCTACGAACAGCTGATCTCAACATAAACAAAAATACATGTGAATGATGGCGCAAGCTGCACGGAGAGGGGGGGGGGAGGTCGGCGCTCTCTGAGTGCCATTCTAGTTTATGAATAGTTTCTAAAAGACGAGGCCGTAACGCGACTAAAATTTATTATATTTATATTTATATTTTAATTACAAAATCAAAAATCCCCAGTCAGAGCTGGTTAATGTGGCCCGGGAAAGGGAAGTTTGGGGTCTCCTGCTGGAAGCTGTTGACCCCTGCGACCCGACCCCGGATAACAGGTTGAAGATGAGATGAATTACAAAATCAACGGGAAATTATAATTTTGACTTTATAATATTTTAGTTTTTATATTGAATGTATGTACTTGACTTTGGATTCTTTTTTTGTTATCTTATTTACATTGTTATTGATCTTATTTGTTATTATCTACTTGATCATATTTCATTATTATATTAAAACATCTCCATCTGGAGTCAGAATTATACAGATTAGTTGTTGTTGTTTATTGATGTTCTACTGTGCACAACGGTAGAATGAGATGATGCACAACGGTAGAATGAGATGATGCACAACGGTAGAATGAGATGATGCACAACGGTAGAATGAGATGATGCACAACGGTAGAATGAGATGATGCACAACGGTAGAATGAGATGATGCACAACGGTAGAATGAGATGATGCACAACGGTAGAATGAGATGATGCACAACGGTAGAATGAGATGATGCACAACGGTAGAATGAGATGATGCACAACGGTAGAATGAGATGATGTACAACGGTAGAATGAGATGATGCACAACGGTAGAATGAGATGATGCACAACGGTAGAATGAGATGATGCACAACGGTAGAATGAGATGATGCACAACGGTAGAATGAGATGACGCTCAGGGTAAACGTCACGGCCGAAGGCTCCATTGTGGTCACGTAGCCTCCTGTAGTGGATATCAGGAGTATTTTAGAACCAGATTCACTTTCAGGAGGTAGAAAACCATTTTGGCACACTTCGGGTATCCAAGTGTGCCAAACGGAGAGTCCTCCTGGTCCTATCCTGACTAAACCTTTATAGAATCTATATGCTTTGTGTTATTTATATCTGCTTTGGCACAGATGTAGTCGAGGAGTTGCTGAATGACCTCAGTGGATATCATCATTGCTATAATGGTTTTATCCACTGTCTGATCTAGAAAACATTTTAGGAGAGGATCAAAATGTAAATTGTTTCCTTTAGTTCATCCCAGTTTACTCAGGCAGAGTAACAGTCACAGTGTTACTGGGGATGAATTCTCTGAGGTCTTACCTATCCATAGAGACCAAGATCATGCATATAGAGGCCTGCTAGTTGTGGAGCTATTACAGATGTATTTTCTGTCTGTCTAGGCTAAGGAGTTTGCGTTATAGTAATTCTTTAAACTAGTTCAAATCAAGTCATTAGCACGAGTCTAAACACAATGAATGAATTTCATTTGGACACCAAAACAACTCCACCAGAGGAGCTGTGATACTCCTCTCCGTCTTGAGGTGAAAGGTGAAAAGAAGAAGCGCTCATCACTAAACTGTGTCTACTATTATCATGTCTAATGCAGCGGCACCTTTTGCTGTGTTCTCCTCAGTATTGTGCGGTAGCTCTTCAGTCTTCTCCTCCAGGCGACGCTCACTGGTAGCGGAGGTAGCCCATGATGAGTTTCGGTACGTCCAGTTGACCTATGACCTTCAGAGCTCTGGTTCCCAGCTTGGTCCTCACAGCCAGCCTGCTGAGCTGCTGCAGACTCATGGGGGTGGCTGCACGCAGGAACAGAGAGAGGGAGGAAGACGGGTCATTTCCTGTTCCCGCAGCAACATCTCAGCCTCAGAAGATGGATTTTTCATCAGACATTTAGACTGGTTTATACTGGTCTATAGACCTGTAGGGCTGGGACGAGACGCCGATCTCCAGATTCGATAATATCAAGATATTTGTGTGCCGATTCGATATGTATTACGATTTTTAGTAAATGTCCTGCGGTCAAATATATCAGTCATTGTCAGTGTGTCAGAGTGCTGACTTGACTATGACTTGCCCCAAACTGCATGTGATGATCATAAAGTGGGCATGTCTGTAAAGGGGAGACTCGTGGGTACCCATAGAACCCATTTACATTCACTGATCTGGAGGTCAGAGGTCAAGGGACCCCTTTGAAAATGTCCGTGCCAGTTTTTCTTCATCAAAATGTTGTGTAAGTTTGGAGCGTTATTTAACCTCCTTCATGACCAGCTAGTCTGACCTGGTTGGTACCGATGGATTCATCAGGTTTTATAGTTTCATATGATTCCAGTATCTTCACTCTAGCTTTAAAACAGAGCCCGCTACAACCTGAACATCACAAGTTGCGTTAAAGAAATTAGTGGCGTTAAAACAAATTTGCATTAACATGTTATTATTGCGTTGACAGCCCTGATTTATATATGCATATATAAATAAATAAATAAATAAATAATCAGAGTAGTTTAACATGGCTTATACATTAATTTAAGAATATTTTGCATATTTTATAATTTCATAGTTCTTGTAGAAGTTGATTTCTTTGCACTGGAGACGTGGTAAAATCAAGCACATGTACCAAAACAAGCTCAGTAAAGTAAAAATAAAAGTATTTTTATTCTTTGTTTATGCTATAAAGAAGACTTTAATCTATAATTTAAGCCATTTGTTATAAATATTTAACACATTTTAAAGAAAATATAAAGAAATATGGGGACAGAAATGCTGCAGCGTAACAGGAATGACTCAGATGAAAGTAACTGGTCTGGTCTGTGTGAGTATTGGAGCTAGATGGTAACTAGATGTTGTATTTAAAGTCTAAAAACAGTTTCACACGGTGCTCCACTTTCTATATAAAGCTCAGTGGGTGTAAATCATCACCTTCTGATATGCATCCGGTTTCTCCGTTGGCTAACCTATACATGGTAAACAACAACAACAACAACAGCTGTCATCTGTCTGAGACTTCCTGGAAGTGAAATATGATCCTTGCTCACCATCTGCTGGCGCTACGTCGACACTGCACTGATTAAAAGGCATCTACACACAAACTGTTAGATCTCTGACGTTAGAATGAAGACTTACTCTCACAAAAGCGTAGGCAGGTCGCAGAGGGAGAGCCCGGCGTGGTGTAATCCACGGGTTTCCTGTCGTGCTGATCTCTGGCGTAGATGTTGGCCCCGAACTCCACCAGTATCTCCACCATCTCCACTCGCGTGTTTTTAGCAGCGGTGTGCAGCGGCGTGTCGTGGAACCTGGCAGCGTTCACTTTAGCACCTAAAAGGGGAAAAGAAAAGGATGTTAATGTCAGCTCTTGAAGGATAACGCCGAATTCACACCAGAGGCCTGGACTACGAAGCAGGATTTGGGGTTAACGAGATTCAGGGTTTTCTGTCCTACGAAAGTGGATCACTTCTTCGGGGGGTTCAGCATCAGTTCAGCATCAGTTCAGCATCAGTTACCATGGTGATCTACCTCGGTAAGAAGTGAACCACCTTCGTAGGACTGAAAACCCTGAAGGGTTAAACCCTGAAGTTACCTCACTAACGCCAAATCCTGCTTCGTGGTACAGACCTCTGGAAGGTGGGAAATCAAGGAAAGTATTCACAAGTTGTACTGAATCGTCCTGGTGTCTGCTCGGTGTCTGGTACCACAGCTTCAGCTGAGGTAGCAGAGGGGGGGTATCATTACAGACCAGATAACCTGTCCTCAAGTAACACCAGCACTGGAATCACAACACCCATCTCCTCATCCAGACATCTGGTTTGGTGCATTTGCCCGTCCTGCTTTGCCCCCCCGACCTCTCACCTGCATTGAGCAGCTGTTTGACACAGTCCGTGTGTTCGTTAGCACAAGCCACGTGTAGCGGGGTCCCGTAATAAAGGTCGTACGGCTCCAGACCGGCACCCATGGCAATCAGGAGCCTCACGCAGTCGGACTTTCCTGGAAACCAACACGAGGATATTGAGTCATATTACGTTTATTTATAAAAGATTAATGTCCCAGTGAGACGGGGCTCTCACCTCCCATGCAGGCCTCGTGGAGAGGCGAGGCCGTGCGAGAGGTCAGAGCAGGGTTGGTCTTGGCGCCGCGATCCAGCAAGAGCTTAACACACTCCAAACTACCGCCGGAACAGGCGTCGCACAGCGGGGTGCTCCCGTCGACGTTCCTCGCGTCCACCTGAGATGCATCATGGGACATAGGATTATATACAGCACAGATTAAGGACTTCAACTTCTCATCCTCTCCTCATTCACTCAATTTGTCTGATAACTCGCTGCTATGTAGGGATGCACCGATACCGATACCAGTATCGGGTATCGGGTCAGATACTGTGCTCATGTACTCGTACTCGCAAAACGGCTCCGATACCACTTTACGGTGGTGCGCCTGACCTCGCTGGGCCGGGATCCCACCTCAGCCGACGCGCACCGGCCCTCACTTTCATTGAGCCACGGGGTTTTGCTTGCACCCTCTGACTCGCGCGTGCGTTAGACTCCTTGGTCCGTGTTTCAAGACGGGTCGGATGGGTTGCAGACATCGACGCAGACCCATGGCGCCTTTTACGTGGGGCGCACTAAGGACAGTCCTGCCCAGTCGACAGTCGCACCGGGAGCAGGGAGCCCCGTCCCTCCCCGGCGGGGAGAGAGGGCGCGGCGAGCCCTTTGTCCACGGTGCGGCGAGGTCCAGGCAGGGAGTGCTGTAAAGCTGCGGCCGCGAGCCACCTTCACCCCGAGTCTTTCCAAGCCGACCTAGAGCCGGTGGCGGCGTACCGCCTCGTATGCGGGACTCCCCAGCCTGCCATGTGTCGCTCACACCCTCCAGCTGGCTGTTAAGTATCGGTACTCGGTATCTATACTCGGTATCTGTACTCGGTATCTGTACTCGGTATCGGTACTCGTATCGGTACTCGGTATCGGTACTCGTATCGGTACTCGGTATCTGTACTCGGTATCTGTACTCGGTATCGGTACTCGTATCGGTACTCGGTATCTGTACTCGGTATCTGTACTCGGTATCGGTACTCGTATCGGTACTCGTATCGGTACTCGGTATCGGCGAGTACCCAAAAGTAAGTACTTGTACTCGGTCTGAAAAAAAGTGGTATCGGTGCATCCCTAATTCGAATGCTCAGTTTTTTGCTTTTTTATATATATATGTATATATATGTATATATATGTAGATATATATATACGTATATATAAGTATGTCATAATAATGTATAAATCCCCAAATAGCCCATGAAATCAGGAATAATCCCTCAACATTATTTATTATTCATATTCAACATGAATTATCGTTAGTTATTCTCAGACGGATATTGCTGTTTGTTATGTGTAGAGGTGCCCCAAAAAATGGTATTGGGGGGGGGGCAGCCCTACTTCGGTCCGGTCCGGTCTGTCTCCTTGCTCACCTGGGCTCCGGCGTCCAGCAGCAGCCGGACACACTGGACCGCTCCACGGAGGCAGGCCTCGTGCAGCGGCGTGATGGAGTCCACCGCCACCATGTTGACCGAAGCTCCGCTCTGGATGAGGTGCTGCAGCTGCGAGGTCTGGCCGAGGGACGCCGCCTTGTGCACCTCTGTTCTCTCCACCCAGCAGCCTGCGGGGGGGGGGTGGGGGTTATCATTCAGTATTAGTGTCACAAACATCTTCATTCTTTATCTCTTTTTAGCTGAGCTGGAACTGTCTCTGTAAATAATGTAGGATGGAGTAAAATGATTTATAACACCATTAAATAAGCGATGCATGAGATCTAATGATATCTTTTTTATAAATTGGCATGAGTCTCTTAAATGTTTATTTGATACAAAAATTATAATAATTGTTTTGGAATTATGAGAGTATCAGCAGGTAAAATGGGTCAATATATAAAAAGAGAGTAATTTCAGCTGAAATAATTTTAGTTTTAACTATTGTCTTTGGTGCCATAGTATAAAAAACACCATAAATACATTTCATGCAATCAAAAGTTGAATAATTATTTAACTGAATAATGCATTTAAATAGACTTAAAAAAATTTACCAGTACCAAAAATAACATTTTTCTTTTATATATATATATATATATATATATTTTTTTTATTATTATTTAAATTTAAACTTTTTTATTTGAAAGAGGCTCCCAAAACATTGCTCATAAACATTTTTGCTTTGTTTGTAAAGTTTACCAATAAATTGCTTTGTCATCCTTATTAGTGACAAGAGGCTCTCACATTTCATACAATAAAAAGTTGAACAAATATTTAACTGAATAATGCATTAAAAAAAAAAAAAAAAATGGGCCAGTTCCTAAAATAACTTTTTTTTAAAAATGTATTTAATTTATTATTATTTTTTTTTTAAATATTTTTTATTATTTAAATTTAAACTTTTTCATTTGAAAGAGCCTCCCAAAACATTGCTCAGTTTACTAATAAATTGTTTAGTCATCCTTATTAGTGATGAGTGAAGTTTACTATGTCTTAGCAGAGTTATATATATATATGCTAATTAAGCATATATATATATATAACTCTGCTTCATGTAACACTATAGCCTGCCAATATTAGCAACCTACAACAGTTAACAGATGAATTAGCCAGCTCATAGAAAAACTTGTTTTGGTATTATGAGAGTATCAGCAGGTCAAATGGGTCAATATATAAAAAGAGAGTAATTTCAGGTGAAATTATTTTAATTTTAACAGTAAATTAACATTAACTATTGTCTTTGGTGCCATAGTATAAAAAACACCATAAATACATTTCATGCAATAAAAAGTTGAATAATTATTTAACAGAATAATGTATTTAAAAAATTTTAAAAATGGGCCAGTACCTAAAATAACTTTATTTTATTTAGTTTTGTTTTTTTTAAATATATTTTTTTATTATTTAAATTTAAACTTTTTCAGTTGAAAGAGCCTCCCAAAACATTACTCACAGATATTTTTGCTTTGTTTGTAAAGTTTACCAATAAGTGCTTTGTCATCCGTATTAGTGACAAGAGGCTCTCACATTTCATTAAAATAATAATAATAATAATACAAAGATTAAAAATAATGATAATAATAATAATGCAAAGAGAGAAAAATATATAATAATAATAATAATAATAATAATAATACAAAGAGAGACAAAATAATAATAATGATAATAATTAGTTTTTTTAAAAGTTGAATAATTATTTAACTGAATAATGCATTTAAAAAAAATAAAAAAAATGGGCCAGTTCCTGAAATAACTTTTTTTTATTTATTTATTAAATATATTTTTTATAATTTTAATTTAAACTTTTTCATTTGAAAGAGCCTCCCAAAACATTGCTCAGTTTACTAATAAATTGTTAATTCATGTAAGACCTACAACAGGTAACAGCTGAATTAGCTCACAGCTGTGTTGTTGTCTTTAATTCATACTCACCGATATCTCCAAAGAAATAGGGACGAGCGTTTTCTACCTCCATCCTCTCTGTCCTCTGGTCTTTATCTGTGAACGAGGACTAACCAGAGACAGAGACAGAGAGACACAGAGACACAGAGACAGGTTTGTAAACAGCCGCGTCCTGCTGGTGTTTACATGCGGCTGGAGTCATGTGACACGCTTGGAAACCGAAGAGCATGCTGGGACTTGTCGTTTTTAACACCACAGAGGTTATTTAAGGATCTGTGGGTTGAAGAAGGGAACAAATGTGTCTTCTGTGTCAGGATAAATTATGCAACATAATACACAATATTATATGACTATGCAACATTATTTTTTTTCTACTTTATTTTTTTTCGAGGTTGTTTTCATATATGCAATTTACAGTTTGTAATTACAATTGTTTATAAACTATTTTGTAAGTAACTGAGCTTAGAAACAAACAAAATAAGTACACAGGAGAAAACATCAGCATTAAATAAAAGAAAATAAATAATAATAATACAAATAATAATAATAATAATTATTATTATTATAATAATAATAATAATACAAAGAGAAAAAAAATAATAATAATGATAATAATAATACAAAGAGAGAAAAATAATAATAATAATGATAATACAAGAGAGAAATAATAATAATAATAATGATAATAATGATAATACAAAGAGAGAAAAAGTTTTGAAAACAAATTCAATAAACTGCATGTGTAGAAAATGTGTAAATTATTTATTTATTGATACTATACAACATTAAGCAGCAGTGATGACATGAATCCTGAGTCACGTGAGGAAATATGAATAACTTAATTGAGGCTGTGCAATTCATCAAAATCACAATATGTAATGTAATAATACTGCAATTTTTAAACCGCAGGATGCGCAATATTTGTTAAAGGTGAAATACGTGTCAAAATACCAATTTTAAATAAATAATATGCAGAGATGTCCTGGCCTACACATCATATTTTACAGACTTCAGAAAACATCTTTGTTTGATACAGAAAAAAAATCACACCATAATCATTTAAATATGTTTTTTAAATTCATTGCACATTTTGTATCTCTTCTAAATGAACCTTAAAGGAAGATTTATCAAGTATTTAATCCTCTTATCAACATGGGAGTGGACAAATATGCTGCTTTATGCAAATGTATGTATATATTTATTATTGTAAATCAATTAACATCACAAAACAATAACAGATATTGATCCAGAAACCCTCACAGGTACTGCATTTAGCATAAAACAATATGCTCCAAACTGATTGCAATATCAGTCAAAATAATCACAATTAGATATTTTTTCTAAATGGTTCAGCCCTAAACTTAATATATATCTTTAATTATAAGATACGGATAATGTTTTCTGTGACGCTTCTTTTAAGAGTTGCTTTAAGTATAATATCAAACAGCAGTCTCTCATACAGGCTTAGAAATCCATTCACTCTGTAGTGATGCAGGATGCTCACAGTAGCGGAGGTAGCTGTGGATGCGGTGGGATATGTCCAGCTGACCTATGACCTCCGAGGCTCTAGTACCGAGCCTCGTCCTCACGGTGATTCTACAAAGCTGCTGCAGGCTCAGAGGATTACCTGTCAAGGACAAGAAAGAGGTTTTTTTAGTAAACCAGGTTATCGCGATTTAAAAGATAAAACCTGAGACTGCTCTCTGAAGCTCACTTTCATAAAACACAAGGCAGGTGTGAGCGGGAGACGCGGGCGTCGTGTAGTCCACGGGCTTTCTTCCCTGGTTGTCGGTGGCGTACACGTCGGCTCCGAACTCCATCAGCAGCTCGATCATGTCCTCCACGTCGACTCTCGCTGCGTGGTGCAGAGCTCTCTCGTGGAACTTAACGGAGTTCACGTTGGCGCCTGCAGGAAGTTAAGATGAGCTCAGGCCTGTTTGATTTCAGAAGGAATCAGTTGCTCACTTGTGTTGATTTATATTCCTACCATAAGGATTTAAAATGAGGAAGATGTGTTTTTCTACATTACAATATTAACTTTTTTTCATAAAGAAGTGCAAGATCTGGTGGCATCTAGCGGAGAAGTTGCAACTAAAAAGTTGGTATATAACTAGTAAACTAACAGTATACCTATAAATTCACTTGTACTATAGTTCATAGTATAGCTGCAGTACAAAATACAACTTAGATGTAAACTAGTTGTGCACTCAAAGTTTACTATTCTTACACTTGAAAGTATATTTTTATAAACTAAAAAGTGGGCCAATTTAGTCCCAAGAAGTATTAATGAGCAACAAGTATACTACTAGTACATTGATTTTAGTACTTACTACATAAAGAATACTTGGGAAATATACTTTTTAAACTTGAAGTATACTACTTTTTTGTAAGGGAGCCTATTCTCTGTGGTAAAAGTGCAAAGTGAGCAGTGTAGGAGATCAGAGTCCGAGGCAGGTTAAGAGAAAGTAGGGCCTGCCATTCAACACTTCATCACATACTAATACAGACGTCCTTCCTCTTTAACACACTTTCTGACCTGCAGCCTTCTTGCTGACCTGCATTGAGCAGCTCCTTGACACAGTCCACGCGTCCTTTAGCACACGCGATGTGGAGCGGCGGACCAAAGTGGACGTCGTACGCCTCCAGCCGGGCCCCGCTGGCTATCATCAACCTCACGACTTCAACGTTACCTGAGAGGTGATGTAAACACACAGTGAAGAGAGGTCTGACGGGGGTAGTATATGACTGGCCGTCTCACTGCTGCTGGAGGTTTTACCTTGTATACAGGCCTCGTGGAGCGGCGAGGCGGTGAGAGCTGTGAGGGACGGGTTCACTTTGGCTCCGTGTTCCAAAAGCATCTTGGCGCACTCCAGGCTGCCGGACGCACAGGCGTTACACAGAGGAGTGCTGCCGTGAATAGTCCGTACATCAACCTGGAACAACCACAGAAACCATTCCCATTTTAGTTTTTCCTTAATATCTTATATCTAATAATAACACGTTAACACAAATTAGTTTTAACGCCACTAATTTCTTTAACGCAACTTGCGATTTTTAGGTTGTAGTGGCTCAGTTTTAAAGCTAGAGTGAAGATACTTTTATTATATGAAACTAGGAAACCTAAAGAATCCATCGGTACCAACCAATAACGCTCCAAACTTGCGCAACATTTTGGCGAGTAAAAACTGTCATGTCCATTTTCAAAGGGGTCCCTTGACCTCTGACCTCCAGATCAGTGAATGTAAATGGGTTCTATGGGTACCCACGAGTCTCCCCTTTACAGACATGCCCACTTTATGATGATCACATGCAGTTTGGGGCAAGTCATAGTCAAGTCAGCACACTGACACACTGACAGCTGTTGTTGCCTGTTGGGCTGCAGTTTGACATGTTATGATTGGAGCATGTTTTTTAATAATGACACATATAAGTCATGTTTGGTCCTCCATATATGGCGGTAGGAGAACCATGGGGGGGTTTATCCCACCTGGGCTCCAGCCTCCAGCAGCAGCCGGGCACAGTTGGGATGAGCCTGTATGCAGGCGTCATGGAGCGGGGTGATGTTGTCCACCGTCACCACGTTGACCGACGCTCCGCTCTCTAGCAGCTGTTTGAGCTGCAGGGCCCTGCCGTGGGACGCTGCCTCATGCAGGGCGGTCCGGTCGGCCCAGAAGCCTTTACACAGACAGTGACACATATACAGATACAAGGGTACAATGAAAGCTCTGTTCAGTTCTTCTAGTCTCCAAAGATTTGAGAGCTTTTCATAAAGCTGCTATTTTAAGTGGCCTATGTCATCTTCTTTCAGCCAAGGAGCCCTTATGGACATTTTCAAAGGGGTCCCTTGACCTCTGACCTCCAGATATGTGAATGATGATAAAAACAACAATAATAATGATGATTAAAAATAATAATAATAATAATAATAATAAAATAATGGTGTAGTGATATTTTCATTAAGTTAAACAGATACTATATTGAATAATCTGGGTAATTACATACATTTCCTAATGAGATATAATAGATGTCTACTGCATGACTACATGATATCCTAGAGTTAACTCTAGGATGCTACTCAGAAATATTCTCCCCCAGTTTAGATAATACACAGGATATCATGTAGTCATGCAGTAGACATCTATTATATTTCAGTAGGAAATTTATGTAATGAGCCAGATTATTCAATATAGTATCTGTTTAACTTAATGAAAATATCACTACACCATTATTTTATTATGATTATTATCATCATTATTATTATTATTTATTATCATCATTATTATTGTTATAATTGTTTTTATTATCATAATTTGTATTAGTATTATTTTATTATAATCATAATTATTGTTATAATTATTTTTATTTTTATTATCCTCATTATTTTATTATTATTATTATTTATTATCATCATTATTATAATTATTTTTATTATCATCATTGTTTTTATAAGTATTATTATTTATTATCATTATTATTGTTATAATTATTTTTATTTTTATTATCATCATTATTTGTATTATTATTATTATTATTTATTATAATCATTATTATTGTTATAATTATTTTATTATCATCATTATTTTTATAAGTATTATTATTTATTATCATTATTATTATTGTTATAATTATTTTTATTTTATTATCATCATTATTTGTATTATTATTTGTATTATCATCATTATTATTGTTATAATTATTTTTATTATCATCATTATTTGTATTATTATTATTATTTATTATCATCATTATTATTTTTTAAATTATTTTTATTTTTATTATCATCATTATTTTTATTAGTATTATTTTTATTATCATCATTATTTGTATTAGTATTATTTTTATCATAATCATTGTTAATGTTAACTCTTGATATGACACAAAAAGTGAGTGTCACGAGCAGGTCACGTGCACGCGCTAATAATCTTAACCAGACGTCAACAGAATCGACCTCCAGTCTTCACATTGTTAACAGTAGCTGCATGTCAGCTGTTTGTTAATCAATAAGGTGCTCACCGATATCACAGAGGAACGACCTGCGGGCTGCTGTCACCTCCATGCTGGTTTCACCTGTTCAACACCAACACTTATAGCACTATAGCTGCAGCTAATGCATGTTCTTCTAACACCTCCATGAGCAGCTGAGGCAGAGGAAACTAGACACAGCAGCTGACAGCGCATGCGTCGAGCAGAGAGGCCAGAGAGCATTGTGGGAGTCGTAGTTTGTAGTCATGCAGTAGACATCTATTATATTTCATTAGGAAATTGATGTAATTAGCCAGATTATCCATTATAGTATCTGTTTAACTTAATGCAAATAACACACCATTATTTTATTATTATTATTACTATTATTTTGTATTATTATTATAATTATTATGGTTATCATTATTATTAATGTTATCATTATTGTTATTTTTATTATCATTACTATTATTTTTTATTATCATTATTATTGTTATAATTATTTTCATCATCATCATCATTACTATTATTTGTATTATTATTATATTCATTATTATGGTTATCATTATTATAATTATGTCATTATTTTTATTATCATCATTACTATTATTTTTTATTATCATTATTATCGTTATTATTGATATAATTATTTTCATCATTATCATTACTATTATTATATTCATTATTATTGTTATAATTATGTCATTATCATTACTATTATCATTATTTCTATTATCATTACTATTATTTTTATTATTACTATCATTACAAATGTTATAATTAGTTATTTCTATCATTACTATTATTTTATTATATTCATCATTATCATTGTTTTCGTAATTATCATTAATATTTATATTGTCAATTTTCATTACTATTATTTTATTATCATCACTATTATTTTTATTATCATTATTATTTTTATTATCGTTTTAATCAACTTTTTACCACACAGACTTGAGACGAAAGGACGTTTTGATCTAAATTAATAACCGTGTATGTTTTAATACATGAGGCATATTTCCTGTTTCTAACTGGATATAATCAGACATCTTTCATTTCAAGAGTGCCTTTTTTTGGATGGCAGAAATCTCAAACGGCAAATAAAAAGTGTAATGAATCATAAATTCAAAACCCAACAGAGCTACATAACACGTAAAACAGCGTCTCCCCCCCTAAGAACATCATATTCTAAACGTGTTGAAACCGTCGTTTCCTCCACACATGAACTGTCTGAAATGTAAGAAACAAATAAACTGCTCAAACACAGCTTCAGTTTTTGACAAAGTTGTTTTTACTTTGCAGTACAGAAATCATTTGAGCCCAAGATGTTTTTTTTTTATTTAAAGTTGTTCCAAGACAGAAGATATATCACCGGGCTCTCATCAATTCAATACTGCTGCAGTACACATTTTGGTCCTTCTTAAGCAATTACAGTCAACCACACTTCCCCATTAATCTGCTCTTAATATGCTTGGGTCTTCCATCACTTTGCATGATACAGGAACTAATAATATATCTGATCTGATGCATTACAGGAACTCAAGCTGTTGAAAACAGGTTGGGGTGGTTTTATGCTGGACTACGGCCGCCGCCCCTTTGTGGCTTGGCTTATATAGTATGCGTCTGGCTGTACTGGAGATGAGACAGGAAAAGGGGTTAAAAAAACAGAAACATCAAACCCACACACCCCAAACCCACTTTAATGGCTGACGGCTGAGGTGACGCCTCACACGGCCATCTGCTGTTGCTGGGCCTGAATGTGCTCGCCACGCCCAGCGAGGAACACTCCGCCACACATGATTCAACTCTGACGCACAGAGCCAAGCCACCTCTCTCACCTTGACATGAAGAAATACTTCCAGAGACCAATAAACTGATGTATAGATATTATTTATCTCCCAAACGCCTTTTAAATGACAGAACAATTGGACACCCCTCCCCCTCCCCTCGACACATATAAGATACTATTGATTATGAATCATCATTTGATTTGGCATCTTTGGACTATGCATCCTCTTACCATGATGAAGCAGAAGAATGTAGGGTATATTACTGTATATTAGGCATAACCAGTGTTTAGTGCAACATCCATCTGTGTGTGTGATTTAAAAAAAAAAAAAGCAGAGCTCCCTCCCTGAACCCTATCCAACAATACTATATCATATCTCTCTAAATATCATCAACTTCCTCAATGGGCAGACCATTTTTACTCGGATGATCAGCCGGCCCATCGGTGTGTACATTTTTATGTAGGTTTTCTATTTTTTTTTTTGTTGTGTAAGATTTCAGTTGTTGTCGGCAGCGTCGTCGTCTTTGATGATCCGGAGTGTCGCTAAACGCCCGGCGGCCTCTACTCTGCGGCGTCGCCGAAGGTGTCCTTCTTCTTGCGCTCCATCTCGGCAAAGTCAAATTCTGCGCCCGTCATCCTCTGGTAGATGTCTTTGATGTCGTCGCAGGTGGTCTCGAAGTGAGTCGTGGGGTCGTATGTGCGGGAGATGAAAATCTAGAGGAGAAGACAAGGTCACACGGAGGTCAAAGAGGCCTTTTATTTATTCAAACGGTTGCTCCAACGGTAGAATAAAGATCATACCTGGCTCTCAGTGCCCATGTCAGTGGGCGCATACTGGTCACTAATGTGGACAAACTTCTGCTCGATGGGCGCCAGCAGGTCCAGGGCCGGCTTGATCTCTTGCTCGGGGTCGTTCGTCTCCACTGTGGTGCTGGCAATGGCGATGTATTTACCTTGTGCCGCCACATTGTGAGCAGAGGAGATCATACAAACGTAGATGTCTGGAAACCGAAGAACTCAAGTTAATGTCTGGTGGTTTGCCTTTCCGATCAGGTTGTTGTTTCACATTAAGACGGTACATTCAATATGGTTGCTACGCTGTGTGTGAACCGTCGCAGAGGAAATGTTCACAGTGAGGGCCCGCCAGCCCACGCATTGAGAAGAGTAAACATATTTTCATCATGACACTGTGAAGGCACATGTAGAGGCACAAGGAGCATCTTTCACAATCACTGACTGCTGTTTGCAACGGCATTTATAAACGCCAGCTGGCGTATAAAGCTATATTAAAACATTGAACGGCAGGGAAAAAGGAATTTTGTTTTCTTTAGTGATTTTTTTTTTGCTGTGGTGGCAAAGATGTTACCAGTGGAAACTAGAGCTGACCTTTACGATACGTTATCATTACACCTGTTCAACAAGCACAAATGATGATGTAACGGTTAAACATGTAGGAGAGCAACGTTTCAATCTGCTCTGTCCACAGTCTCTCATCCACCGCCGCTGTGTTTACACATGCACAGCTCGTTAGCTCAGCGGCTAACAGCTAACTGTAAACAACTGTAAGTTATTGATGTTGAGTTGTGAATGACTTTAGTTCCCTCTAGTGTTCAGTGTTCAGTGTTCAGTGTTCAGTGTTCAGTGTTCAGTGTTCAGTGTTTGTGTCCGGGGAGTTTATTGCGAAGGGAGGAACGGAAGCGGTGATGTGCTGTTATTGATGAGGGTGCAGACTACAGAGCCTCCGTGTTATTTATTTATTATTTTCAGAGAGTATAGGAGCAGCGTAACCCTCGGCTACACAAGCTAAAACAAAGGCTGGCAATAGGTTATGTAGTCTAACTGTTCAGGTTAGTTTGTCATATATCTTACTTGAAAACTAATCTGCTGGCTGAGACAAAGCAACCTCCTCCCTGCCTCTACCAGCAGTGAATCACATCAGCAGAGGAAGGAGGACAGGAGGACAGAGGACAGAGGACAGGAGGATGGACTGATGTTTGTGTTCTTGCTGATATAAGTATAGCTTATATGCACGCTTCAATATTTCTTTATTTATCGCGAGTCATATCGTCATCGCAATATTGAGCAAAGTTATCGCACATCGCATTTTCCTCATATCATGCAGGCCTAGCAGAAACACTTTGGCAGCACCTTTCCTGGTTCACCGTGCCGATTACGACATTAACACGTTGGCGTAATGCCGCAATTGCAGGTACACATGACAGAAATCTACCAAGTGCAACGCTTGTTAGAAAATAGTGTTTTCCATGAAGACACCCGTCACAGTTTTGTCGAGAGCTGGAGGCGGGGCGAAATTTTGACGGAGGCGGCCGCCTCGTAATTCTCTATGCAGGAAAACCCTGCTTAAGATGTATTTTATTTAAGCAAATAAAGAAATGAAATACTACAAAGTCTACGACACCTGCTCACTTCCTGTGTGTGCCTACCATGATTCCTCTTGACCTGAGTCTGGGGGATGATGATCTGGCAAGAGTTGACGTCACCAGTGTTGGGGATGGTGTGATTCAAGATGCAGATGACTCTGATCACCTGACCCACTTTTTTGGCGCAATCCTTAGCGTAGCTGGGGTCGCAGATCAGCTGCTTGCACTTGGCGATCTGTGTTGGGGCAAATAGCCAAAGGTCAGAGGTCAAAGGATAGGGATTGGTGTAATGCCTGGAGGAAGGTGTTTAGGGGTTACACATTTGATGCTCACCTCTCCCTCAGACTTGACTCCCACCACCTTCCCGTTCTCCACCACGATCTCGTCAATGGGCTTGTTCAGCATATACGTCCCGCCGTAGATGGCGCTCAGCCTGGAACGGAAGCACAACGTGCAATGTTACTTCCCTTTATCAGAAGATATGAGCTGAATGAACGGTATTGAGCTACATGAAATGATACATTAAAAATAAAGACTAGGTTTAACACTGGACCTGAGTTATTATCTAGGGCTGGGATGATTCACCTATCTCCAGATTCAATACCATCACCATACTTGGGTGCCGATTCGATATGTATTGCAATTCAATATTACAATTTATTGTGATTTTTGTTAACTTTTTTTAACACTAGACCACGGGGAAAAGTTGAATCATACACTTCTATTTGGTTTAATTTGGAAAATAGCTAAATTAATACATTACAAATGTTTGATTTTCATCATGTAAGTAGTCAGAGATGTCCTGAAGTCAAATATATCAGTCATTGTCAGCAATTATTTATTATCCAGCAACCCAAAAATCAAAGAATAAAGACATTTCCTTCACGAATTAGTGGTATTTTCTTTTTAATTTATAAGGGACATGTAATGTTTTATACTTCTGGGGAATATAATCCAATCAAATTGCAGCACACCGATATAACAGAGTGATACATAATATAATAGTATGTGTGTCAAAGGGAGAGTCCTACCTGGCAAACCCTTGTGGCAGTTCTCCCAGGCCGTACAGCGGGTAGAGGTATGGGCTCTTGCCATATCTGGCCAGAGACTCACTGTAAAGCTTGATCCTGTTTATCGTCTCAATGCAGGGTTCATTCAGGTAACTGAGTGGAGAGAGATGGAGACCATTTAAAACTGTACAAACTGTACAATGGCATCACAATCACGTGCAACTAAGGTATTATAAAAACTAGGGATGCACCGATACCACTTTTATTCAGACCGAGTACAAGTACTTACATTTGGGTACTCGCCGATACCGAGTACCGATACAAGTACTTCTCTGTGCAAAAAGACCCAGTAAGAGCACAGTATCGGACCCGATAACCGATACTGGTATCGGTGCATCCCTAATAAAAATAACATTCATCAAAAAACTAGAAAGGCAACTGACTCGTCTGTACGATAGAGGGCGAGGGAGTGGCCGGTGAAGTCCATGACGTCCTGGCCCAGTTTAAACTTCTCGAAAACGGCCTTCATATTCGTCTTTTGGGGGTCGATTTGTTCCATGGTTTTGGGGTTGGCCTCGTCAAAGTTGGCGATGAACTGAAGGAAGCTTCTGAAGCGCCGTTTCTCAAACAACCCCATCAGACCTTTAGGAGACCGAGAGTTTAGACTTTGAGTGACATTCTTTTTATAATCCTCTGTCCTATAATCACTGCCTTCTCAAACAACTTACCAGATGACAGAGCCTCGGCCTCAGTAGAGGGAACTTTGTGGATTTTGCCCGCCTTGTACACAAAGCTGCCATCAATCACTTTAAAATCCAGGTACTGGGTCACTTTTGTGAGCAGCAGCATGCGCACCAGCTGACCTGAGGGAAGAAGATGCAAACATCAGCGTTACTTTATATAGTATAGTTCCGTCTAATATCGCAAACCATAACGGTATATCAGTCAAAATAATCGCAATTAGATATTTTTTCTAAATCAGCAGCCCTAGATCTAAGTCATACCGTTGGCCATCAGGAATTTAGGGATGAGGTCCACGTTCCAATCCCGGCCTTTTCCCATCGACTCTGGAGGTTTGCCCGGAAGCCCGAAGCGCTTGTAGAGCTGCAGAGAGACAGAGAATCAGACTTGACTCACCACAAGCTACAGACAATAACTTACAACCACACCAGAGGAGCATTTCAGAGAACAAGGTGACCATCAAAAGAGGAACTACAGTGGTTTTACACATCAACGTCTGTTTACAGGTCTTGGGGAGTACTAGGTAAGTCTGGCTCTGTTGCATTTACCTGGATCCTCTTTTTGGTGACTTTCCATCTCGAGTCCGATGATGTTATAAAAGTAGGGGTTTAAAATCACCAGTTTTATCACAATATGATATTATATCGATCCTCTGGACAGCAGTACAATATTTGCTAGTATCACAAAGTCTGCCACGATACGATTTGATTCAATTCAGGGGCCTACGATCGATACGAGACAATATCATATCAACTCATATCAACTTGATTTGACAATTTTATTACTGGGCTTTATCAGACGTTATTCTGTTGTTGGAGGTCTGGTTGCTGCTCAATGCTGGTGAGCGGCTTGTCAATAAAATGAGAATAGCTGGTCCCACCTTTAAGCGGATGCCGCTGATATGCCAAAATGAACAAAATGGGTCACATCTTTTTATTTATTACTTAAAGGCTACATGCCTCTGTTTTTTGTAATGTTCAAATGTTTTTAATTAAAGAGTACGTGTTGAATTACATGGGATTTATTGTCGTTTTGTTTTGTTTTTCACCGTGGTATCGAATTTGGTATCGAGAATCGTGGAAATTCACTGGTATTGGTATCGACTACTAGATTTCTGGTACCGTGACATCCCTACTGGCATGTATGCCCTTGTTGGATATCGGAAGTTCCCAATCCAAGAGCTGCATTACCAGATATGGAATAGTATTCATAACTGTTTAATACCCTGAAAATAAGAATCGGTTTGTTTTTGTTATCTTAGAATGAGCCCGTAATGTTGCTTCGCCATGTTTCAACCAAACAATGGCACGTTTTTACGTTACCTGAAGGCCACCTTAGTTCTCTGACACGCTTGGAAAGGGAGGGGTTGTTGCAATCTGCAACCTCGCCACTAGCTGTCACTAAATCCAACACACTGCTCCTTTAATAAGCAAATTAAGCAGACCAAATTAAGTTTTGGCTGCTGTTTGTTTTTTCTCTCTCTTGTGCTCTCTTTTCTGTCTCTCCCTCTCTGGCATTTCTAAATCACCACCACGACTTGTGTGTTGAGAGGATAAATAGAGACACATCACCGTCAGATTGTTGGCTTAAAAAAAGGTATAAACCATCTGAATAACCACCTTTTTACCGGCTTTACCCTCCATTTCTCCAGCTGTTAATCACCTCATTTACCTGTTCCCATGTGTCAGCTTTAAGACACAAAGTCAATATTTGGACAGAGATCAACTTACATCTTCAAGAGGCGTGATGGAGGCACTCTCAGCTCCGTAGTAGGAGTTGCGGTCCATGTGCAGAACCTTCTTCCCCTTCACTGACATGATGCCTGATAAAATGCATTCCTGTTGGAAGAAAACAACAAAAACAGAAGCGGAATTAGACAAAGACCACTATCCACAGATCAGTTCTGACACACCCAATACCAACAGAATGTCTGCCATGCTTCTGTGAACCTAGGAGGATGATTATAGCTTTCACATGGCTTTAAGTCTCTTGTTTATTATGAGAAAATATGTGCATGTTTGCCAGAGCCTGGAATTCACACTGACCAAAGGCCATAATGCGATTACTGTGTGCATCATGTGACTGTGCTGATTTAACTCTAAAACAAGTTTTACTGTCGGATGGCAGCTTTACAATATGGCGGTATAACTTGTTCCTCACAAGACAAAAAAAATTATGCATCATTGGCTGGTGTTGCCTTCACTCCGTTAGTGTTTGGTACCATTTGTTTCAGTCAGTTAGGATAAATTAGTGATTAATGACTCTTCTGGGGACAAAAAATGCACCGCACCTACAGTATTATATTGGGATAAATGAAGGCTCACTCACATAACCTGTAAACTGTCCTATAAACCCTCTGAGACCCACAATAGACACGTCTTTTTTAGGGGGTACAGGGGGTCTTTAGGGGGAGATAGCAGATCAATAGTAGATGTCACATAGAAGTGGTGAACATCATCTGAAAGTTGGGAACCTGAAGATTAATTTGAGATGTAGCTCAGCACTGTGTGTCAAGTTGTTCTAGTCATAAATCAGAAATAAAAATTAAATAATTATTTAAAATAAAATGTAAAAGTGTATAAGGGTTTAGAGCATTATGATTTGTCTATTGTCTATTATGTCTCGTAAGTTGTTGCAGCAATTTTTGGGTTGATAACATTTGTTACACAGATTTGGTGCTAATTTTAAAAAAAATTTACCACTGGAGAATTGATAAAAATAATCAATACCAATGGATTCCTTAGGTTTTTCATAACAAGAGTGAGCGGCATAGATGTTGACATCTCTGCATTCATAAGTTCATTTCTATTTACGCTGTAGCACTTTAATAAGTCATGTGCTTGTGGTCTGTGCTTTTTCTATAGATACTTCATCTTTATAAATACGACATATTACTGATGTTTTCTCTTCAATTAAAGCCGCTCTAGAGAAATGTACTATTCACAGCCTCTGTCCAGTTTCAAAACCAGCGCACCGGCAGAGCAGCCGCCCCACAATTAACTCCAGCAGCCCTAAATAGATTGCATCCAAGACTTTATTGGACCCATCTCGCACAGTGCAACATGCTATGAACTTGTAAGATTATCTCATGGTCTATAGATTAACTTTTTTTTTTATAGCCTGCCACTTTTGAAATCTATGTGCTAAATGAAAAGTGTTAGAATTACACCGTAGCCTCAGGGGGAGCCCTATACTGTCCTTTGTTATTGTCATCTATAGTAGCTATTTGCATAAAAACACACAATTCAAATATATAATATAACAGATGACCCTTTCATACACACAATCAACCCCGGTTGAGTCCTCGGTGTGAAGGGGGTAAAAAGGAGGGTTGAACCAGGGTCAGATAAACCTGGTCCAACCCTGGTCATTGGTGTGAAAGGGGTAAGAGAGGAAAACACACTGGCCCAGTGTACGGTCAGGCAGAAAAATAACGCCAGTATAAAACACTGGGACAAAAAAAGGGGAAAGTCTCAGTTCTATTTTTTTAACACATAACACCCATAAAAATCAGAGAGGCAGCAAAGTCCGGCACAGAGGACAAGAGCTGGATGCGTCTCTGCAGTTCAGAAAGACACAATCACATGACAGGACGTTACAATTACAGCAGGACTATAATAGCTTTGATTTTACGACACTGAACATTTCCGACACACTTACAAGTGTTTCAAGTCACAAGAATCTGTTGGACTTTGATTTTTCATCTCTTAGTTACACAGCAGATTAAAGATCTACATGTGAAACATGTGATGAGCTTATAAAATGAGATGGGAATGTGTCGTCTTCAGAGTTAAGACAATCGTGTTCTAGCAGTATTTGGTCGATATATAAAGTTACCATAGTAACGCAAATCTTTGTTTTTTTTAACGTTTTTAGTGATTGTTTAATCATCGCTTGATTACCAACGCCTGAAACTTCTACACAAGCTGACCTCCCTTATTCATTATATTGGGAGTGAAGCATTGTTTCCATTTCCTTTCCTTCAATACCATTTCCTCTTTTTGATGGAACACAAAGATAGCAGCAACAGTATAGTTCTAACTGTCGAATGCAAAAGTAATCAGCAGCAATTTTACTTTATATACTTTGGTATATTTAACTTTATGGTTGCAACTGACAAATATTTACATTATGGAGTGATCTACCAATCATGTTCTTGATAAATTGTTGTTTGAAATGAAAGATTATTTATATTATTGATTTTTGATCAATCATATGGTCTATAAAATGTCAGAAAATGGTGCCAAAAATCAAATCACATCATTTTACATCTTAACAGTACACTACAAGATGTTTCTGAAAACATTTGAGGCGAGAAATAGTCATTACAGAAACAGAATTGTTTTATATTTGATCAGCACTGCCTAGTTTGACCATTTGATCAGACTTTGTGACTGATTGACAGCTGTCTCCGTTGAACGAACAGCCAATAGAAACGCTCTCTCTCACTGAAATGACCTGTGATTGGCCAAAGTGTCCCGTCACGGGCTAGATGTTCTAAAGCCTGAAAACAGAGTCATGAGGAGGAGCAGAAGTCTAGTTTTCTCTCACAACACTTGAATTACAATATGCTGAAAGTAGGGATGCTAATTTTGAAAAAGTTTCTTAACCGATAACCGACCCTCATTAACCGATTATTAACCGTTAACCAACAAGATTTGTGCCTCGCGCCAGTTGCAGTGTATGAGCACAACGGACAACCGAGTCTCCAGTTCACCGCCCGGGAGCGTTAACTTAGCAGCCACGATGCTGCGTGTAGTGTCGCGGACATGCAGCCACTTTCCCAGTAAAAGTCTCCACCGCACAATTAATTTAGTTTAGCAGGTTGTCAGCTGTGTGTCTGCCCGGATTAACGATAGCGATTGGCCGACAAACAGTGTGTGTGTTTGTGCTACGTTAGCAGCTCTAGCATTGCTTGTGGCTTCTTGCTCGCCGCCGACACACACATACGGTCTGTCAGCGCGACGTAACTTTAACGAGTGTCCGTGTGTGAGGTTGTTGGTGGCGTTCTAGCTGTGAATGTAGGTTTAGCAGTTCCGTGTACAGTTTATTTGTCGCTGAATAAATGCTACGAAACTACAACTCCTCCGCTCCGCTCAAGCGAGCTGGAGAGACAGAAGCCAACTTCCTGTATCCTGCAACTCCGGCTCCGCCTTTTAAGGTGGGCTGTTAAGGTGGACCACCTTTTCTCCTTAATATGACGAGCTGCTCCTCTGAGCCGCTCAGCTTTTTAATTCATTATTAATATTTCTTTTAACCGTTTTTAACCCATAGCGTTAATCGGTTAAAATGCTTAATGTCGGTTAACGGTTAATTATTAACATCCCTAGCTGAAAGGTTATTATGAAATTTTTGCCCAATGATGCCAAAAATATTCTGCCTACTGCCACTTTAACTGATTATTAAAATTGTTTTTCAAACAGTTTTTAAGTTTAAATGGAAAACTTTATTCCACTGCACTGTTGTTGTTTTTTTTGTTTGGTAGCTAAGTCAAATATTTGTCCATCACTCATATTTTCACCCGCTACCACTGGTGACGTTCCATCAGTCATTTCTCGTGTACTGAATGATGAAAAAAGCATAACTGCCCACAACCTCCTCAACCACTGAAATGCCGCCCTACTCGCCTTCAGGCAACAAGCTGCTTACTTGGGAGGGATCACCAAGAGCATCACTATGTGATCCAGACTGCATTTAGGTACAGTTTGATATCTTGTGCCAAGCCACTCCCCTCATGTGTCATTAGTAGTGGACAGATGGGAAACCCCATCCCCCAGTCACTTAACCCAGTGACATAAAAAAGGTGGCAGAAAATATTCCATTTCAGAACACAAAGCTAGAGCATACTATTGCACAATTATATATATTTATTAGGGCTGTCAATCGATTACAATATTTGATTGTGTTCAAAATGAACCTTAAAAGGGAGATTTGTCAAGTATTTAATCCTCTTATCAACATGGGAGTGGGCAAATATGCTTGTTTTAATGTAAATGTATGTATATATTTACTATTGGAAATCAATTAACACAAAACAATGACAAATATTGTCCAGAAACCCTCACAGGTACTGCATTTAGCAGCATTTAGGTACCCATAGAACCCATTTTCAGGTCAAGGGAAACCCTTTGAAAAATGGCCATGCCAGTTTTTCCTCGCCAAAATTCAGCGCAAGTTTGGAGCGTTATTTAGCCTCCTTCGTGACAAGCTAAAATGACATGGTTGGTACCAATGGATTCTTTAGGTTTTCTAGTTTCATGTGATACCAGTATTACACTCTAGCTTTAAAACTGAGCCCGCTACAACCTAAAAATCACAAGATGCGTTAATGTGTTTATTAAATTAGCGACGTTGACGCATTATTATTGCATTAACTTTGACCGCCCTAATTACTATTATTATTAGAATTCTCTGTAACCTGTTGAGTTAGTAGTCATAGCAGTGCTAATGTCAATGTGTAACATAAAAGGGGAATCCATGAGACATACATAAATGAAGTCACTTATTTGCATAAGGGAACTAAAACCACTACTGTGCAGTGATCTGCAGGGCTTTTTAGGCTGGCTGGCTGACAGTCAGTCTCTTTCTTCCTTTACTGAGCTTACAGAGTACTTACAGTCTACTTTCGGTTCCTCAGTCTTGTTGGAACCACACCCAAATGTGAGCTAAATCAACACCCCTGCCCACCAAAAACTTAGCCAACCCACTTTCTGCTGGGCTGCTGTTGCCCTGTAAAACATCTGCCTGCTCTGAAGCCTGAAACCAAACATTTTGTAACTCAGTGTCATAAAGGTCGATTTTTACAGAAACTTAAAACAAGGCTATGTTGAGGCTCAGATGATGTCAGAAATTAAAACTGTGTGTGCGCTAGGATTCTCCAGAACAAGAACAGTCCAGAAAATTGATTTCAAGCAACTCGGGAGTTGACAGGAAGCTGCAACTCGGGAGTTGACAGGGAGCTGCAACTCGGGAGTTGACAGGGAGCTGCAACTCGGGAGTTGACAGGAAGCTGCAACTCGGGAGTTGACCGGAAGCTGCAACTCGGGAGTTGACAGGAAGCTGCAACTCGGGAGTTGACAGGAAGCTGCATCTCGGGAGTTGACAGGAAGCTGCATCTCGGGAGTTGACAGGAAGCTGCAACTCGGGAGTTGACAGGAAGCTGCATTGGCATCACGGTATAGTCACGCTTCAGCCGTGCAAAATTGACAGCAAGTCAGGAGACAATAAGGCTGTGACTGACTTTAATATCCGGGTAAACAACGCTTACACATAAATGGGAATAAACTGCCACCTCACACCATGATGGATCAGCTTGTTCGGCTTTGTAGTACTCGAGTTAAAACGAGTTAACTTACATTTTAACAACCTATTGCTGAAGTTGCTGACTGGCAGTTACATAGTCCAAAGTCATCCAGCGGTTTTGGATAAACAGGCCGTTATTTCCAGCAAATATTTTCATTAAAAAAGCTGAGGCTTCGTTAACTTTGCGACAGTTATGCAATATATATATGCAATATATCCTTGAGCAATAAACACCTCAAGTGCAACTACCTTTGTTCACATTTTATTTATTACATCTACCCTATCTCCTATTTTACAAGTGCAATTACCTCTGTTTACATTTCATCTATTTTTATATTTTATACTTCTAGTGTAACACTTCTGTTTATATTTATTTATTACATCTACTTTACCTGTTTTATTTGCTTTATAACTGTGTGTGTTTTACCTGTTATATGTTTTACCTGCCTCGTTTAGTCATGTCAAGTATTTGTTTTAAAGCACTGACCAGAAGTGGAAACTGTGAATTTTGTTGTATTTAATACAATGACAATTAAGCTTTCTATTCTATTCTATTCTATTCTATTCTATTCTATGTATATTCCTCTCCAGCCTGTTGAGTCCGGAAACTTGAGATAGCTCGGGTTAGTTTGTGAGCTAACGTTACTTAGTATTTATAATAATAAAAATTGTTTGACATACTATGACTTTAATTTTTTCGACTTACTATGACTTCTTTTCGACACACTATACCATGACTTTTTTATTTTTCTGACATACTATACTATGACTTTTTTTTGTTTTCTAATATATTTTACTATGACTTTTTTATTGTTTGGACACACTATACCATGACTTTTTTATCTTTTCGACATGCTACACTATAACTTTTTATTTACTTTTTCGACATTCTATACTATGACTTTGTTTCAACATATTTTACTATGACTTTTTTTCAATATACATCACTGACTTTTTTTGACATAATATACTATGACTTTTATTTTTTTTACTTACTATGACTTTTTTTCAATATATTTTACTATTACTTTTCAATATATTTTACTACTTTTTTCAATATATTTTACTACTTTCTTTCAATATATTTTACTCTGACTTCTGTATCTTCCTCTCCAGCCTGTTGAGTCCACCAGGAACAGAAACTTGCGTTATCTTGGGTTAGTTTGTGAGCTAACGTTACTTAGTATTTATAATAATACAAATCGTTTGACATACTATACTATGACTTTTATTAGTTTTCTAATATATTTTACTATGACTTTTTTTCAACATACTATGAGTTTTTTTATTGTTTCGACACACTATACTATGACTTTTTATTTTTCTGACATACTATACTATGACTTTGTTTCGACATATTTTACTATGACCTTTTTTCAACATACATCACTGACTTTTTTTGACCTAATATACTAAGATTTTTATTTTTCTCGACTTACTATTACTTTTTCCAATATATTTTACTACTTTCTTTTAATATATTTTACTACTTTTTTCAACATACTATGACTTTTTTTCCAATATATTTTACTACTTTTTTTCCATATACATCACTGACTTTTTTTTAATACATAATATACTATGACTTATTTTTTCGACTTACTATGACTTTTTTTCAATATATTTTACTACTTTTTTTCAATACATTTTACTACTTTCTTTCAATATATTTTACTACTTTCTTTCAATATATTTTACTACTTTTTTCCCCAAATAAATCACTGACTTTTTTACATAACATACTATGATTTTTATTTTTTCGACATACTATGACTTTCTTTCAATATATTCTACTACTTTCTTTCAATATATTTTACTACTTTTTTTCAATATATTTTATTACTTTTTTCAATATATTTTATTACTTTTTTCAATATATTTTACTACTTTCTTTCAATATATTTTACTACTTTTTTTCAATATATTTTACTACTTTTTTTCAATATATTTTACTACTTTCTTTCAATATATTTTACTACTTTTTTTCCATATAAATCACTGACTTTACATAATATACTATTTTTATTTTTTCAACATACTATGACTTTCTTTCAATATATTCTACTACTTTCTTTCAATATATTTTACTACTTTTTTTCAATATATTCTACTACTTTCTTTCAATATATTTTACTACTTTCTTTCAATATATTTTACTACTTTTTTTCCATATAAATCACTGACTTTACATAATATACTATTTTTATTTTTTCAACATACTATGACTTTCTTTCAATATATTCTACTCTGACTTCTGTGTCTTCCTCTCCAGCCTGTTGAGTCCACCAGGAAGGGAAACTTGAGCTATCTCGGGTTAGTTAGTGAGCTAACATTACTCAGTATTTATCCTACTAGTCCTCAGACAGTCTTAGAGACTATCTCTGATAACATCTCACCTGAGATAAAGTCAACATCAGAGCTAACAGACACTAACAGACACTAACAGACACCTCCTGCAGAGATTAACCGACTCAAGCTGACACGTCCTTATTCTGTTGTTAGCATGCTAACCAGCTAGCTTCACTTAGCTCGGCTATAATCTCATCTAAACCTCTAAATAACCCGGGTTAAATAACTGTGCTGACTACATTCAGAGTGGACACAATACTCAGCTAATATCCAGTTATCTTAATAACATTTAGGCACCGTTAATCTAACGTTATAGCAACATGCTAACAGTTTAACAGACAAGGAATATATGGAAGGGAGGCGTCATATCTTAAGGTGGGTAGTGCGCATGCGCAGTAGAATATGGTCAGCCAATCACAACGCAGGACGGCAGCTTGAGTTAAACTGCGCATGCGCTGTACACAAAACCACAAAACCCGTGACCCATCCTCCTTCTACATGCCGTGTAGTCGGTTAGCGGCTAGGCTAGCTACTTAGCGCTGATTAGGCCTAGTTAGTTAGCTCAAAGCTAAGCTAAGCTAACTAGCTGGTTTTAACAGGTTGTATAATCACTGTTTAAAGCTCGTCTGAGTGTTTCTCACCGTCAGCCCGGTGCCCAGGACGATCACGTCGTATTCTTCATTCATTTTGTCCGAGTCTTTAGCGCTCTGCTTCTTCAGTAGTCAGGGAGGAAGAAAATGGAGACGGAAGAGAGAGAGACGGTAGAGACGAGGCTCAGGGCGGGCTGAGAGGAGAGAGACGGTAGAGACGAGGCTCAGGGCGGGCTGAGAGGAGAGAGGAGCGGTCCACAGTCAGGAGACTACAGGGGGCGGGGCTTCTCAGCTGTCAATCACTGGCAGGGGCGGGGCTTCTCAGCTGTCAATCACTGGCAGGGGCGGGGCTTATCAGCTGTCAATCACTGGGAGGGGCGGGGCTTAGCAGCTGTCAATCACTGGGGGGGGCGGGGCTTATCAGCTGTCAATCACTGGGAGGAAGAGACGTTTGAATTTTTTTTATTTATTTATTTTATTTATTTATTTTTATTTATTTATTTTTTATTTCAAAATGGCAGTATACAGTTTTTTTTATTGAGAAATTTACATTACAATATGGCATCGGAGGAAGAGACGTTTAAATTTTATTTTTGTTTTTTATTTCAAAATGGCAGTATACATAGTTTTTTTTTTTTTTTTTAATTGAGAAATTTACATTACAATATGGCATCGGAGGAAGAGACGTTTGAATTTATTTTTATTTTATTTATTTATTTTTTTTGATAAAATGCAACATTTATTTTCAACAGGTGATAGGAACTCATGAAAGGCGTCTTTGTTTAAGGAGGCACAGTTTTTTTGGGGGGGGGAGGGGTTATTGAGAATTTACATTACAATATGACATCGGAGGAAGAGACGTTTGAATTAATTATTATTATTTTAGGAGAGGCTGCGGTCCAGAGTCAGGCACCTCGAGGGGGCGGGGCTTCTCAGCTGTCAATCACTGGCAGGAAGACACTAGTGATGTATCGGTTGCCAACGAGTCGGTTCTTTGAGCCGGCTCTTTTAGTGAACGATGGGAGCCGGCTCCTGTCCGAGACTTTTTTTTTTTTTTTTTTTAATTAATTAATTAATTCAAGGCAGAATGATAGGACGATCTTCTCTTCATTTATTTTTTTTATTGCCTTTATTTCACACCTGCACGCGCCTGATCAAAGAGCTGATTGGCTCTTAGTTTTGACAGCAAACACCACATGTTGTAGAAAGTCACAACTTTCTGTGTAATTGTAATATTTAATGCTAGATTGTAGGATATTAGTCTCATGTTGTGCGATGAAGGATTCATCTGTTAACAAACATCTTGTGTGGTTGATAATAATAATTATTATGATAATGAAGGTTATTTATAAGCACTTATCAAAATGACTGCTCATCATGTGTTTTACAAGGTAGACATAAAAATAATAAAGAATAGAATCCAATGCCAGACACACGCACATTTCCACAGAGATTTACAAACAAATATAAATAAATCCCAACGTGGTCTGAAAACTACAAGTGGCCTACAGATTGGATCTAACAGGAAGTAGCTTTTTCTGTGACTTCCTGTAAATTCCGTGAAGGTTGCTGGAAACGCCTGGAAACTGTCCGACTTGACCGCAGCTTTTAGTCCCCGCCCCCTGCTGCTGCTGCCGCCTGATCTCGTCTTCTTTCCAGGCGAGACGCAGTTCATCTCGAACGAGCCTATTTACTTACGCTGCAACAGGAAATAAACTGGGACACATTTAGAATGTTTACATTTAAAACTGTGTAATGGTCTAAATATTGTATATTTGTGACATCACAAATGGACAGAAATCCTAACGGCTTGTTTCAAACGCACAATTTCTGAAAACGAGTTGTGTGTGTATTTCTTTGTATATTGTGCATTTCGATACTTTCACAGTATTTATACAGCACTAAAACCTGCTTTATAATATAAAAGATATGAAAATCTCACTTTAGAATAAAGTAGTAATTTTACGTGTTATTGGTGATCGTGGGATAAGCGGTTACGGATATTTCAGACTGCATCTCTGTGTGTCACTGAAGTCTCTCAAGAATACACAACACAGTACAAGTAAAGATTTATTGGAATCTTCACAACCTCAACTGACTTTAATCGTATTAGATGTTTCAGGTTCTTTTCCGTGTTCTGTATCCCTACGTTACGTTACGTTACGTTACGTTACGTTGGATCTGGTGAGCCACATTCAAACACACGCACTACGTCTGCTTTCCTGACATGCTGCCGTGCCGTGGTGCCACACGCATCCTCGGAGTCTCGGAGTCCGAGCTGCAGGAGTGTCCCAACGGCATCTGCGTGCTGCCCGATGCAGGCCATATGAAGAGCTGGGGACATAGAGAAGAGGACATGAGAGGGTGGGAGGGTGACCACACTGGTATAATTGCATGTTTTAGATAAAGCATACCTTCAGATTGATTCTGACCAGTGCTTGAAGTGGAAAAAAAACAATTGCCAGTACTCTCTGTTTCACATGTTGGCGTGTGTCTTGCAAGTAATTCCTATTTATTCTCTATTTCTTTAAGCATGTTATACTATGTCATGACATCATTTTGGACCATTATTATTATTACTAGTTAAATGATTATTCTATTATTTACACATATCACAGCCTTCATCTGGATATTTAATTCTTCTGGGAATGTTTGTCCTACAAGAGCTCAGCACTGCTGCTGAAGTGCACAACACAACACGGA
The DNA here is from genome assembly GCF_043250625.1 of Sebastes fasciatus. Taxonomy (NCBI): domain Eukaryota; kingdom Metazoa; phylum Chordata; class Actinopteri; order Perciformes; family Sebastidae; genus Sebastes; species Sebastes fasciatus. Next base: position 1,448,490 of record NC_133817.1, on the reverse strand, counting down.
GTGTGACACACTGCTTACCAGTTCTTCCCTTTTTGTCCCGAACATGAAGATCTGCCCCCAACTCCAGCAGAGTTTTAATGGTGGACGTGTGGCCCTCCTGAAAACCACAGATTGAAATGAGGAAGGAGAGTTTATATGCATACATGTCCAGCTATCCACTCAAGTGTGGATGTATTTTTTATTTAAAAATTGCAATTTCCATTTTCTCTAATTGTTTGAGCTACTTCACAATATTTCCACGAGACTCCCAATCAGCTGTAGAAGTATCCCCTAAGACCGGAGATATACTTGCTTTTTAACCATGTATTTGCGACCTTAATTTCTGACAAGTCAGCGTCACACGAACACGTATTTAACAGCAGGTATATCTTCAGCTTAAGGTACAAGCACTAGGCCTGGGACGATACGCCTATCTCCCGATTCAATACTATCGTTATACTTGGGTGCCGATTCGATATTACGATTTATTGCGATTTTTGTTAACTTTTTTTAACACTGGACCATGAGAAAAGATTGAATCATACACTTCTAGGGACTTTTACTTTGGAAAATATCTAAATTAATCCAGTAAAAATGTTTGATTTTTATGTCCTGAAGTCAAACATATCAGTCATTGTCAGACATTATTTATTAAATGTTTCCCAGCAGCCCAAAAATCAAAGAATAAAAACATTTCCCTCACAGATTAGTGGTATTTTCTTTTTAATTTATAAGTGACATAATGTTTTATACTTCTGGTGAATATAATCCAATCAATCTTATTTCCATAGATGTATTTAGTATATACAGTTCCCTTTGTTAACACCTTATTTTGAAAACTAGCCCCACGTGTCTACTTCCTCTAACTTCTCCAAGGTGGTCTCTAGCTCTCCCGTCAGCTCCGTTCTCTTTATCCATCCATGGTCAGCTCCATCGGGGCCGTTTCAATGCAGAGAACACAAATGTCAGTATCTGGATGCTCTACAGTCGTAGCGTCGGCCCATTTGACCACGGAGACGAGAGCGGCGGCCGGCTCCACCGCCACGTTACCGCCATACCATAACGTTTCCTGTCCGTGACAGAGTTAGCATGCAGCTTTAGCTCTGCTCTGTCTAGCTCTGCTTTTCCTGTCAATGTGTGAAACCCAAAGTGTTTCCATCCTTTACTGGATGTGTAGTGTTTACCACGCTGGATTTAACATGTGAGGGTGCAGGTCGTATCCACGCTGACCCTCCGACGGTTTATACTTTCTCGTATCTGCTGGTTTCTGCTCTACGGTCTGTTTTGAGTGACGGATACAGGACGGATATGACGTTACTCAGACTACAACAATAAAAGCGGTAACGTCCATCTGCCGCCGCTTAGACTCAAATGAATCAAATACATCGATTCTGGCATTTATTTCAAAAATCGTAAAAAAAGAATTGCGATACATAGTTGCATTTTTTCCCACCTCCATCAGGTACCCCAGTTCAGAGTCACTGATCTGACCTTTGCGGCGTAATGCAGGGCAGTGAGCTGGACGTCAGTCGCCCTCTGATTCACGTCTACCTTTAGGTCCCGCACCAGGAAACGCAGCGCCTCCTCCTGGCCGGTGACGGCGACCTGGTGCACCGCCTGAGCCCCGAGTACGTCAGCTGCAGTTGGAGACGCCTACAGTACAGCACACACAGGTCAGGTTCCTGACAAGTACACAGAAATATCTCAGTTTATACAGAAGAAGCATTATTACTGGACTGGAACGCCTTCATATATACCCGGTGCTTCTCTAAAAGCAGCCTGGCCACGGAAATGTGTCCGTTCCTGACGGCGTCCATGAAAGGAGTGACTCCACAGCTGTCGGTGCTGTCTGGGGCGTAGCCACATCTGGAAGGTGAGGGTCAATCAGACAAGGTCATCTGTGAGCAGCAAATCATCATCAAGCTCAAAAGTGTTACGCTAAATTTATACGGCTCAAAGGAGCACATTTTAGAGCGGCAGTAGCTCAGTCCGTGGGGACTTGGCTTGGGAACCAGAGGGTTGCCGGTTCTAGTCCCCCACACCAAGTATGGACGGTGAAGTGGTAGCTGGAGAATAAAATTGGATTTCATTTACATACAAGATTTCAACCTACCTCTCCAGCAAGATCCTAACAACGTCCTCACAGCCGTGCATCGCTGGATGGTGAACAGAGAGAGTACTGGTTATAATCTGACAATCAACGCAAACATAACAGGAAAACACAGTGTGTGTGTGTGTGTGTGTGTGTGTGTGTGTGTGTGTGTGTGATCACACACTTAGATTACAGTTTCTGGGAAGATAAACCAGCCCAAGTCAGGACATGTTTTCGTGTACGCCAGGTGTAGCCACTCAGCCGTGGCGCCACGTATCCATACCCTGGAAGCGGGGATCTGAGGACGCCTTACCTGCAGTGTGTAGGGGCGTCCTGCGCGTCTTGCTCTCTGTCCTCCAGACTTCCGGTGCGACAAGAAGCAGGTGCTGTACGACCAGAGGATCGCCCTCCCTGCAGGCGATGTGGAAGGAGTTCCAGCCGTCCTTGTTTCTCAGAGCGGGGTCGGCGCCGTGGCACAGCAGCTCCTGGACCACGTCGAGGTTTCTCCGGGTGCAGGCCATCATCAGGGGAGTCCTGAGAGAGAACAGGCAACACTGACACCGTCAAATATATAAAATAATTATTAAACATTATATCAAGGGAATAAATATGCACAAATAGAAGAATTTAAATCAAATTTGTAAATAGTTCACAGTAAATTATCTTTAAATTTTTCCATCTTTAATAAAATTGTTAATTTTGTTGTGACTATCACATGGTGTGTATATAGTATTTTGAAATCTTCACCTTCACAGTTTTTAAACAATTAAATAATTAAATTGGGTCTAGTTTGTGTTCCTCGTGTATAAAGATTAAACTCTTCTTCCTTGTTTTTTTCACAGCGCAATAAAAATATGTAATTTCACAATCAAATACAAAACAACATTAATAAAGAGATATGTGTCTGATATTAAAACTTTTAATTTAATTCTTACATATTTATTATTTTGTCAAGGCATTGTACATCGATGTCCAACCTGGCAAAATAAAAAATAAGTGAATACATAAATAAATGACTCGATAAATAAATAAACATGTCAATAAATGTAGCAAATGTAAAAACTAATGTTGCCATTAATTAAGTGATAAAATGTGACATACATTGATATTTCTGTTTCATTACATTTATTTATTTTTTATTAATTTATTTATTTTAGCATTTATTTTAAATGCATGTATATTTTTGTATTAATTTATTTATGCACGATTTTCTCCTTTGCATTTCACCCCTTATTTATTTCCCCAAACTTATTTAATTTATGCATTTCTTTATGCATTTCTGCATCATTATGCAAATGAGGAGGCTGTCACCTCAACGTGAGTCTTCATGGGGTCAGAGTGCATGTCTATACGCTACCGAGCTGACATTTATTTATTTATTTATTTTTGTTCAAGGAAATAGTGGCAACTTGAGAGACTTAACAGGAGAGTGTTTGAGGAAACAACTTTACAACAGACCTTTTGGGCTTTTGTTATCTTTGAGAAAAATAGACGCTTAGTTCTGCAAGTCGAATGTAACCATAATATGGACTTGTTCATTGTGTGCAATATTAATGACCAACATGTGCAATATTACTTATTTTTCTGTATTTTAACTTACTTTACCTTTTTTTTTATTTTACTTATCTTATTTACTCATTTTACTAAATGTACAGTATCTTACTTAATTGTTATTCTTTTAGGCACTGGTGCAAGAAATAGTACTTTTTATTTTATACACTTGAACTTGTTGTAATTTTGTTGAATTTTTGAGAATTTTATAATATTATTATATTATTATAATATATTTAAGGCTTTTTTTAACTCCGTAAGGCAACAGCTTGGTGCACCTTTTCCCACACGTTTTTATGTTTTGTTCTTTTATTGTTGTTTTTATTTTGTCTGTATTTCATTGTATCTGTGCAAGCACTTTGAAACTATGTTTAGAAAGGTGCTATACGAATAAAGATTATTATAGTATTATATGGGGGAGCCGGGGATCGAACAACCGACCTTCGGATTGGTGGCCGCCCCACAATATCAATTCGCATCGCCTGTTGTTGTTGCCTTTCTTTGTCTCTTATCATTTCTTTTGTCTGTTTAACGATAGTTTCGTATATAGTTCGTAAAACTAAGAGTTTGTTGTGCATTGGTAAATCAAAACAATCCTCCTTCGAGCCGGATTTGAACCAGCGACCTAAGGATTTCAGCATTTAGCCTCTACAGTCCTCCGCTCTACCAACTGAGCTATCGAAGGGAGCTGCAGAATAACTGGTGTCATTGATATTTAAAGCCAACAGAGGGCGCTGCATGCATACACAACATTTCTTTTTATATTATCTGCTCCCTGGTTTAACATGCATTAATCATCCTCACCAGTCAGCTTTCTTCAGACTGTCCACGTTGGCTCCTTCCTGCAGCAGGTAGCTAACACAGGCCTGGTGGCTCATGGAAGCAGCTTCGTGCAGAGGCCTCTTGTAGTCGTTGTTGTGCAGCTCCACATCCATGCACACCTGCTTTATGAGATACTGCAGCATGTCCAGGTGTCCTCTCCTGGCAGCATAGTGCAGCAGGGTGTCCCCAGACCGACCGAAGTGTCTCCTGCTGACAGACTGAACCTCAGAGCTGCTGATCAGTCTCTGCAGAGAGTCAACCTGTCCATCCTGAGTGAGCTTCACCAGCTGCTTTAAAGTGTTCTCATCCATGCTGGTTAGAGGTTAAAGGTTAAAGGTTAAAGGCTGCAGCACCAACTACAAAAAGTCACTTTCTGGTCAAAATGACAGAAAATAGTCAAGCTGGTCTTCCTGAAGACATGCTGCAGAGAAGAGAAGAGTTCACTGTTGGTTATCTTCTTCTTCTTCTTTGAGCTTTATTGGTGGTTGGCAAACAACGATTTGGTGCATTACCGCCACCTACTGGACTGGAGTGTGGAGCAGTAGATTGGCAGGAAAAAATAAATAAAATAAATAAATAAATAAAATTAAATAAATAATTACTAATAATTACTATATCCCAAAAAAATAAAGAAAATCAAAGAAAAAGAAAAAAGGAAATAAAACAACCTCATATTTTTCCAATCATATTAATTAGTCTAAGATACTGAAATAATGTTCTATAACACTCATTTAGTGAGTTCTTTTGTAGAATATGTAATGGAAATTCTGTCAATATTCCGAGGTGAGTCCTAATGAACGTTGAAATAAGGATCTCAAACAGATGAAATGTCTTTGTTGTATTTTATTCTTGCAAGAAGAAGCACTGGTTATACAGAGTCACACAAAGTCTGCAGAAGAGTGCACTGCAGGAGATTATTACAATGTGATTATATAGAAATCTACAACAGGGACTGTGAGAAAAGGAGTTGTTTTACTCAGACAGTGTCCCAGTAAAAGTCAACACTCAGTACTTTCCCACTACATGAGACGAAGAGCACACAGACAGGAACTCTCCACTGTTGCATAAAGAGACATCATTACATACAATGTCATTTTCCATTACAAATATCTATTAAATCAAAGTGTACTTTAATCTCTTTGAGGCCTTCTCTCTTCCTCATATCTCCCACAATGCAACATGACATGCTCCACCGTTTCCTCTTGTCCACAGTAATCACATCTACCTGTGTCATGTTTACCTGTTTTAAATAGTGTGCTGTTTAGTCCAGTGTGTCTAATCTAAGTCTTGATCTGATTGTCTCATCTCTCCTTCATTTCTCCCACTTTCCTCTGAACTCTGTAAAACCACCGTCCTTTCCTCTCTTCCTCCCATTGCTTCTCTTTCCCTCAGTCTCTGTTTCATAATGCTCTTCATTTCTGTTTTGCTGAAGCTATAACTGTCAAATCAATGTCCTTATTTTTTGTAGCCTTCTTTGCAATCTTATCTACCATTTCATTTCCTTTGACCCCTATGTGTGCTGGTATCCATAACAACATTACTGTCAGCCCCATTGGCTCATTACCCAGGAAAACAAAATAAACAAGAAAGCAAAGCATTATGGTAAATGTAGTTTTCATTGAATTTACCTATATGAGAAAACACAGTCTCTTCACTTAGCAATGTTTAGTAGGTCCTTACATAAGTCTATGGGAAAAAGTCTTTTTGGGCCCGATGGCATCACGTGACGGACACAGAAGTTGTCGTACCGCCGTTTGGTCGCTACGAAAATGGACATCAAGTCATATCATTCAGTTATCATGTCATATGCAGACGCTCTTCCTGAGGGCTCGGTTTTAATAGGGTAACTTTATTAACTTATTTAGAAATATGTGGAAGTAAACAGCAAAACTCCATCGTTCCACAGGGTGGAGCTGCGACACAAAGCAGAGCAGAAAGATCTATTTAAATGTGTTCATCTACAGTTATGTTGTCATGAACTGAACTATTCTGCAGAGGCACTTTGGGTCCAGAATATATGAATGAATAAAAAAAAAAAGACAAAATCAGATGCAGGTCCAGGTGGTGAACCTCTGTGGATCATCAGGACACGGCTGATCCTCTCAACACATCCACTTTTCTGATCACTCACCCTGACGGAGACCACCAGCTGATGAGAGAAGAAGAGAACAGAAGTCATGAATCAGTGTTTACAGAGACTCCCTTCATCAGCTGTCAGTCACTGATGCAGCACACAGTTCATTTATAAAACTATCATTAGCAGAACCAACCTCCATATCTCCGCTCACTACTCAATATCTCCAACAGGAACCGCAATTTATCTTCTAGTTAATTCATCAGTGTGGTCGTTCCTAAAGTCTGCACCTCCTCGGGTCCTCACTCATTCCAGTGTGCTGCTCCTAGTGACTGGAACGAGTTAATAAAGACACTAAACCTCCACACCCTCATCCCGTTACCCTCCTTTAATAGCTCTATGGGCAGACCACATCATGGTTACTAAATGTAACCACGGTTCTATGAAATAAGAGCCAGTGATCTGAGGCTTCAGTCAGACTGATCTCAGAGCTGTGACAGAGATGAACTGATCAATGAGAGAACAAAGACTTTCTGATCAGATTTGATGGTACGACAGTTTGATGGATGAGGACCACTGTCTCTATACATGTTGTGATGCTGTCAGCTGTAATCCAGCTTTATTTCCTGGAGACATGAACACAACAACAACATCTTCTTCACATCAACTCTAACACATGATCACAACAAGCTTCTGGCTGATCTGATTGGCTGACTGTTCTCTCTCTCTCTGTGTGTCACCGTTCTCCTCTCACAGCTTAACGGAGGAAACACATCAACCTTAGAAACAGCTGTACAACCTGATATATATTTAGACTGCTTTTCTCCTATCGATCTCCACAAATTAACCTCACTGATCTCCTCATCTAAATCATCTACCTGTCTCCTAGACCCCATCCCAACTAAACTGCTTAAAGAAGTTTTACCTCTAGTTAGCACCTCTTTACTGGATATGATCAATGTGTCTTTACTAACAGGCTATGTACCACAGTCCTTTAAAGTAGCTGTAATTAAACCTCTTCTTAAAAAGCCCACTCTTGATCCAGAGGTCCTAGCCAACTATAGACCTATATCTAACCTTCCCTTTACCTCCAAAATACTCGAGAAAGTAGTTGCCAGTCAGCTGTGTGACTTTCTACAGAACAATCATTTATTGGAGGATTATCAGTCAGGACTTAGAGTGCACCATAGCACAGAGACAGCACTAGTGAAAATTACAAATGACCTTCTAATGGCATCGGACAAAGGACTTGTCTCTGTACTTGTCTTGCTAGATCTCAGTGCTGCTTTCGACACCATTGACCATCACATCCTATTACAAAGACTGGAACATTTAATTGGCATTAAAGGAACTGCACTAAGTTGGTTTAAGTCCTATTTATCAGATCGATCTCAGTTTGTACATATCAACGATGAGTCCTCCATGTACGCCAAAGTTAGTCACGGAGTTCCACAGGGTTCTGTACTTGGACCAATTCTATTTACCTTATATATGCTTCCCTTAGGCAATGTTATTAGAAAACACTCCATAAACTTCCATTGTTATGCAGATGATACCCAATTATATCTATCAATCAAGCCAGACGAAACAAACCAGTTAACTAAACTTCAAGCATGCCTTAAGGACATAAAAACCTGGATGACCTGCAATTTCCTGATGTTAAACTCAGACAAAACTGAAGTTATTGTACTAGGCCCTGAGCACCTCCGAAACAAATTATCTAATGATATAGTTACTTTAGATGGCATTGCCCTGGCCTCCAGCACCACCGTAAGGAACCTGGGAGTTGTCTTCGACCAGGATATGTCCTTTAACTCTCACATAAAACAAACCTCACGGACTGCCTTCTTTCATCTACGTAACATTGCGAAGATCAGACACATCCTGTGTCAAAATGATGCAGAAAAATTAGTCCATGCATTTGTTACCTCTAGACTCGATTACTGCAATTCCTTATTATCAGGCTGCTCCAATAAGTCTCTAAAGACTCTCCAGTTGATCCAGAATGCTGCAGCACGTGTACTGACTAGAACTAGAAAAAGAGATCATAGAAGCAGCCACAATAGCAGTCTAGCAGCTGTAATAGCTAATACAAGTAGGACTGATAACACAAAACCAATAGTGGTGGATGGAAAGAGTGATAATACAACTAGCCTGTATTAGCTTCTCTGCACTGGCTGCCTGTAAAATCCAGAATAGATTTTAAAGTCGTCCTCCTCACCTACAAAGCGCTAAACGGTCAGGCCCCATCATATCTTAAAGAGCTCATAGTACCCTACTACCCCACTAGAGCACTGCGCTCACAGAATGCAGGGTTACTTGAGGTTCCTAGAGTCTCCAAAAGTAGAATGGGAGCCAGAGCCTTCAGCTATCAAGCTCCTCTTCTCTGGAACCAGCTCCCAGTTTCAATCCGGGAGGCAGACACCGTCTCTACATTTAAGAGTAGGCTAAAGACTTTCCTCTTTGATAACGCTTATACTTAAGCTGCTATAGGCATAGACTGCCGGGGGACTTCCTATGACACACTGTCATAAGGAACTTCCTATGACACACTGAGCTCCCCTCTCCTTCTGTATATACTCATGTCCCATGTCCATGTTGTTACTAACTTCATTCCTTCCCGGGAGTCCTTGTGCCTCCTTGTCTTGCAGCTAACCGTGGAGCGGGGTCACACCTGGAGCGAGGTCATACCTGGAGCGGGATCACACCAGGGAGCGAGGTTATACCTGGAGCAGGGGTACACTTGGAGCAGGGTTTCACCTGGATCTTGGTGGTCTCCGGTATTGTGGCTGCATCTGCTGCCGCGTCGGTGCCTGCTTGACACCAACTGCTACCATCCCTAATTAACTACGTCTGTACGAGGGACTACCAATGCTAACGAGGGATTTCCAACACCTAGTGACAATGTGGCAGCCTGGAGAATAACACTTCTCAATCACTGCCAAAGACATCAAGAGCTCCCAGCAAGCATGCTGATGCTGCAGGAACCAACGCACGGGCATCGATCGCAGGGACGTCCCACACCAACACACATGGACGTACTGAGGAGAGATGCTGGACAGTGCTGGCTTTCCGATAGTTGTATTATCACTCTTTCCATCCACCACTATTGGTTTTGTGTTATCAGTCCTACTTGTATTAGCTATTACAGCTGCTAGACTGCTATTGTGGCTGCTTCTAGATCTCTCTCTCTCTCTCTATCTCTCTCTCTCTCTATCTCTCTCTCTCACTCTCTCTCTATCTATCTGTCCCCCCAGCCGGTCTCGACAGATGGCCGCCCGCCCTGCGCCCGGTTCTGCTCCAGGTTTCTTCCCAGTAATCGGGGAGTTTTTCCTGGCCACAGTGCGCTTGGTGGATCCTGTTGGGTCTCTAAACTCTGGTGTACGGTCATAGACCTGCTCTATACATAAAGCGTCTTGAGATAACTTCTGTTGTGATTTGACGCTATACAAAAATAAATTGATTTGATTTGATTTGATTTGACATCACAACAATACTACTGAAACCAGCATGGACCGACTCCGACTGTCTACTTACTACAGAGTCTCCAGTCTACAGTGTGGACTCTCCACAAGATCAGACAGCAGCTTCACATCTGATTTCTTCAGGCTGTTGTAGCTCAGATTCAGCTCTCTCAGATGGGAGGGGTTGGACTTCAGAGCTGAGGCCAGAGAAGCACAGCTGATCTCTGACAAACTGCAGCTCCTCAATCTGAATAAAGAATAAATGATGAAGATAAAAATCACTTTATAATCCAATCAGATGTGTTCATCATCCAGATGTCACATCAACATTCATACACCTGTTCATGTCAACACACATCAATAACATGCTGCTGATCTCTGTGTTCATCTATGTGTGTGTGCTGAAGGATCAATATCAATGATCAGACATTATTTGTGGAACACGTTGAAACAAACAGAAACCAGAGAAATATTTCTACTTCATGAAGTAAACTTGATCAATTTAGAACCAATATTAGTTCAGAGGATCTTCTGTATCCAGATGTGACCATTTACCAACAATGATAAACATTCATTTACTTTAACAACTAACAGTGGACATTTTCTACACTTTCTTTAAGAAACACAAGTCTTTAGTGACTGCAGACTGAATTTAGTTCAAGAAACATGAAAATATGAAGAAAAGGACATTAACAACTTTATGGATGTAAGTTATGTTTGTACATAAATCAGGTTGAGTTGTTAATTAAAGATATAAGATGTATAATAGTAACAGAGAGTCAGTGAACTGACCCCAGAGTCTCCAGTCTACAGTGTGGACTCTCCAGAAAACTACACAGGAGCTTCACTCCTGAATCCTTCAGCTTGTTGTTACCCAGATCCAGCTCTCTCAGATGGGAGGGGTTGGACTTCAGAGCTGAGGCCAGAGAAGCACAGCTGATCTCTGACAAACTGCAGCACCACAATCTGAATAAAGAATAAATGATGTAAGTTTAGAAGACAACGTTCCTGCTTGAAATCATTCAATGTTTAATAATGTGTTCAGAGCTGAAGAAGGTTTAGAACGTAGAAGTTTAGAAAATGTAAACTCCAAACACCTGAAGCCAACAGGATGCAGGTTAAAAACTGTCAAACACAAACAGTGAAACAGAGCTCTCATTAATATTAATGACAACGTGCTGCTACTTCAATAAAGACGTAGTGACTTCACCTCTTAAACTCTGACAGCTCCACCAGAGGATCCATCTATACAAACTCATGTTGAGCAGCCAAACACAAATAAAAACCACAGAAACTGATTCAAGATTCAACTCAACATCTCAAAGTTTCTAAAGATGTCAAATATGTCAGGATGGATTTTGGGGAAATGTGAACAAAACTCATCTACAATATATATTATAGGAATAGTGGAGTCATAAAATCAAAGCATCTTCAGTTTAAACTCTTCAGTCAGTAAAAGCATCATAAAGCTTCATAACATTTATAGAAAAAGTAAATAGTGAATATATTTGTTATTGTCTGATAGCTGAAACAGAGATTATTTATTTATTCTTCATATTTATGTTTCTTTTATAATTTATTTTAACATGATGAAGTCAGGTGTTGTGATATATGAAGGTTTTAAATGTGTAGCTCAACAATGCTCTGCCACAGTCAATGGACTAAACCACTGAAGAAGAAAATGGACTTTAGCATTAAGATACTCAGTGTTTTTCCTGGAGACATGAACACAACAACAACATCTTCTTCACATCAACTCTAACACATGATCACAACAAGCTTCTGGCTGATCTGATTGGCTGACTGTTCTCTCTCTGTGTGTGTCACCGTTCTCCTCTCACAGCTTAACGGAGGAAACACATCACAACAATACTGCTGAAACCAGCATGGACCGACTCCGACCCTCTACTGACCTCAGAGTCTTCAGTCTACAGTGTGGACTCTCCACAAGATCAGACAGCAGCTTCACTCCTGAATCCTTCAGGTCGTTGTATTTCAGATCCAGCTCTCTCAGATGGGAGGGGTTGGACTTCAGAGCTGAGGCCAGAGAAGCACAGCTGATCTCTGACAAACTGCAGCCCCTCAATCTGAATAAAGAATAAATGATGAAGATAAAAATCACTTTATAATCCAATCAGATGTGTTCAGGTTTTAAATGTGTAGCTCAACATCACTATGTCCTAATCGATGATCTTTTCCCTAAAATGAGTAGAGTGACTTTGTCATTGTGTTATTGTGGATCATCATAATGTCAGCCTTCTACAGACGTCATCCAGATGTCACCACCACATTCATACAGCTGTTCATGTCAACACACATCACTAACATGACTTCATTACTTCATTTATTACATGGCCTTCTTCTCACTGTATCTGGGAGCTTAGCAGGTTTATGTCATTTACAGGAAAGGTCCACATTTGTTCAAGTGTGTCTATAAACAACAGCCACATGTCATATGTACATTAAAAGAGTTATTGGTGGCAGTAATCATTCCTCCTGTGAAGTGGTCCCTTCATAACACAACTACACTGTAAGAAATGACTTCAGAAGTTCAACTGAAACTAATATGAAGATTCAGCAGTCTGAGTCCGACAAATCAAGTGGATGTTTACTAGGGCTGGATCTATTCAACTATCTCGTGATTCAATATGTATTGTGATTTTTAAGTATTGTGATTCGATATTACAATTTATTGTGGTTTTTGTTAACTTTTTTTAACACTAGACCATGGGAAAAAGTTGAATCATACACTTCTAGGGACTTTTAATTTGGAAAATATCTAAATGAATCCAGTAAAATTGTTTGATTTTCAGCATGTATGTAGTCAGAGATGTCCTGAAGTCAAATATATCAGTCATTGTCAGGAAGTATTTATTACATTTCTTCCAGCAAAACCCAAAAATCAAAGGCTAAATACATTTAACATAAATGTCAGTATCTGGGTGCTCTACAGTTGTAGAGTCGGCCCATTTGACCACGGAGATAAGAGCGACGGCCGGCTCGACCGCCACGTTACCGCCATACGATAACGTTTCCTGTCCGTGACAGAGTCAGCATGCAGCTTTAGCCGTGATGTCTAGCTCTGCTTTTCCTGTCAATGTGTGAAACCCAAAGTGTTTCCATCCTTTAATGGATGTGTAGTGTTTACCACGCTGGATTTAACATGTGAGGGTGCAGGTCGTATCCACGCTGACCCTCCAACAGTTTATACTTTCTCGTTTCGGCTCGCTGCGGTTTGTTTTGGTTGGAACAGATATGAAGTCACGTTACTCAGACTACAACAATAAAAGCGGTAACTTCCTTCTACCTCCACATAGACTCAAATGGAGCAAATATATCGATTCTGGCATTAAAAAAAACATTTCTATAAATCGAAATGAAAAAATTGCGACACAAAGGTGAATTGATTTTTTTCCCCGCCCCTAGTGTTTACCAAAGTTACAGACTGTTTAGTACCAAATTCCCTCTTTGAGTTACTAATCCTCCTGCAGCTCAACAAGGAAACTGTCAAACACAACATACTGACTGGATACATACTAAGGCTGGGCAATATATCCATATTATATCGATATCGTGATATGAGACGAGATATCATCTTAGATTTTGGATATTGTTTTATCGTGATATGGCATCAGTGTCGTCTTTTCCTGGTTTTAAAGGCTACATTTCAATAAAGGGATGTAATTATCTGAACTTACCAGACTGTTCTAGCTGTTCTATTATTTGTCATTTACACTTCGTCATGAGATCCACATTACTGATGATTATTTATCAAAAATCTCATGGTGTAAATAATTTGTGAAAGCACCAATGGTCAACCCTACAATATCGTCGCAATATCGATATCGAAGTATCTGGTCAAAAATATTGTGATATTTGATTTAGTCCAAGTCACCCAGCCCTAATACGTCTAACTCAGACTGCTGAAGCCTCCGATTAGTTTAAGATCAACTTTACAGGTCATTTTACACAGAACAAGACGGTGGGTTTAGTCCTCATCTCGTAACACTCAGGTTAAACGGGGATTGCTTCACAGACAGAAGGAATGATGACAGACATCAATAACTCTTTGAATGTACATATGAACATGTGAGTATTGTATTCAGATAGACTTGAGAGAAATATGAACCTGCAAAGATGTTTTTGACGCAGAATATTTATTTGGTTTTTGATGCAATCTAAATGTCTGTGGCTTCAAATAATTAGACAATGCTGACATGAAAACAGAGCACAGTTAGATCTGCTGTCAACAAGAACGTGGGAATAACTGAGAACCATAGAAACCTCTGATTAGATGGTGTCGTTCATAATCATCACTTATGTGCCTTTAAGTTGGTGCAATACGTGTTTGTTGAAGAGTGTTGCACCTTTAGACATGTTCAAATAGAGAGCTACAGGAATGAGTCCTAAAACCCAGAGATGAGTTTGCATTTTAGCACTTCCTGTTCCCTCGTCTGGAGGTCAATGGGTTTTTAGTTAGATGTCTGAAATAAGGTTTGTGGTTAAAGGTCCAGTGTGTATGATATGGCGGTATCTAGCGGTGACGTAAGGAGATTGCAACCAACTGAAGCTTCTGCTGTGTGCGTAGAGAGTTTGTGTACAAACTACATAAACTACAGTCAGTGAACTGACCTCAGAGTCTCCAGTCTACAGTTTGGACTCTCCAGTCCAGCAGAAAGCAGCTTCACTCCTGAATCCTTCAGGTCGGGGTTTAGACTCAGGTCCAGCTCTCTCAGATGGGAGGGGTTGGACTTCAGAGCTGAGGCCACAACTTCACAGTGAGTATCTGAGAGTCCACAGTAAGAAAGTCTGTGATGACACAAAAATGACAAAATATGTTATTATGAAAGAGGACAGTTTATATTTACTTCATGCATTTGATGACTAAACAGTTTGATATATACTTCTTTGATTAACATTTGCTCCTCACATCAGTGGTTCAGCTAATCTTATCTCACTGTTTGACATGAAACAATAATTCTCATCACTCTCTCTCAAACCTGCAGACTTTTAATCTTTGTTTTTCTTTAATCTTGCAGATGAAGAGAGAGAACATGTAGTTACATTGAGGCTTCCCTAATGTCCAGTCTGTCAGTGAGATCTGATCCCAGGTCTGTCTCCACAAAGTTAGCATGAGGCCTTCTTGATTAGAAAAGCATTTTTAAAACTCAGTGAATAAGTAATAATAATACAGTTGATAAAGATGACCTCTCTTTGCTAACTACCTGCTGCTTTCAGGTTCACGTCCATAAATGGGGAAATTCAGTGACTGCTGCCAAACGGTAGAGAAATTAAACAAATCAGGTAATAATATTACACCTGTACATAATCAAACATTCATATTATTAGATATGTTGATGACTGCATGGCGTTTTGTCATTAACACTCTTTTCTAAGCATCAAACGTATTCAGCTCACAAACACAATTAATGAACCAATAAGGTTGCATTATTTACAACATAATGTCATCAGAAAGATGTTATCAGTGTTTCAGCATTAAAAACACAACATTGATCTTTGGTGTGTATAAGATCTCTTAAAAAGTCTGAATTCTACCATTCTGCTGTTATATATTCATCAGACCGCTGTTATTGGTGGAAGCTGTGTATTTCCATCTTTTCTGAATCTGTCCAAGCATCTCCTGAAAAACACATAATCCACCAAAGAGCTTGTGTAAAAGTATTATTTTACCGTGTGTCTCTGTAACGTGTTAAAGTATTATTTTACCGTGTGTCTCTGTAATGTGTTAAAGTGTTATTTTACCGTGTGTCTCTGTAACGTGTTAAAGTATTATTTTACCGTGTGTCTCTGTAACGTGTTAAAGTATTATTTTACCGTGTGTCTCTGTAACGTGTTAAAGTGTTATTTTACCGTGTGTCTCTGTAACGTGTTAAAGTGTTATTTTACCGTGTGTCTCTGTAACGTGTTAAAGTATTATTTTACCGCGTGTCTCTGTAACGTGTTAAAGTATTATTTTACCGTGTGTCTCTGTAACGTGTTAAAGTATTATTTTACCGTGTGTCTCTGTAACGTGTTAAAGTATTATTTTACCGTGTGTCTCTGTAACGTGTTAAAGTGTTATTTTACCGTGTGTCTCTGTAACGTGTTAAAGTGTTATTTTACCGTGTGTCTCTGTAACGTGTTAAAGTATTATTTTACCGTGTGTCTCTGTAACGTGTTAAAGTGTTATTTTACCGTGTGTCTCTGTAACGTGTTAAAGTATTATTTTACCGTGTGTCTCTGTAACGTGTTAAAGTGTTATTTTACCGTGTGTCTCTGTAACGTGTTAAAGTATTATTTTACCGTGTGTCTCTGTAACGTGTTAAAGTGTTATTTTACCGTGTGTCTCTGTAACGTGTTAAAGTATTATTTTACCGTGTGTCTCTGTAACGTGTTAAAGTGTTATTTTACCGTGTCTCTGTAACGTGTTAAAGTGTTATTTTACCGTGTGTCTCTGTAACGTGTTAAAGTATTATTTTACCGTGTGTCTCTGTAACGTGTTAAAGTATTATTTTACCGTGTGTCTCTGTAACGTGTTAAAGTATTATTTTACCGTGTGTCTCTGTAACGTGTTAAAGTGTTATTTTACTTTCTACAGTTACTGTGGTGTCTTCCTGATTTTAGCAGCTTTTCTTTCATCAACTTCTCAGAACTTCATCTGAATTTATTATCGTTTTCTAGGTTTTTGTTTTGGATGGCAGGTGTGTTGCTCGGGACCCAACGAAGCACAATGTCGAGTGTGAAGTTGTTTGTACGAGCGGTTCTGGAGAAAGCTGCAAGCATTCGGCCCGTTCTGAACAGACATGCTCTGAACGGACACTGCACCGTCTGGATTAAATCAGAAGAGGCAGAAACGAGAAATCGACTAGCACCCCCACCTTGTCCTCCTCGCCGCCGGGAGGCTGCTTCGCCGGGAGTAGAGTGTGCGGCAGCTCCAGGAGACGTACCCCATTAGCAGTTAGCTCATATTCAGCCAGTGCAAACCCCAGCACCAGGACTCTGATCCCAGGACCGCCCCGACTCCCCGCCGGATCAGCAAACGTTCTGTTGCTGCCGTTACACCGGTTAGACCCAGCGCTCCACCAGACAGATGATCTTTGTTTGTTTTTATTTGTTTTACCAGGTTCACATGTCGTCTCCATCACCCAGATAGATAAATAAGAAAAAACTGTAAAATGTAACAATTATAATAAATAAATAGAATAAGTGTTCATTAACTTGACAGCTAGAAACACAACCTACTGAAACATTTGAACTCAACATTTGAAACAGCTCAAGAACATCTGTGACAAAATACAACTGACATATTTATGTAATAAACACATGGAATACTTATAAGAATATTATATATATTTTTTTAATTTTATATTTTAAGAATAATTTATAGTGTGTATATTTTTTTTTTAAAGTTATTTTTTGGGGGCATTTTTAAGCATTTTATTGATAGGACAGTGGATAAAGTGTTGGAAAGGGGGAGAGAGAGAAATGACATGCGGAAAGGACCACAGGCCGGATTCGAACCCGGGTCCACCGCTGCTAGGACTGAGCCTTGGCGTTACATGGGCGCTCGCTCTACCGACTGAACTAACCAGCCGCCCATAGTGTGTATATTTTAAGAACTAAACTACTAATCTACACTGATCTAAAGTTAATCACATCTGGACTTACACAGCTTTTCTGCAGTTCCTCACAGCTGGAATCAGTCTCCGTCGTCCCTCTGGTGTTGTCTTGTACTTGTCCAGGTCCAACTCATCCAGAACCTCCTCTGACATCTGCAGCATGTAGGCCAGAGCTGAGCAGTGGATCACAGAGAGGTTCTTCTCTGATCTGTTCTCTGACTTCAGGAACTCTTGGATCTCCTGATGTACCGAGTGGTCGTTCATCTCCGTCAGACAGTGGAAGATGTTGATGCTTCTGTCAGGAGAGGTATTATCTCTGTTCATCTTCTTCAGGTTGTTGATGATTCTCTGGATGGTTTCTGGACTGTTGTCTGTCTGACCCAGCAGACCTCCTAAGAGCTTCTGGTTGGACTCCAGAGAGAGGCCATGAAGGAAGCGAACAAACAGGTCCAGGTGGCCATTTTTACTTGCAAGGGATTTCTTCATGGCTCTCTTCAGGAAGTCATCCAGGGTAGAATGAACATATGTTTTTCCCAGGAAGTCCTTCAGTACCTCTGTGTTCCTGTTTGTGTAAAAATGGATCATGTAGACTGCAGCCAGAAACTCCTGAATGCTCAGGTGAACAAAGCAGTAGACTGTTTTCTGGAAGATCACACTCTCTCTTTTGAAGATCTCTGTACAAACTCCTGAGTACACCGAGGCCTCTGTGACATCCAGACCACATCGCTCCAGGTCTTCTTGGTAGAACATGATGTTTCCTTTCTCCAGATGTTCAAACGCCAGCCTCCCCAGCTTCAGAAGAACTTCCCTGTCAGCCTCCATCAGCTCCTGTGGACTCGTCTCATGTCCCTCACCATACTTCTGCTTCTTCCTCTTTGTCTGAACCAACAGGAAGTGTGAGTACATGTCAGTCAGGGTCTTGGGCAGCTCTCCTCTCTGGTCTGTAGTCAACATGTGGTCCAGAACTGTAGCAGTGATCCAGCAGAAGACTGGGATTAGACACATGATGTGGAGGCTCCTGGATGTCTTGATGTGTGAGATGATTCTGCTGGACAGCTCTTCATCACTGACTCTCCTCCTGAAGTACTCCTCCTTCTGGGCGTCAGTGAAGCCTCGTACTTCTGTTACCCTGTCAACACATGCAGGAGGGATCTGATTGGCTGCTGCAGGTCGGGAAGTTATCCAGACGAGAGCTGAGGGAAGCAGATTCCCCTGGATGAGGTTTGTTAACAGCACGTTGACTGATGACTTCTGGGTGACATCAGACACAACCTCATTGTTCTTGAAATCCAGTGAAAATCTGCTTTCATCCAGGCCATCAAAGATGAACAGAACTTTACAGTCAGCGAGCTTCTCTGCTGTGACCTTCTGTAATGTTGGATGGAAAACATGGAGCAGCATGAGAAGACTGTACTGCTCATCTCTGATCAAGTTCAGCTCCCTGAACGAAAGCAGAACCACCAGACTGACATCTTGGTTCTCCAAGCCCTCTGCCCAGTCCAGAGTGAACTTCTGCACTGAGAAGGTTTTTCCAACGCCAGCGACGCCGTTCGTCAGAACGACTCTGATGTGTCCCTGTTGGTCAGGTAAGGCTTTAAAGATGTCCTGGCACTTGATTGGAGCGTCATGGAGGGTCTTCTTCTTGGACGCTGTCTCAAGCTGCCTCACCTCATGTTGGGTATTAACCTCTTCACTCTGTCCCTCTGTGATGTAGAGCTCAGTGTAGATCCTGTTGAGGAGGGTTCCACTTCCTGTTTCATCACTTCCTTCAGTTCCTTCAGTCACACATTCACATCTCCTCCTCAGACTGATCTTATGTTCATCTACAACCTCCTGCAGACCTCTATTCAGACTGATCTTATGTTCATCTACAACCTCCTGCAGACCTCTATCTGCTGAAAGAGAGAAACAAAGTTTAAGACAAAACACAGAAACTTATTATTTCTAATGTCAATATGAAAATAATCAATATAAGAACATATAAAGAAGTAAAGGTTATAAAGTCATCATCCCTTCTTGAAGTCTAAACTAACGTCAACGTGATTTCTATATTTATTTTTAATAGTTTTTCAACAAGTCGCTCTGCAGGACCAGACTTGTGTTTGTAAGTCAGAGAAGGAGACTGTAGCAGGAAAGATAATGTTGTTCAAAGTCTGTGGCTCCTGTTCAGTTCAGTTCAGTTCAATTTATGTTTATATAGCGTCAAATCATAACAGAAGTTATCTTAAGATGCTTTTCATATAGAGCAGGTTTAGACCGTACTCTATAATTTAGAGACCCAACAAGAGATCCTCCATGAGCATGTATTGTTATACGACAATGACAAGAAGATAACTCCCCTTTCATCAGTGTGTCTGTCTGTCTGTGATAGAACAGAGGTGTAAAGGTTCTCCATATTCTTCTGAATATGGACATCGGTTCCTCCACAGAAGCATGACTCCTCTTCTTCTCTCTGTGGAGACATTACTTTATTATTAAAATCATTTGTTGATTGTTGGTGAAGAATATCCAGACTTGTCCGACACTGAAGCTCAGATGGTCACAGAGAAGAGTTAAAGTGTTGGTAGTGAATTCAGCATTCAGTCTGTGATGAAGATGTTCCTTTATTTGAACTCTCCTGCTTTAATAAACAAGAATTAGCTGCTTTTCCTGTCTGACTGTCTTATTAAACATTTAGTGATCTGGCTGAAGTTTCTTTATTAAAGAGGAACAACGGACATTTTTAAAACATTGATATTAATCTATTCTAACAAGGAACACCAGAGTTACATGCTGTGTGTCTCAGACTGCTGGTCTACCTCAATATTTAGACCATTTCTAACCTCAGTTCAAACCTAACTAACTCAAACTAAACTAACCAAAGTGACTGTGAATCAGTAAAGGACATAATCAGCTCTCTTTGGCCACTTTTAAATCATTGATATTATTCTGGAGGCTATATAACATGATGGGAGGAAAAAGAACTGCAACTTGCTCATGGACCTCATATTGCGAGGGCACGCCGGGAAACCACAAGGTGGCAGCGTCACATGTCTCTCCTCTACAGTCCACAGGGAGGAAACGGACTCAGACACTTTGACAGTAAAGTAATAAACTGTTGGATTAACACTCACCCTGCTTCAGTCTACAGTCTTCATCCTTCTGCTCTGTTATTCATCTACAGGAAACCTTTGACCTTTGAGTTTATCTATGAGGGCGTGTGTATCACACAAATCAGCTTTATAACACGGAGTGTTCATGAGAATCTCTTTTAGCTTGAACAGGTTGAATTAAAATGAGTTTTGATCAAATGTTATCTCATTTTAATGTTTAAATCAATGTGGTCAAAGACTAATGTGCTTTTTCAGACTTATATGACTAAGATTCTTCTCAACATCTGAAAGAAAAAAACTATTGTCTGTTGCATATAATAAATAATTTAAACCATTTTCCTGAGTTGCAACTCTTTTTCATAATCCAAACATAGATGGTAGCCAGAGATGACTCTTCTTCTTGCTCAGTTAGTACAACATGAAGCTGCATGTTGAGGAATATAAATCTGTTAGCAGAACGTTTAGTCTTCATCCTCAATGCATCATCATCCATCAGGTCAGCTTACAGTAGAAACAGTCTCTTACTTTGACTCTGAGGGTCCAGGTTCATTACTGAAGAGTGGAGGAAGACCTTTGGACCCGTCACTCTTCATAGACAGACAGCTGGGTACTGGAGACTCTGCTCTCTGTCTGAACTGAACTCTGCAAACATCAAGATGATTTACTTCATATCACATGAATCTCTTTTTAGGTCATTAAGGTCGCTCTAAACACACAAACTACTGCTGCTGTCGACAATAAGGAGGTTTAAAAGCTTGTTTTCTTAGATTAGATTACATCTTCTCTAGGTGACTGACAGCTGTCACAGATACTAAGAGGAAGAGATTATTTGATGAAGTCTGTTAAATGTTAGTTGGAAAATACATTTGTGTAGAAATGTGAATATAGCAGCTGTCTTACTTTGTGTCTGAGGGTGCAGGTTCATTACTGAAGTGTAGAGGAATATCTTTAGATATTGCTAAACCAAGCAATATTGGTTGTTTGGTCTTTACCAGAGTTTGAATGAGCTTTCACACCGGCCCAAACAAACCGTACTAACAGTACAGACCTGAGTTTGTTTTAACCCAACAGAACGGGTCATGAGTGAAAGCAACCTGTTTCACTAGCAAGGGAGTAAATAGAGAGAGAGAAAAGCAGAACAAAGCGGATGATAGCCAGAAATGACACTTCTTCTTGCTCAGCTAGTACAACATGAAGCTGCATGTTGGGGAATATAAATCTGTTAGCAGAACGTTTAGTCTTCATCCTCAATGCATCATCATCATCCATCAGGTCAGCTTACAGTAAAAACAGTCTCTTACTTTGACTCTGAGGGTCCAGGTTCATTACTGAAGTCTGGAGGTTCATATATGGACGGGTAAATCTTCATAGACAGACGGCCGGGAGACTTTGAGACAAGAGACTTTGCCCTGTCCTCCTCTTCCTCCACACAGTCACTCATCTTCTGATCTGAAGTCAGTCTGAGAGGTCAAACAGAAACACTGACTGTGAACATTTAAGGAAAACAAGTTTGTTCAAGAGTCACAGGCTGAGAGAACAGGAAGTAACACACACAGTATACAGTAGAATAAAACCAGCCAGCGCTCCACCAGAGGCCTGTACTACGAAGCGAGTTCAACATACCCAGGGTATGTTCTCGTTATCTGGCTTCATTTAACCTAACAAACGAGATCTCGCTAAACTGTACTACGGAGCTGGTTATCAACTCGGTAAGTCAACCCAGGGTTTCTCTGTCTGGTTATGAGCACGTGCACATGAACAAGGAGGTGTTTGCAGGTTATGACCAATCACAGACATGAACAAGACTACTGACGGACAGGCAGAGAGACACATTTTACAAAGGAAGAGCAAACTATAGGCTATTAGACAAATACGAAGAAGTTAAACACTTAATCCAGACTAAAAGTAACACAGTTGAAGCTGCTAAATGCAGGAAGAACAGCTGGTAAAAGAAAAACTCCCAACTTGTGAATGCGTAAATTAACAGACTTATTAATTTAACAGAATACTCAAGTCAGATTTACTCATCTAAATATAAAAAGCTTTTCAGAGAGTAATAGATGACTGGATTATTTATCCTTTTACACTGTGTGACATGAGGCATTTATCATTATTTAAACATCCTTTCAGCTGCTTCCTCCTCTCTGACGGTGTGAAACGGACTCAAGAGCAAATAAAAATATATATATAAAAACATAATTCAAAGCGGTAAACACCCCCAGCATAAAGTCAGCTGTCCTTCCTGTACTTGTCAGTTTAGACTGTGTTGTTTTTAGTCTGGATTATGACTGTAACTTCTTCGTATGTGTGTGATATTATCATACAATCACCGCACTGAGCTCTGATTGGTCAGTAGGAGGTGCTTTTATACGAGTTGATCTCTGATCTGGAACATAACCTGCTCCGGAGCAGGTCAGCCGTTCAGCATCAGTTACCATGGTGATCTACGCCGGTAAGAAGTAAACCAGCTTCGTAGTACGGAAAACCCAGAGTTAACCCTTAAGTTACCTCGATAACGCCAAATCCTGCTTCGTAGTACAGGCCTCTGGTCACTTCTCTTTAACTCTCTGCTTGTTTTCTTGGCTTACAGCAGGTTTAATGAGGATTATTCAGCCAGTCATGACTTTGTGTTCACAGAAGAATCAAACTGTTGACTTCATTCTAACATGTCTCTCCTCTACAGTCCACAGGGAGGAAACTGACTCAGACACTTTGACAGTAAAGTAATAAACTGTTGGATTAACACTCACCCTGCTTCAGTCTACAGTCTTCATCCTTCTGCTCTGTTATTCATTTACAGGAAACCTTTGACCTTGAGTTTATCTATGAGGGCGTGTGTATCACACAAATCAGCTTTATAACACGGAGTGTTCATGAGAATCTCTTTTAGCTTGAACAGGTTGAATTAAAATGAGTTTTGGTCAAATGTTATCTCATTTTAATGTTTAAATCAATGTGATTAAATACTAATGTGCTTTTTTCAGACTTATATGACTAAGATTCTTCTCAACATCTGAAAGAAAAAACTATTGTCTGTTGCATAATAAAGAATAATTTAAACCATTTTCCTGAGTTGCAACTCTTTTTCATAATCCAAACATAGATGGTAGCCAGAGATGACTCTTCTTCTTGCTCAGTTAGTACAACATGAAGCTGCATGTTGAGGAATATAAATCTGTTAGCAGAACATTTAGTCTTCATCCTCAATGCATCATCATCATCCATCAGGTCAGCTTACAGTAAAAACAGTCTCTTACTTTGACTCTGAGGGTCCAGGTTCATTACTGAAGTTCAGAATAGCACCTTTGGACCGATCACTCTTCATAGACAGACAGCTGGGTACTGGAGACTCTGCTCTCTGTCTGGACTGAAATCTGCAAACACCAAGATGATTTTATTCACATCACATGAATCCTTGATAAACTCTCTGATGACAAAGACATTTCAGTAGCTCTAAACACACAAACTACTGCTACTGTCAATAATGTGCTTTAAAGTTTGGAGCTTCACTCCACCACGGAGTGGGGGGGCTTTAATTCTCTTTGTGTCGAGAAAAGTGTGTTAAACTTCAGTTAACAAATACATTTTAGTAGAAATTTTAAAATAGAAACACAAAATCAACAGAAAATTGGTAGAGGAAAGAGAAAATGAGTCCTATAAATGAGTTAGTAGCAGCTCTCTTACTTTGACTCTGAGGGTCCAGGTTCATTACTGAAGTTCAGAATAGCACCTTTGGACCGATCACTCTTCATAGACAGACGACCGGAGACTAGAGACTCTGCTCTGTCCTCCTCTTCCTCCATCTTCTGATCTGAAGTCAGTCTGAGAGGTAAAACAGGGACACTGACTGTGAGCATGTAAAGTAAACAAGTTAGAACAAGGAAGTCACACACACACACACACACACACACACACACACACACACACACACAATAATAAAACCAGCCAGCGCTCCACCTGGTCACTTCTCTTTACCTCTCTGCTTGTTTTCTTGGCTTACAGCAGGTTTAATGAGGATTATTCAGCCAGTCATGACTTTGTGTTCACAGAAGAATCAAACTGTTGACTTCATTCTAACATTTCTCTCCTCTACAGTCCACAGGGAGGAAACTGACTCAGACACTTTGAGAGTGAAGTAATACAATGTTGGATTAACACTCACCCTGCTTCAGTCGTCAGTCTTCAGTCTTCTGCTCCGTTGACTCTAAATGGAGTCAAACACTTTAACAGAGAGGCTTCTCTTCCTGTTCATGTACCTGGATCAACTGGTCGGTGTGGCTCCTCCCCTCTCCATTTACAGGAAATCAGGTGAGTTCATCTGATCGTGCATGTGTGTCTGAGTGTGTGTGTGTGCGTGCGTGCGTGCGTGCGTGCGTGCGTGTGTGTGTGTGCTTTTTAATGTGATGTGTTTATGAGTGTCATGACCCGGCTCATGAGCCATGACAAGAGAGGTGTACAAGTTTATTATTAAACATACAATAACCAATCAATGCATGAATGAATGAATCAGTGTGATCGGTGTGTCAGCAGATGGATGAGTGGTTGTGTGGTGAATGAAGGGTGTAAAACCTGATCTAGTAACACAGCCGAAGCAACCAAACAAGAACATGGTGGTGTAGGAATGGAGAGATCTCAGCTTCATCTTTAAATCATGTTCATAAATCTATTTAGTATAAAACTGAAGTAGTTTTTTCTGTTTTATTTTCTTTTACAGATTTATACAAATAAAATTCTTCTGAATATCAGGATGAAAAATAAAAAATAAAAAAATCATTTCAGCCGTTTTCCTGCGTTGCAACTGTGCAACTCTTTTTCATAATCCAAACACAGATGGTAGCCAGAGATGACACATCTTATTGCTCAGTTAGTACAGTGTGAAGCACAATTTTAAAATGTATTATATCATCATATGAGTTACATTTCTTTATCTTGATGTTTCTTCTGATATCATACTAAAGGTGTGAACGTTTCACTGTGTTTTACAGAAAAAGAGCAAGGACGTGCTGGATTTAGAAATACAATCACAACTTGGTAAAGTGATTAAAATGTGTTTTTATTTAGCAGCAGATGTTCAGAAGAGTCTTTGTGGAGTCTTTAAAACAGCTCTAAGTGTTGCTGATGAAGGACTTTATCAGAGAATAGTCTGCTTAGCTCTGTGACTGGAGTTTAAAGGTCAGACATGAGAGGCACAAACTGGAGCTACTGGGACTGTAACGTCTACTAGAACAGGGGTTCTCAACCTTTTGCAACTGAAGGCCCACTTGTGATTGTCAAAACATTTCCGAGGACCACCTTCCCAAATAAATGAGTAAAAAACCTAACATGTTTATACAACAGATAATAAAGTGGGCTGTAGATATGTGTTGTGCCACTGTCAGCTGTAATGACCAAAATACATATTCTGCTTACCCTCAGTGAGACACTTGGGCTTGCCTCTGGGAGATGATGAGATGAAGTGGTGGTGGGATGGGTGAGAGGCTGACACGCAGAGTAGCATTCAAAGTTGCTTTCAGTTTGTTCCTTGCCTTTGATTTGGTGACAGTCACAATGGAAAACCCTGACTCACATAAATAGGTGGTGGTGAAAGGCAACAGAAATGTGATTGCCCGTTTTGACAGAGAGGGATATTGACTGGCAGCCAGTATCCAGAATGAAGCAAGGTCTACTTGTGTGAGCTGAAGCTTCAGGCTGCTGTCTGCTGATAGTTCCATCAGTTCATTTTCCAACACAGTGGAGAGAGCTATGTCTTCTGAAGCAGGATCCACAGAGAAAGGGTCCAAAATCCAAAGGTTTCCATCTCGTGCATCTTCTGGGAAGTAGTCTGTAAACTTTCCTGACAACTGAGTCAAATGCTGGGTTATAACACTGGATATGTTGACATGAGGAGTGGCTTCCAAAGTTTCACTGAGGAGTGAAAACACGTCAAATCGTCCCTCCTTGACTCTTCTGTTCCACACAATAAGTTTTTTCTTGAAGCCCTCAATTTGGTCTGTGCTGTTTCTGCCTTGCATTGATATATTGAGCTGATTTAACTGGTCAGATATATCTGATAAGTAGACCAGTTTACCATCAGTGTAATGCTCAGCAAGAGGGGAGTGCTGCTCTTCCACAAATGTGTGCACTTCTTCTCTCAGTTCAAAAAGGCCATTAAGCACCTTACTTCACTGTGGTACAACAGCTGCAAATGATCTGCATCAAGTCTTTCACACAAAGCAGCAAAACACCTTGAGTTGAGTGCATGTTTCTTAATATAGTTAACAGTTTTCACAGCCACGTTCATGACTTCATGCAGTTCTGGTGACATCTGCTTTGTAGCTAGACTTTCCCGATGTAACAAACAGTGCGTCCACCTGGCGTCTGGCGCCCTCTCCTGGATCTGTTTGACAACACCACGATGTCTTCCCGTCATTGATGCAGCGCCGTCTGTGCAAACACCTGTACAGTATTTCCAATCGAGACCTTTTTCGGTGAAGTAATCATCAAGGCAGCGCATTACATGATCTGCCGTTGTTCTTGTTGGAAGCTCCTTGCAAAACAATAGATCCTCGTGAAGATTACTGTCCTTGCAGTATCTTACAAAAACGAACAATAAAGCGGCATTGCTAACGTCAGTCGACTCGTCCAGCTGTATGGCAAAGTATGGGCTTGCCTTTATTCCTTCCACAAGTTGGCATTCGATGTCATCACTCATGTCAGTAGTTCTTCTGCTCACGGTGTCATTGGAGAGGGGGATTGACTGCATTTTGGTTGCAGCGGCTTCCCCCAGTAACTCTCGGCACATATCCACAGCGCTTGGCAAAATAAGCTCCTCTGCAATCGTAAAGGGTTTCTTGCTACGAGCTACACGAGCAGCAACCATGTAGCTCGCTTTCAAAGATGATGTTTGGTGTTTTTACACAAGGCCTATTGAAGGAGGTTGGGTCACACTTCATCAACGCGCCTTCGGGGTACCGCACATGCGCAGTAATATCTGCTCTGCCGATCTAGTAACTAGAATATACTCCTGCACTTATTAGAACATGTGAACATGCACTTTTCTCTCCCTGCTGAGGAACACTGTCAACTTTCATTTACTGTGTGAGATGTTAAAGAGGTTCTGTTGAATACTAATATGACAGAATAGCTGCAGTCTCATCTTTACTACGATGATGAGTTCACTGTCCAGAGCAGTAACAGATATTAGTTCATCTTAAAATGTGGACAGAAAACCACAGAAACATGTTGAAGTTTTAAAAAGTGAAAGTGTCCGTTAACACTAACGTTAGCTACGTTTCTTTGTTGATATCACAAAGTTAGATAACTTATTTTAAAATGAGTTAACTCACAATACTTAAACATTGATGGAATAAATAAACTTGTTTTGTCTTCAAAAAGAAAGAAACTAGAATTCCCGCCTCACGGTTGTCTGCCTCCCCCAACCAGTCAAGTTACAGTTTACATCCACGTCTGTCCAAAATGTCATCACTTCATCATTTTATCATAATTAACATCTGTGTGAAAGTGTCATAATTAACAGATGAATTCTTGAGTTATGGCCAAAAATGTGTTTTCTGAGGACACGGTGACCTTTGACCTTTGACCAGCAAACTCTAATCAGTTCATACTTGAGTCCAAGTGGACGTTTGTGAAACTTGTGTGCTGAGTTTAATTTCAAATCCAGTTTCCATCATTTTAAATCCAGTTTAACTACATCATGATGACACTTAACCTTTACAACACCAAGTCAGTCAGGAAGAAAGCATTCACAGCATCAGTTCAGTGTTCACTGCATCCATTCTGATAAACCTCCTTTGTGCTAAAACAGAGGGAACGGTGACATCTGCTGGCAGAAAGCAGCTCCAGCAGGAACAACAGAACATGAACGGTGGTGAGAACGACCGCTTCAACACGGATTTCTGAGGGAAGAAGCTCCACGGGCGACTTTATGTGTCTGTGTTCAGTCATGTAACGTGAAAACTGGCAGAGTCACACATGAAACTGGAATCCTCCTGTACGGACATGATTAGTGAATATAAAATCTAGAGTACGCATGTTAATCAGTTCTGTTTGTTTATTTGACATCAAACATATTAAATATGAAGGAGCTGACTTTACACCTAAATCCAGACGTAATCTGTTTGTAGTCAGTTGAGAAACTGAAGTGAAGCCTCGACTGAATTCAGAGTTTATCTCATTCTTTCTGTTTGTTACAAGCAAATATTTATCTTCTATAATATGAGAAATGGCTGGTATTGGTTTTGATCATGGATGTATAAAGAGAACTGGATCCATGTGCAATTCTATTCATTGTGTGCAATATACTCACTGTTGTTTACAGTATGGTTATATAATTCACTTTTTTTTATATTACATTCATGATCCAGATGCAATGTAGTGTTATTCTGCTGTGCATTTAGCCTGCGTATAGTCTGCATAACAATTAAATTCATCTTCAATAACAACTAGGCCTCTTCTAGAAACTGACCTGGTGGATTGTGTTTAATAACTACTTTACCTGCATTATTATCCAACTCTGATTGTCTCTTTCCTTTTTAAACTTCTAAACAGATATTATTGTGATGTGCTTTTCTATGATGTTCATTCACTTTGATGACAAGGCACATTCAGGCTTTTACAGACTGTTGGAAGTGAGCAGCTCATCTTTCTAACAACAGCTTTATCAGCTAATAGTAAATATCTGGGAGTTATTTATCTGATGGTTAGCATGCTGTCTGTGAACCTCTGGACCAGTGCTCTGATGAAGACAGGGTCCATGTTCCTCTTCTGCAGCTGGTTGAAAAGCATGTCCACCTGTGGCATGATCTTATGGAACAATGTCAGGAAAACACAGAAAGCCTCGTCTTCAAGCATCCTCACAAAGCCCCCTGAGTCTCTGGGGATGTGTGATGTTGTCTGCTGCATGATGAGGTTCAGCTGATGCACACAGCAGAATAAGGCATATTTAAAGCCAACAAAGGGCGCTGCATGCATACACAACATTTCTTTTTATATGATCTGCTCCCTGGTTTAACATGCATTAATCATCCTCACCAGTCAGCTTTCTTCAGACTGTCCACGTTGGCTCCTTCCTGCAGCAGGTAGCTAACACAGGCCTGGTGGCTCATGGAAGCAGCTTCGTGCAGAGGCCTCTTGTAGTCGTTGTTGTGCAGCTCCACATCCATGCACACCTGCTTTATGAGATACTGCAGCATGTCCAGGTGTCCTCTCCTGGCAGCATAGTGCAGCAGGGTGTCCCCAGACCGACCGAAGTGTCTCCTGCTGACAGACTGAACCTCAGAGCTGCTCATCAGTCTCTGCAGAGAGTCAACCTGTCCATCCTGAGTGAGCTTCACCAGCTGCTTTAAAGTGTTCTCATCCATGCTGGTTAGAGGTCAAAGGTTAAAGGTTAAAGGCTGCAGCACCAACTACAAAAAGTCACTTTCTGGTCAAAATGACAGAAAATAGTCAAGCTGGTCTTCCTGAAGACATGCTGCAGAGAAGAGAAGAGTTCACTGTTGGTTATCTTCTTCTTCTTTGAGCTTTATTGGTGGTTGGCAAACAACGATTTGGTGCATTACCATCACCTACTGGACTGGAGTGTGGAGCAGTAGATTGGCAGGAAAAAATAAATAAATAAATAAATAAAAATAAAAATAAATAAAAAATAAATAAAATAAAAAAATAATAATTATTATTAAAAATAATAACAATAATAATATTATTAATTAAATTCTCTCCATTATTCCTGTTGTCCTTAAGTAATTAATTAGAAGATTGTGTACTTTCTTAGATGTCTTTCCTAGCAGATTGTAATATTTCCATCATCTACTCCTGATATCAATTCCCTTCTTTCTTTGTCATATTTGTTGCACTCTATAAGAACATGTTTGACAGTTTCTGGTTTATTACAGTGCGTGCATAGTCCAGTTTGGTGCTTGCCTATTCTACGGAGTGTTTGGTTTAATCCTGTATGTCCTATTCTCAGACGGGTAATGACCATCTCTTCCACCAGCTCCTACATGTGTCTGAATACTGTACAGATGTCTCCCTGTGTCACTAAAGTCCCAGTATTCTTGCCAGGTTTTGTGCATGTAGTCCTAGTAGTTTTAACCTCTGCTTTACTTAACGGTATTTGTATGTCAATTAAGTGTCATTTTAATGATTGTTTGGCCAATATATCTGCATTCTCATTTCCTTCCACCCCTATGTGTGCAGGAACCCAAAGGAAGGAGTGTGGATCATTCTGGCTAATAATTACTATATCCCAAAAAAAGAAAAAAAAGAAAAAGAAAACAAACAACCTCATATTTTTCCAATCATATTAATTTGTCTAAGATACTGAAATAATGTTCTATAACACTCATTTAGTGAGTTCTTTTGTAGAATATGTAATGGAAATTCTGTCAATATTCCGAGATGAGTCCTAATGAACGTTGAAATAAGGATCTCAAACAGATGAAATGTCTTTGTTGTATTTTATTCTTGCAAGAAGAGGCACTGGTTATACAGAGTCACACAAAGTCTGCAGAAGAGTTGCACTGCAGGAGATTATTACAATGTGATTATATAGAAATCTACAACAGGGACTGTGAGAAAAGGAGTTGTTTTACTCAGACAGTGTCCCAGTAAAAGTCAACACTCAGTACTTTCCCACTACATGAGACGAAGAGCACACAGACAGGAACTCTCCACTGTTGCATAAAGAGACATCATTACATACAATGTCATTTTCCATTACAAATATCTATTAAATCAAAGTGTACTTTAATCTCTTTGAGGCCTTCTTTCTTCCTCATATCTCCCACAATGCAACATGACATGCTCCACCGTTTCCTCTTGTCCACAGTAATCACATCTACCTGTGTCATGTTTACCTATCAGTCAGTTATCATGTCATATGCAGACGCTCTTCCTGAGGGCTCGGTTTTAATAGGGTAACTTTATTAACTTATTTAGAAATATGTGGAAGTAAACAGCAAAACTCCATCGTTCCACAGGGTGGAGCTGCGACACAAAGCAGAGCAGAAAGATCTATTTAAATGTGTTCATCTACAGTTATGTTGTCATGAACTGAACTATTCTGCAGAGGCACTTTGGGTTCACAATATATGAATGAATAAAAAAAGACAAAATCAGATGCAGGTCCAGGTGGTGAACCTCTGTGGATCATCAGGACACGGCTGATCCTCTCAACACATCCACGTTTCTGATCACTCACTCACCCACCTCCATCTGATGAGAGAAGAAGAGAACAGAAGTCATGAATCAGTGTTTACAGAGACTCCCTTCATCAGCTGTCAGTCACTGATGCAGCACACAGTTCATTTATAAAACTATCATTAGCAGAACCAACCTCCATCTCTCTGCTCACTACTCAATATCTCCAACAGGAACCGCAATTTATCTTCTAGCTAATTCATCAGTGTGGTCGTTCCTAAAGTCTGCACCTCCTCTGGTCCTCACTCATTCCAGTGTGCTGCTCCTAGTGACTGGAACGAGTTAATAAAGACACTAAACCTCCACACCCTCATCCCGTTACCCTCCGTTAATAGCTCTATGGACAGACCACATCATGGTTACTAAATGTAACCACGGTTCTATGAAATAAGAGCCAGTGATCTGAGGCTTCAGTCAGACTGATCTCAGAGCTGTGACAGAGATGAACTGATCAATGACAGAACAAAGACTTTCTGATCAGATTTGATGGTACGACAGTTTGATGGATGAGGACCACTGTCTCTATACATGTTGTGATGCTGTCAGCTGTAATCCAGCTTTATTTCCTGGAGACATGAACACAACAACAACATCTTCTTCACATCAACTCTAACACATGATCACAACAAGCTTCTGGCTGATCTGATTGGCTGACTGTTCTCTCTCTCTCTGTGTGTCACCGTTCTCCTCTCACAGCTTAACGGAGGAAACACATCACAACAATACTGATGGAACCAGCATGGACCGACTCCGACCCTCTACTGACCTCAGAGTCTTCAGTCTACAGTGTGGACTCTTCACAAGATCAGACAGCAGCTTCACTCCTGAATCCTTCAGGTTGTTGACTCTCAGATCCAGCTCTCTCAGATGGGAGGGGTTAGACTTCAGAGCGGAGGCCAGAGAAGCACAGCTGATCTTTGACAAACTGCAGCTCATCAATCTGAATAAAGAATAAATGATGAAGATAAAAATCACTTTATAATCCAATCAGATGTGTTCATCATCCAAATGTCACATCAACATTCATACACCTGTTCATGTCAACACACATCAATAACATGCTGCTGATCTCTGTGTTCATCTATGTGTGTGTGCTGAAGGATCAATATCAATGATCAGACATTATTTGTGGAACACGTTGAAACAAACAGAAACCAGAGAAATATTTCTACTTCATGAAGTAAACTTGATCAATTTAGAACCAATATTAGTTCAGAGGATCTTCTGTATCCAGATGTGACCATTTACCAACAATGATAAACATTAATTTACTTTAACAACTAACAGTGGACATTTTCTACACTTTCTTTAAGAAACACAAGTCTTTAGTGACTGCAGACTGAATTTAGTTCAAGAAACATCAAAATATGAAGAAAAGGACATTAACAACTTTATGGATGTAAGTTATGTTTGTACATAAATCAGGTTGAATTGTTAATTAAAGATATAAGATATCTAACAGTAACAGAGAGTCAGTGAACTGACCCCAGAGTCTCCAGTCTACAATGTGGACTCTCCAGAAAACCACACAGGAGCTTCACTCCTGAATCCTTCAGGTCGTCGTTGAAGCTCAGATCCAGCCGTCTCAGATGGGAGGGGTTGGACTTCAGAGCTGAGGCCAGAGAAGCACAGCTGATCTCTGACAAACTGCAGCGCCACAATCTGAATAAAGAATAAATGATGTGAGTTTAGAAGACAACGTTCCTGCTTGAAATCATTCAATGTTTAATAATGTGTTCAGAGCTGAAGAAGGTTTAGAACGTAGAAGTTTGGAAAATGTAAACTCCAAACACCTGAAGCCAACAGGATGCAGGTTAAAAACTGTCAAATACAAACAGTGAAACAGAGCTCTCATTAATATTAATGACAACGTGCTGCTACTTCAATAAAGACGTAGTGACTTCACC
Source organism: Sebastes fasciatus (assembly GCF_043250625.1). Taxonomy (NCBI): domain Eukaryota; kingdom Metazoa; phylum Chordata; class Actinopteri; order Perciformes; family Sebastidae; genus Sebastes; species Sebastes fasciatus. The sequence continues at coordinate 1,414,694 of NC_133817.1, read as the reverse complement.
TCTTAAACTCTGACAGCTCCACCAGAGGATCCATCTATACAAACTCATGTTGAGCAGCCAAACACAAATAAAAACCACAGAAACTGATTCAAGATTCAACTCAAGATCTCAAAGTTTCTAAAGATGTCAAATATGTCAGGATGGATTTTGGGGAAATGTGAACAAAACTCATCTACAATATATATTATAGGAATAGTGGAGTCATAAAATCAAAGCATCTTCAGTTTAAACTCTTCAATCAGTAAAAGAATCATAAAGCTTCATAACATTTATAGAAAAAGTAAATAGTGAATATATTTGTTATTGTCTGATAGCTGAAACAGAGATTATTTATTTATTCTTCATATTTATGTTTCTTTTATAATTTATTTTAACATGATGAAGTCAGGTGTTGTGATATATGAAGGTTTTAAATGTGTAGCTCAACATTGCTCTGCCACAGTCAATGGACTAAACCACTGAAGAAGAAAATGGACTTTAGCATTAAGATACTCAGTGCTTTTCCTGGAGACATGAACACAACAACAACATCTTCTTCACATCAACTCTAACACATGATCACAACAAGCTTCAGGCTGATCTGATTGGCTGACTGTTCTCTCTCTCTCTCTGTGTGTCACCGTTCTCCTCTCACAGCTTAACGGAGGAAACACATCACAACAATACTGCTGAAACCAGCATGGACCGACTCTGACCCTCTACTGACCTCAGAGTCTTCAGTCTACAGTGTGGACTCTTCACAAGATCAGACAGCTGCTTCACATCTGATTCCTTCAGGTTGTTGACTCTCAGATCCAGCTCTCTCAGATGGGAGGGGTTGGACTTCAGAGCGGAGGCCAGAGAAGCACAGCTGATCTCTGACAAACTGCAGTAACTCAATCTGAATAAAGAATACATGATGAAGATATAAATCACTTTATAATCCAATCAGATGTGTTCAGGTTTTAAATGTGTAGCTCAACATCACTATGTCCTAATCAATGATCCTTCCCTAAAATGAGTAGAGTGACTTTGTCATTGTGTTATTGTGGATCATCATAATGTCAGCCTTCTACAGACATCATCCAGATGTCACCACAACAGTCATACAGCTGTTCATGTCAACACACATCAATAACATGCTGCTGATCTCAGTCAAGTCTGGAATTAGAGGATCAATATCAAATCAGACTTGTTGGACTTCATTACTTCATTTATTACATGGCCTTCTTCTCACTGTATCTGGGAGCTTAGCAGGTTTATGTCATTTACAGGAAAGGTCCTCATTTGTTCAAGTGTGTCTATAAACAACAGCCACATGTCATATGTACATTAAAAGAGTTATTGGTGGCAGTAATCATTCCTCCTGTGAAGTGGTCCCTTCATAACACAACTACACTGTAAGAAATGACTTCAGAAGTTCAACTGAAACTAATATGAAGATTCAGCAGTCTGAGTCCGACAAATCAAGTGGATGTTTACTAGGGCTGGGACGATTCAACTATCTCCTGATTCAATATGTATTGTGATTTTTAAGTATTGTGATTCGATATTACAATTTATTGCGATTTTTGTTAACTGTTTTTAACACTAGACCATGGGGAAAAGTTGAATCATACACTTCTAGGGACTTTTAATTTTGAAAATATCTAAATGAATCCAGTAAAACTGTTTGATTTTCAGCATGTATGTAGTCAGAGATGTCCTGAAGTCAAATATATCAGTCATTGTCAGGAAGTATTTATTACATTTTTTCCAGCAAAACCCAAAAATCAAAGGCTAAATACATTTAACATAAATGTCAGTATCTGGGTGCTCTACAGTTGTAGCGTCGGCCCATTTGACCACGGAGATGAGAGTGACGGCCGGCTCGACCGCCACGTTACCGCCATACGATAACGTTTCCTGTCCGTGACAGAGTTAGCATGCAGCTTTAGCCGTGATGTCTAGCTCTGCTTTTCCTGTCAATGTGTGAAAACCAAAGTGTTTCCATCCTTTACTGGATGTGTAGTGTTTACCACGCTGGATTTAACATGTGAGGGTGCAGGTCGTATCCACGCTGACCCTCCAACGGTTTATACTTTCTCGTTTCGGCTCGCTGTGGTTTGTTTTGGTTGGAACAGATATGAAGTCACGTTACTCAGACTACAACAATAAAAGCGGTAACTTCCTTCTACCTCCACATAGACTCAAATGGAGCAAATATATCGATTCTGGCATTAAAAAATCTATTTCTAAATCGTAAAGAAAAAAATTGCGATACAAAGGTGAATTGATTTTTTTTCCCGCCCCTAGTGTTTACCAAAGTTACAGACTGTTTAGTACCAAATTCCCTCTTTGAGTTACTAATCCTCCTGCAGCTCAACAAGGAAACTGTCAAACACAACATACTGACTGGATACATACTAAGGCTGGGCAATATATCCATATTATATCGATATTGTGATGTGAGACGAGATATCATCTTAGATTTTGGATATTGTTTTATCGTGATATGGCATCAGTGTCGTCTTTTCCTGGTTTTAAAGGCTACATTTCAATAAAGTGATGTAATGATCTGAACTTACCAGACTGTTCTAGCTGTTCTATTATTTGTCATTTACACTTCGTCATGAGATCCACATTACTGATGATTATTTATCAAAAACCTCATTGTGTAAATAATTTGTGAAAGCACCAATGGTCAATCCTACAATATCGTCGCAATATCGATATCGAAGTATTTGGTCAAACATATCATGATATTTGATTTTGTCCAAGTCACCCAGCCCTAATACGTCTAACTCAGACTGCTGAAGCCTCCGATTAGTTTAAGATCAACTTTACAGGTCATTTTACACAGAACAAGACGGTGGATTTAGTCCTCATCTCGTAACACTCAGGTTAAACGGGGATTGCTTCACAGACAGAAGGAATGATGACAGACATCAATAACTCTTTGAATGTACATATGAACATGTGAGTATTGTATTCAGATAGACTTGAGAAAAATATGAACCTGCAAAGATGTTTCTGATGCAGAATATTTATTTGGTTTTTGATGCAATCTAAATGTCTGTGGCTTCAAATAATTAGACAATGCTGACATGAAAACAGAGCACAGTTAGATCTGCTGTCAACAAGAACGTGGGAATAACTGAGAACCATAGAAACCTCTGATTAGATGGTGTCGCTCATAATCATCACTTATGTGCCTTTAAGTTGGTGCAATACGTGTTTGTTGAAGAGTGCTGCACCTTTAGACATGTTCAAATAGAGAGCTACAGGAATGAGTCCTAAAACCCAGAGATGAGTTAGCATTTTAGCACTTCCTGTTCCGTCGTCTGGAGGTCAATGGGTTTTTAGTTAGATGTCTGAAATAAGGTCTGAGGTTAAAGGTCCAGAGTGTAGGATCTGGCAGTATCTAGCGGTGATGTAAGGAGATTGCAACCAACTGAAGCTTCTGCTGTGTGCGTAGAGAGTTTGTGTACAAACTACATAAACTACAGTCAGTGAACTGACCTCAGAGTCTCCAGTCTACAGTTTGGACTCTCCAGTCCAGCAGAAAGCAGCTTCACTCCTGAATCCTGCAGGTTGGGGTTTCCACTCAGGTCCAGCTCTCTCAGATGGGAGGGGTTGGACTTCAGAGCTGAGGCCACAACTTCACAGTGAGTAGCTGAGAGTTTACAGCCAGGAAGTCTGTGATGACACAAAAATGACAAAATATGTTATTATGAAAGAGGACAGTTTATATTTACTTCATGCATTTGATGACTAAACAGTTTGATATATACTTCTTTGATTAACATTTGCTCCTCACATCAGTGGTTCAGCTAATCTTATCTCACTGTTTGACATGAAACAATAATTTTCATCACTCTCTCTCAAACCTGCAGACTTTTAATCTTTGTTTTTCTTTAATCTTGCAGATGAAGAGAGAGAACATGTAGTTACATTGAGGCTTCCCTAATGTCCAGTCTGTCAGTGTGATCTGATCCCAGGTCTGTCTCCACAAAGTTAGCATGAGGCCTTCTTGATTAGAAAAGCATTTTTAAAACTCAGTGAAGAAGTAATAATAATACAGTTGATAAAGATGACCTCTCTTTGCTAACTACCTGCTGCTTTCAGGTTCACGTCCATAAATGGGAAAATTCACTGATTGCTGCCAAACGGTGGAGAAATTAAACAAATCACGTAATAATATTAGACCTGTACATAATCAAACATTCATATAATTAGATATTTTGATGACTGCATGGCGTTTTGTCATTAACACTCTTTTCTGAGCATCAAACGTATTCAGCTCACAAACACAATTAATGAACCAATAAGGTTGCATTATTTTCAACATAATGTCATCAGAAAGATGTTATCAGTGTTTCAGCATTAAAAACACAACATTGATCTTTGGTGTGTATAAGATCTCTTAAAAAGTCTGAATTCTACCATTCTGCTGTTATATATTCATCAGACCGCTGTTATTGGTGGAAGCTGTGTATTTCCATCTTTTCTGAATCTGTCCAAGCATCTCCTGAAAAACACATAATCCACCAAAGAGCTTGTGTTAAAGTATTATTTATAGTAAGCAGATGTGAAAAGATGGGTTTTGAGGCGGGACTGGAATGTGGTGAGGGAATCAGAGTCTCTGATGAGATTGGGGAGTGAGTTCCAGAGCTTGGGAGCTGCCCTGGAGAATGCTTTGTCCCCAAAGCTGTGGAGGTTGGACTTGGGGGTGGAGAGTAAACCAGCTGAGGTGGATCTGAGGGACCGTTGAGGTTGGTAGGGGGAGAGGAGTTCAGAGAGATAGGGGGGTGCAAGTTGGTGGAGGGCTTTGTAGGTGAGGGTCAGGATTTTGTAGGAGATCCGGTGGGAGACGGGGAGCCAGTGAAGGTCTTTCAGGACTGGGGTGATATGATGCCATGATTTGGTGTGGGTGAGGAGTCGGGCAGCTGCATTCTGGACCAGTTGTAATTTATTTATGGAGGTGTTGCTGATGCCATAGAGGAGTGAGTTGCAATAGTCAAGGCGGGAGGAGATGAAGGCGTGGATGAGATTCTCTGCTGTAGGGGGTGTGAGGAAGGGACGGATTTTTGCGATATTGCGAAGGTGGAAGAAGGATATTTTGACCAGTTGGCGGATGTGGGGCTCGAGGGAGAGGGTGGAGTCAAAGATCACGCCAAGGTTGCGTGCCTGAGGGGAGGGGGAAACAGAAGTGCCATCGATGTTGAGTGTGAGGTTGTTGGTTTTGGTGAGGGTGGATTTGGAGCCGATGAGGAGGAGTTGTGTTTTGTCGCTGTTTAGTTTTAGAAAATTCTGTTGCATCCAGGCTTTAATTGCAGAGAGGCAGGAGTTGATGTGGGAGAGCGGTGGGTTGTGGGGGGTGTTGGTGCTGAGGTAGATCTGAGTGTCGTCAGCATAGCAGTGGAAGTCCAGGTTAAAGTGGCGTAGGATCTGACCGAGGGGGAATAAGTAGATTATGAACAGGAGTGGACCGAGTACAGAGCCTTGGGGGACACCTTGTGTGACTTTAGATGTGGCAGAGGAGTTTTTGTGAAGGGAGATGAAATGAGATCTGTTGGTGAGGTATGACCGGAGCCAGCTGAGTGTAGTACCTTCAATACCGATGTCTTGTAAAATGTAAAAGTTACCAGAAATAAATAGAACGAGAGCTGCACGCAGCTATGAAAGGGCCCTCGCCCCCGCTCGCGGGTCGGGGTTGCTGGCGGGACGCCGACCGACGCGAAACCGAAACTCTGACGAGCGCCACGACGCCTGCCGCAAGGCTCTACGACAAGCGGTTCACGAGTTATGAAGGGGGGCGTGGCTAATGTGTAGGGGGCGGGCATAACATTCACCAATGAAACAGGCACTCTCTGCTGAGTGATATGACACTTCCCACAAGACTCTACTACAAACGGTTCATGAGATATGAAAGGGGGCGGGGCTAATGTGTAGGGGGCGGGCATAACATTTACCAATGAAACATGAACTCTCTGCTGAGTGATATGACACTTCCCACAAGACTCTACGACAAACGGATCATGAGTTATGAAAGGGGGCGGGGCTAATGTGTAGGGGGCGTGCATAACATTCACCAATGAAACAGGAACTCTCTGCTGAGTGATATGACACTTCCCACAAGACTCTACTACAAATGGTTCATGAGATATGAAAGGGGGCGGGGCTAATGTGTAGGGGGCGGGCATAACATTTACCAATGAAACATGAACTCTCTGCTGAGTGATATGACACCTCCCGCAAGACTCTACGACAAACGGTTCATGAGTTATGAAAGGGGGCGGGGCTAATGTGTAGGGGGCGGGGCTGCCCTTAACGAATAAAACAGGAACTCTCTGCTGAGTGATATGACACCTCCCATAAGCCTGTACGACAAACGGTTCATGAGTTATGAAAGGGGGCGGGGCTAACGTCTTAGGGCGGGGCTATGAGTATAATTTTTCATATACATGTCCTCAAGACTGTACCACCATCATACCTGAGAAATCTGGGGCAGATCGGACTATGTACAGTTGAGTTACAATAACTGCCGAATGGCTCAAAATGGCCGCCATGCCACGGTCCGCTCGTTAAGTGAACACTCACCATTTTAATAACTTTTCATCCTCAAGGTCTTGAGATGGTCCTGACCAAATTTCAAATCGATATGATCAAACCTGTAGGAGGAGTTCGTTAGAGTACGCGGCCAATAAAACGCAAAAATTGGGAAAATCGTACATAAAATCCAATATGGCCGACTTCTGGGTGGGCGGAGCTCATTGAGTATGAGTATATTTTTTCATATACATGTCATCAGTACTGGAGCAACATCATACCTGAGAGATTTGGGGCAGATCGGACTATGTACAGTTGAGTTACAATAACTGGCGAATGGCTCAAAATGGCCGCCACGCCACGGTCCGCTCGTTAAGTGAACGCTCACCATTTTAATAACTTTTCATCCTCGAGGTCTTGAGATGGTCCTGACCAAATTTCAAATCGATATGATCAAATCTGTAGGAGGAGTTCGTTAAAGTACGCGGCCAATAAAACGCAAAAATGACATAAAAATCCAATATGGCCGACTTCTGGGTGGGCGGGGCTAATGAAACCCAATGAGGAATATGTTTCAAATGATGAGTGGGATATGCATACCAAATTTCGTGAATATCGGATCAACTTTGACAAAGTTAAAATTTCAACGCGTTAGGGGGCGCTATAGAGCCGAATAAAAACACACTGAGCCTAATGGCTATGCAGTTACATAAAGTTCACAGGTGTCTATCATTTTGCCAAATTTTATGAGATTCCGAGCACCTAAAGGTATGTTCAAAATCTGAAAGACATAAGGGGGCGCTAGAGAGCCAACATGCCACGCCCAAGCAAAATTTCACCACTAAAATTAAGTAATTACTAGTTTGGATGTGTGTGTAAAGTTTCATAAATTTTTGTGCATCCTAAAGTCTTCAAATATGCGTTCGTAAATTCTAAAATCACGCAGGAAGTCCAACATGGCTGACTTCCTGTTTGCCGAAGAAATCTCAAAATCATTTAATCCAGGTATGAGGGCGCGAGCAACGACATACTTGAATTTCGTGAAGATCGAAGAAACTTTCTCTGAAAAACTGCGTACTCTAGGGGGCGCTATGGAGCCCCCTGGAGACACCCGAGCCCAGTCACTCCAGAACATTGAATTTCCCACCAGTTCTGACGCATACTCCACTTTTCGTGAGTTTTGGGGATGGCTAAGGTCGTCAAAAACGCGATCTAGTGGCAGAAAAAGAATAATAATCTGCAGAAAAACAATAGGTTCCTTGCACTTCGTGCCAGGACACCGTTGGGTCCTGGCACTTTCGTGCTCGGGCCCTAATAAGTGTTCATTAACTTGACAGCTAGAAACACAACCTACTGAAACATGTTTAACTCAACATTTGAAACAGCACAAGAACATCTGTGACAAAATACAACTGACATATTTATGTAATAAACACGTGGAACACTTATAAGAATATTATATTTAAGAATAATTTATAGTGTGTATATTTCCAGAACTAAACTACTAATCTACAATGATCTATAAAGTTAATCACATCTGGACTTACACAGCTTTTCTGCAGTTCCTCACAGCTGGAATCAGTCTCAGTCGTCCCTCCTCTGATGTCTTGTACTTCTTCAGGTTCAACTCATCCAGAACCTCCTCTGACATCTGCAGCATGTAGGCCAGAGCTGAGCAGTGGATCACAGAGAGGTTCTTCTCTGATCTGTTCTCTGACTTCAGGAACTCTTGGATCTCCTGATGTACCGAGTGGTCGTTCATCTCCGTCAGACAGTGGAAGATGTTGATGCTTCTGTCAGGAGAGGTTTTATCTCTGTTCATCTCCTTCAGGTTGTTGATGATTCTCTGGATGATTTCTGGACTGTTGTCTGTCCGACCCAGCAGACCTCCTAAGAGCTTCTGGTTGGACTTCAGAGAGAGGCCATGAAGGAAGCGAACAAACAGGTCCAGGTGGCCATTTTCACTTTCAAGGGATTTCTCCATGGCTCTCTTCAGGAAGTCATCCAGGGTTGAATGAACATATTCTTCTCCCAGGAAGTCCTTCAGTACCTTTTTGTTCCTGTTTGTGTAACAGTGTAACATGTAGACTGCAGCCAGAAACTCCTGAATGCTCAGGTGAACAAAGCAGTAGACTGTTTTCTGGAAGATCACACTCTCTCTTTTGAAGATCTCTGTACAAACTCCTGAGTACACCGAGGCCTCTGTGACATCCAGACCACATCGCTTCAGGTCTTCTTGGTAGAACATGATGTTTCCTTTCTCCAGATGTTCAAACGCCAGCCTCCCCAGCTTCAGAAGAACTTTCCTGTCAGCCTCCGTCAGCTCCTGTGGACTCGTCTCATGTCCCTCATCATACTTCTGCTTCTTCCTCTTTGTCTGAACAAACAGGAAGTGTGAGTACATGTCAGTCAGGGTCTTGGGCAGCTCTCCTCTCTGGTCTGTAGTCAACATGTGGTCCAGAACTGTAGCAGTGATCCAGCAGAAGACTGGGATTAGACACATGATGTGGAGGCTCCTGGATGTCTTGATGTGTGAGATGATTCTGCTGGACAGCTCTTCATCACTGACTCTCCTCCTGAAGTACTCCTCCTTCTGGGCGTCAGTGAAGCCTCGTACTTCTGTTACCCTGTCAACACATGCAGGAGGGATCTGATTGGCTGCTGCAGGTCGGGAAGTTATCCAGACGAGAGCTGAGGGAAGCAGATTCCCCTGGATGAGGTTTGTCAACAGCACATTGACTGATGACTTCTGGGTGACATCAGACACAACCTTCTTGTTCTTGAAATCCAGTGAAAGTCTGCTTTCATCCAGGCCGTCAAAGATGAACAGAACTTTACAGACAGCGAGCTTCTCTGCTGTGACCTTCTGTAATGTTGGATGGAAAACATGGAGCAGCATGAGAAGACTGTACTGCTCATCTCTGATCAAGTTCAGCTCCCTGAACAAAAGCGGAACCACCAGACTGACATCTTGGTTCTCCAAGCCCTCTGCCCAGTCCAGAGTGAACTTCTGCACTGAGAAGGTTTTTCCAACGCCAGCGACGCCGTTCGTCAGAACGACTCTGATGTGTCCCTGTTGGTCAGGTAAGGCTTTAAAGATGTCCTGGCACTTGATTGGAGCGTCATGGAGGGTCTTCTTCTTGGAAGCTGTCTCAAGCTGCCTCACCTCATGTTGGGTATTAACCTCTTCACTCTGTCCCTCTGTGATGTAGAGCTCAGTGTAGATCCTGTTGAGGAGGGTTCCACTTCCTGTTTCATCAGTTCCTTCAGTTCCTTCAGTCACACGTTCACATCTCCTCCTCAGACTGATCTTATGTTCATCTACAACCTCCTGCAGACCTCTATTCAGACTGATCTTATGTTCATCTACAACCTCCTGCAGACCTCTATTCAGACTGATCTTATGTTCATCTACAACCTCCTGCAGACCTCTATTCAGACTGATCTTATGTTCATCTACAACCTCCTGCAGACCTCTATTCAGACTGATCTTATGTTCATCTACAACCTTCTGCAGACCTCTATCTGCTGAAAGAGAGAAAAAGTTTAAGACAAAACAAAGAAACTCATTATTTCTAATGCCAATATGAAAATAATCAATATAAGAACATATAAAGAAGTAAAGGTTATAAAGTCATCTTCCCTTCTTGAAGTCAAAACTAACGTCAACGTGATTTCTATATTTATTTTTAATAGTGTTTCAACGTGTCGCTCTGCAGGACCAGACGTGTGTTTGTAAGTCAGAGAAGGAGACTGTAGCAGGAAAGATAATGTTGTTCAAAGTCTGTGGCTCCTGTTCAGTTCAGTTCAATTTATGTTTATATAGCGTCAAATCATAACAGATGCTTTTCATATAGAGCAGGTTTAGACCGTACTCTATAATTTAGAGACCCAACAAGAGATCCCCCATGAGCATGTATTGTTATACGACAATGACAAGAAGATAACTCCCCTTTCATCAGTGTGTCTGTCTGTCTGCAATGGAACAGTGATGTAAAGGTTCTCCATATTCTTCTGAATATGGACATCGGCTCCTCCACAGAAGCATGACTCCTCTTCTTCTCTCTGTGGAGACATTACTTTATTACTAAAATCATTTGTTGATTGTTGGTGAAGAATATCCAGACTTGTCCGACACTGAAGCTCAGATGGTCACAGAGAAGAGTTAAAGTGTTGGTAGTGAATTCAGCATTCAGTCTGTGATGAAAATGTTCCTTTATTTGAACTCTCCTGCTTTAATAAACAAGAATTAGCTGCTTTTCCTGTCTGACTGTCTTATTAAACATTTAGTGATCTGGCTGAAGTTTCTTTATTAAAGAGGAACAACGGACATTTTTAAAACATTGATATTAATCTATTCTAACAAGGAACACCAGAGTTACATGCTTTGTGTCTCAGACTGCTGGTCTACCTCAATATTTAGACCACTTCTAACCTCAGTTCAAACCTAACTAACTCAAACTAAACTACCCAAAGTGACTGTGAATCAGTAAAGGACATAATCAGCTCTCTTTGGTCTCTTTTAAATCATTGATATTATTCTGGAGGTTATATAACATGATGGGAGGAAAAAGAACTGCAACTTGCTCATGGACCTCATACTGTGAGGGCACGCCGGGAAACCACAAGGTGGCAGCGTCACATGTCTCTCCTCTACAGTCCACAGGGAGGAAACGGACTCAGACACTTTGACAGTAAAGTAATAAAATGTTGGATTAACACTCACCCTGCCTCAGTCTACAGTCTTCATCCTTCTGCTCTGTTATTCATCTACAGGAAACCTTTGACCTTTGAGTTTATCTATGAGGGCGTGTGTATCACACAAATCAGCTCTATAACACGGAGTGTTCATGAGAATCTCTTTTAGCTTGAACAGGTTGAATTAAAATGAGTTTTGGTCAAATGTTATCTCATTTTAATGTTTAAATCAATGTGATTAAATACTAATGTGCTTTTTCAGACTTATATGACTAAGATTCTTCTCAACACCTGAAAGAAAAAAACTATTGTCTGTTGCATATAATAAATAATTTAAGCCATTTTCCTGAGTTGCAACTCTTTTTCATAATCCAAACATAGATGGTAGCCAGAGATGACTCTTCTTCTTGCTCAGTTAGTACAACATGAAGCTGCATGTTGAGGAATATAAATCTGTTAGCAGAACGTTTAGTCTTCATCCTCAATGCATCATCATCATCCATCAGGTCAGCTTACAGTAAAAACAGTCTCTTACTTTGACTCTGAGGGTCCAGGTTCATTACTGAAGCCAAGAGGTCTCCACATGGACCGGTCACTCTTCATAGACAGACAGCTGGGTACTGGAGACTCTGCTCTCTGTCTGGACTGAACTCTGCAAACATCAAGATGATTTACTTCATATCACATGAATCTCTTTTTAGGTCATTAAGGTCGCTCTAAACACACAAACTACTGCTGCTGTCGACAATAAGGAGGTTTAAAAGCTTGTTTTCTTAGATTAGATTACATCTCCTCTAGGTGACTGACAGCTGTCACAGATACTAAGAGGAAGAGTTTATTTGATGAAGTCTGTTAAATTTTAGTTGACAAATACATTTGTGTATAAATGTGAATATAGCAGCTGTCTTACTTTGTGTCTGAGGGTGCAGGTTCATTACTGAAGTGTAGAGGAACATCTTTAGATATTGCTAAACCAAGCCCCCGGGAAGAGCGCCGGGATCTGAAGCTAATGTTTCGTAGTGGATAAAGGAGCGTTTCAGACAGAGGGTGAATACAGGTATATTCAGGCAGACGGTATGAAACATAATGTTGCATTGTCAGGGTCAACGTAGGCTGCCCTGAACGTTTAAATACAGATCAATAAGATCACTTCCTGAACAGATTCCACCATCAGCAGATGGATTTATTAGTAGTTTAGCTTTATAAATCATGCTAACATCACATATCTGCTGGTGGTTGGTTCGCTTGCTTTCACACCAGAAACAAAACGCTCCCAGAGTTCACTTGGAAGACGACCGAGACCCAACTCTTAAGGTGGACCAGAGTTTGGTTGTTTGGTCTTCACCAGAGTTTGAATGAGCTTTCACACCGGCCCAAACAAACCGTACTAACAGTACAGACCTGAGTTTGTTTTAACCCAACAGAACGGGTCATGAGTGAAAGCAACCTGTTTCACTAGCAAGGGAGTAAATAGAGAGAGAGAGCAGAACAAAGCGTAACCCGCTGACGGGAGCAGTTGATGATGATTATCTCCTTTAGTAGGTCATATATCACGGCTAGTTAGAGATACAACCCAAAGTTCTACCAAAGTTCAGCATCGCTTTAACTGTGATTAGAAGTTACTGGTGACCCAGACCTTTGTCCAGCGATATCTCTGTCTATTCTACTGCTAATGGAAATATTCATCCTTCTGCTCTGTGAATCATTTACAGGAAACATTTGACCTTTGAGTTCATCTATGAGGGCGTGTGTATCACACAAATCAGATTTATTGTCTGTTGCATAATAAAGAATCATTTAAGCCATTTTCCTGAGTTGCAACTCTTTTTCATAATCCAAACATAGATGGTAGCCAGAGATGACTCTTCTTCTTGCTCAGTTAGTACAACATGAAGCTGCATGTTGAGGAATATAACTCTTGTAGCAGAACGTTTAGTCTTCATCCTCAATGCATCATCATCCACCAGGTCAGCTTACAGTAGAAACAGTCTCTTACTTTGACTCTGAGGGTCCAGGTTCATTACTGAAGTTCAGAATAGCATCTTTGGACCGATCACTCTTCATAGACAGACAGCCAGAGACCAGAGACTCTGCTCTGTCCTCCTCTTCCTCCATCTTCTGATCTGAAGTCAGTCTGAGAGGTAAAACAGAAACACTGACTGTGAACATTTAACACACACAGTATACAGTATAATAAAGCAGCCAGCGCTCCACCTGGTCACTTCTCTTTAACTCTCTGCTTGTTTTCTTGGCTTACAGCAGGTTTAATGAGGATTATTCAGCCAGTCATGACTTTGTGTTCACAGAAGAATCAAACTGTTGACTTCATTCTAACATTTCTCTCCTCTACAGTCCACAGGGAGGAAACTGACTCAGACACTTTGAGAGTGAAGTAATACAATGTTGGATTAACACTCACCCTGCTTCAGTCTTCAGTCTTCAGTCTTCTGCTCCGTTATCTCAAAATGGAGTCAAACACTTTCAGAGTCAGGCTTCTCTTCCTGTTCATGTACCTGGATCAACTGGTCGGTGTGGCTCCTCCCCTCTCCATTTACAGGAAATCAGGTGAGTTCATCTGATCGTGCATGTGTGTCTGATTGTGTGTGTGTGTCTGATTGTGTGCGTGTGTGTGTGTGTGTGTGCTTTTTAATGTGATGTGTTTATGAGTGTCATGACCCGGCTCATGAGCCATGACAAGAGAGGTGTACAAGTTTATTATTAAACATACAATAACCAATCAATGCATGAATGAATGAATCAGTGTGATCAGTGTGTCAGCAGATGGATGAGTGGTTGTGTGGTGAATGAAGGGTGTAAAACCTGATCTAGTAACACAGCCGAAGCAACCAAACAAGAACATGGTGGTGTAGGAATGGAGAGATCTCAGCTTCATCTTTAAATCATGTTCAGAAATCTATTTAGTATAAAACTGAAGTAGTTTTTTCTGTTCTGTTTTCTTTTACAGATTTATACAAATAAAATTCTTCTGAATATCAGGATGAAAAATTATTCTGTCTGTTGCACAATAAAAAAATCATTTCAGCCGTTTTCCTGCGTTGCAACTGTGCAACTCTTTTTCATAATCCAAACACAGATGGTAGCCAGAGATGACACATGTTATTGCTCAGTTAGTACAGTGTGAAGCACAATTTTAAAATGTATTATATCATCATATGAGTTACATTTCTTTATCTTGATGTTTCTTCTGATATCATACTAAAGGTGTGAACGTTTCACTGTGTTTTACAGAAAAAGAGCAAGGACGTGCTGGATTTAGAAATACAATCACAACTTGGTAAAGTGATTAAAATGTGTTTTTATTTAGCAGCAGATGTTCAGAAGAGTCTTTGTGGAGTCTTTAAAACAGCTCTAAGTGTTGCTGATGAAGGACTTTATCAGAGAATAGTCTGCTTAGCTCTGTGACTGGAGTTTAAAGGTCAGACATGAGAGGCACAAACTGGAGCTACTGGGACTGTAACGTCTACTAGAACAGGGGTTCTCAACCTTTTGCAACTGAAGGCCCACTTGTGATTGTCAAAACATTTCCGAGAACCACCTTCCCAAATCAATGAGTAAAAAACCTAACATGTTTATACAACAGATAATAAAGTGGGCTGTAGATATGTGTTATGCCACTGTCAGCTGTAATGACCAAAATACATATTGTGCTTACCCTCAGTGAGACACTTGGGCTTGCCTCTGGGAAATGATGAGATGAAGTGGTGGTGGGATGGGTGAGAGGCTGACACGCAGAGTAGCATTCAAAGTTGCTTTCAGTTTGTTCCTTGCCTTTGATTTGGTGACAGTCACAATGGAAAACCCTGACTCACATAAATAGGTGGTGGTGAAAGGCAACAGAAATTTGATTGCCCGTTTTGACAGAGAGGGATATTGACTGGCAGCCAGTATCCAGAATGAAGCAAGGTCTACTTGTGTGAGCTGAAGCTTCAGGCTGCTGTCTGCTGATAGTTCCATCAGTTCATTTTCCAACACAGTGGAGAGAGCTATGTCTTCTGAAGCAGGATCCACAGAGAAAGGGTCCAAAATCCAAAGGTTTCCATCTCGTGCATCTTCTGGGAAGTAGTCTGTAAACTTTCCTGACAACTGAGTCAAATGCTGGGTTATAACACTGGATATGTTGACATGAGGAGTGGCTTCCAAAGTTTCACTGAGGAGTGAAAACACGTCAAATCGTCCCTCCTTGACTCTTCTGTTCCACACAATAAGTTTTTTCTTGAAGCCCTCAATTTGGTCTGTGCTGTTTCTGCCTTGCATTGATATATTGAGCTGATTTAACTGGTCAGATAGATCTGATAAGTAGGCCAGTTTACCATCAGTGTAATGCTCAGCAAGAGGGGAGTGCTGCTCTTCCACAAATGTGTGCACTTCTTCTCTCAGTTCAAAAAGGCCATTAAGCACCTTACTTCACTGTGGTACAACAGATCTGCAAATGATCTGCATCAAGTCTTTCACACAAAGCAGCAAAACACCTTGAGTTGAGTGCATTTTTCTTAATATAGTTAACAGTTTTCACAGCCACGTTCATGACTTCATGCAGTTCTGGTGACATCTGCTTTGTAGCTAGACTTTCCCGATGTAACAAACAGTGCGTCCACCTGGCGTCTGGCGCCCTCTCCTGGATCTGTTTGACAACACCACGATGTCTTCCCGTCATTGATGCAGCGCCGTCTGTGCAAACACCTGTACAGTATTTCCAATCGAGACCTTTTTCGGTGAAGTAATCATCAAGGCAGCGCATTACATGATCTGCCGTTGTTCTTGTTGGAAGCTCCTTGCAAAACAATAGATCCTCGTGAAGATTACTGTCCTTGCAGTATCTTACAAAAACGAACAATAAAGCGGCATTGCTAACGTCAGTCGACTCGTCCAGCTGTATGGCAAAGTATGGGCTTGCCTTTATTCCTTCCACAAGTTGGCATTCGATGTCATCACTCATGTCAGTAGTTCTTCTGCTCACGGTGTCATTGGAGAGGGGGATTGACTGCATTTTGGTTGCAGCGGCTTCCCCCAGTAACTCTCGGCACATATCCACAGCGCTTGGCAAAATAAGCTCCTCTGCAATCGTAAAGGGTTTCTTGCTACGAGCTACACGAGCAGCAACCATGTAGCTCGCTTTCAAAGATGATGTTTGGTGTTTTTACACAAGGCCTATTGAAGGAGGTTGGGTCACACTTCATCAACGCGCCTTCGGGGTACCGCACATGCGCAGTAATATCTGCTCTGCCGATCTAGTAACTAGAATATACTCCTGCACTTATTAGAACATGTGAACATGCACTTTTCTCTCCCTGCTGAGGAACACTGTCAACTTTCATTTACTGTGTGAGATGTTAAAGAGGTTCTGTTGAATACTAATATGACAGAATAGCTGCAGTCTCATCTTTACTACGATGATGAGTTCACTGTCCAGAGCAGTAACAGATATTAGTTCATCTTCAAATGTGGACAGAAAACCACAGAAACATGTTGAAGTTTTAAAAAGTGAAAGTGTCCGTTAACACTAACGTTAGCTACGTTTCTTTGTTGATATCACAAAGTTAGATAACTTATTTTAAAATGAGTTAACTCTAAATACTTAAACATTGATGGAATAAATAAACTTGTTTTGTCTTCAAAAAGAAAGAAACTAGAATTCCCGCCCCACGGTTGTCTGCCTCCCCCAACCAGTCAAGTTACAGTTTACATCCACGTCTGTCCAAAATGTCATCACTTCATCATGTCATCATGACCTTTGACCTTTGACCAGCAAACTCTAATCAGGTCATACTTGAGTCCAAGTGGACGTTTGTGAAACTTGTGTGCCGAGTTTAATTTCAAATCCAGTTTCCATCATTTTAAATCCAGTTTAACTACATCATGATGACACTTAACCTTTACAACACCAAGTCAGTCAGGAAGAAAGCATTCACAGCATCAGTTCAGTGTTCACTGCATCCATTCTGATAAACCTCCTTTGTGCTAAAACAGAGGGAACGGTGACATCTGCTGGCAGAAAGCAGCTCCAGCAGGAACAACAGAACATGAACGGTGGTGAGAACGACCGCTTCAACACGGATTTCTGAGGGAAGAAGCTCCACGGGCGACTTTATGTGTCTGTGTTCAGTCATGTAACGTGAAAACTGGCAGAGTCACACATGAAACTGGAATCCTCCTGTACGGACATGATTAGTGAATATAAAATCTAGAGTACGCATGTTAATCAGTTCTGTTTGTTTATTTGACATCAAACATATTAAATATGAAGGAGCTGACTTTACACCTAAATCCAGACGTAATCTGTTTGTAGTCAGTTGAGAAACTGAAGTGAAGCCTCGACTGAATTCAGAGTTTATCTCATTCTTTCTGTTTGTTACAAGCAAATATTTATCTTCTATAATATGAGAAATGGCTGGTATTGGTTTTGATCATGGATGTATAAAGAGAACTGGATCCATGTGCAATTCTATTCATTGTGTGCAATATACTCACTGTTGTTTACAGTATGGTTATATAATTCACTTTTTTTTATATTACATTCATGATCCAGATGCAATGTAGTGTTATTCTGCTGTGCATTTAGCCTGCGTATAGTCTGCATAACAATTAAATTCATCTTCAATAACAACTAGGCCTCTTCTAGAAGCTGACCTGGTGGATTGTGTTTAATAACTACTTTACCTGCATTATTATCCAACTCTGATTGTCTCTTTCCTTTTTAAACTTCTAAACAGATATTATTGTGATGTGCTTTTCTATGATGTTCATTCACTTTGATGACAAGGCACATTCAGGCTTTTACAGACTGTTGGAAGTGAGCAGCTCATCTTTCTAACAACAGCTTTATCAGCTAATAGTAAATATCTGGGAGTTATTTATCTGATGGTTAGCATGCTGTCTGTGAACCTCTGGACCAGTGCTCTGATGAAGACAGGGTCCATGTTCCTCTTCTGCAGCTGGTTGAAAAGCATGTCCACCTGTGGCATGATCTTATGGAACAATGTCAGGAAAACACAGAAAGCCTCGTCTTCAAGCATCCTCACAAAGCCCCCTGAGTCTCTGGGGATGTGTGATGTTGCCTGCTGCATGATGAGGTTCAGCTGATGCACACAGCAAAATAAGGCATATTTAAAGCCAACAGAGGGCGCTGCATGCATACACAACATTTCTTTTTATATTATCTGCTCCCTGGTTTAACATGCATTAATCATCCTCACCAGTCAGCTTTCTTCAGACTGTCCACGTTGGCTCCTTCCTGCAGCAGGTAGCTAACACAGGCCTGGTGGCTCATGGAAGCAGCTTCGTGCAGAGGCCTCTTGTAGTCGTTGTTGTGCAGCTCCACATCCATGCACACCTGCTTTATGAGATACTGCAGCATGTCCAGGTGTCCTCTCCTGGCAGCATGGTGCAGCAGGGTGTCCCCAGACCGACCGAAGTGTCTCCTGCTGACAGACTGAACCTCAGAGCTGCTGATCAGTCTCTGCAGAGAGTCAACCTGTCCATCCTGAGTGAGCTTCACCAGCTGCTTTAAAGTATTCTCATCCATGCTGGTTAGAGGTTAAAGGTTAAAGGTTAAAGGCTGCAGCACCAACTACAAAAAGTCACTTTCTGGTCAAAATGACATAAAATAGTCAAGCTGGAAAAAATAAAATAAAAAAAAAATAAAATAAATAATAAAATAAAAATTAATAATTATTATTAAAAATAATAACAATAATAATAATAATATTAATTAAATTCTCTCCATTATTCCTGTTGCCCTTAAGTAATTAATTAGAAGATTGTGTACTTTCTTAGATGTCTTTCCTAGCAGATTGTAATATTTCCATCATCTACTCCTGATATCAATTCCCTTCTTTCTTCATCATATTTGTTGCACTCTATAAGAACATGTTTGACAGTTTCCGGTTTATTACAGTGCGTGCATAGTCCAGTTGGGTGCTTGTCTATTCTATGGAGTGTTTGGTTTAATCCTGTATGTCCTATTCTCAGACGGGTAATGACCATCTCTTCCACCAGCTCCTACATGTGTCTGAATACTGTACAGATGTCTCCCTGTGTCACTAAAGTCCCAGTATTCTTGCCAGGTTTTGTGCATGTAGTCCTAGTAGTTTTAACCTCTGCTTTACTTAACGGTATTTGTATGTCAATTAAGTGTCGTTTTAATGATTGTTTGGCCAATATATCTGCATTCTCATTTCCTTCCACCCCTATGTGTGCAGGAACCCAAAGGAAGGAGTGTGGATCATTCTGGCTAATAATTACTATATCCCCAAAAAATAAAGAAAAGAAAAAGAAAACAAACAACCTCATATTTTTCTAATCATATTAATTAGTCTAAGATACTGAAATAATGTTCTATAACACTCATTTAGTGAGTTCTTTTGTAGAATATGTAATGGAAATTCTGTCAATATTCCGAGATGAGTCCTAATGAACGTTGAAATAAGGATCTCAAACAGATGAAATGTCTTTGTTGTATTTTATTCTTGCAAGAAGAGGCACTGGTTATACAGAGTCACACAAAGTCTGCAGAAGAGTGCACTGCAGGAGATTATTACAATGTGATTATATAGAAATCTACAACAGGGACTGTGAGAAAAGGAGTTGTTTTACTCAGACAGTGTCCCAGTAAAAGTCAACACTCAGTACTTTCCCACTACATGAGACGAAGAGCACACAGACAGGAACTCTCCACTGTTGCATAAAGAGACATCATTACATACAATGTCATTTTCCATTACAAATATCTATTAAATCAAAGTGTACTTTAATCTCTTTGAGGCCTTCTTTCTTCCTCATATCTCCCACAATGCAACATGACATGCTCCACCGTTTCCTCTTGTCCACAGTAATCACATCTACCTGTGTCATGTTTACCTATCATTCAGTTATCATGTCATATGCAGACGCTCTTCCTGAGGGCTCGGTTTTAATAGGGTAACTTTATTAACTTATTTAGAAATATGTGGAAGTAAACAGCAAAACTCCATCGTTCCACAGGGTGGAGCTGCGACACAAAGCAGAGCAGAAAGATCTATTTAAATGTGTTCATCTACAGTTATGTTGTCATGAACTGAACTATTCTGCAGAGGCACTTTGGGTTCAGAATATATGAATGAATAAAAAAAGACAAAATCAGATGCAGGTCCAGGTGGTGAACCTCTGTGGATCATCAGGACACGGCTGATCCTCTCAACACATCCACTTTTCTGATCACTCACTCTGACAGAGATCACTTCCATCTGATGAGAGAAGAAGAGAACAGAAGTCATGAATCAGTGTTTACAGAGACTCCCTTCATCAGCTGTCAGTCACTGATGCAGCACACAGTTCATTTATAAAACTATCATTAGCAGAACCAACCTCCATATCTCCGCTCACTACTCAATATCTCCAACAGGAACCGCAATTTATCTTCTAGCTAATTCATCAGTGTGGTCGTTCCTAAAGTCTGCACCTCCTCTGGTCCTCACTCATTCCAGTGTGCTGCTCCTAGTGACTGGAACGAGTTAATAAAGACACTAAACCTCCACACCCTCATCCCGTTACCCTCCTTTAATAGCTCTATGGGAAGACCACATCATGGTTACTAAATGTAACCACGGTTCTATGAAATAAGAGCCAGTGATCTGAGGCTTCAGTCAGACTGATCTCAGAGCTGTGACAGAGATGAACTGATCAATGAGAGAACAAAGACTTTCTGATCAGATTTGATGGTACGACAGTTTGATGGATGAGGACCACTGTCTCTATACATGTTGTGATGCTGTCAGCTGTAATCCAGCTTTATTTCCTGGAGACATGAACACAACAACAACATCTTCTTCACATCAACTCTAACACATGATCACAACAAGCTTCTGGCTGATCTGATTGGCTGACTGTTCTCTCTCTCTCTGTGTGTCACCGTTCTCCTCTCACAGCTTAACGGAGGAAACACATCACAACAATACTGCTGAAACCAGCATGGACCGACTCTGACCCTCTACTGACCTCAGAGTCTTCAGTCTACAGTCTGGACTCTCCAGAAAACCACACAGGAGCTTCACTCCTGAATCCTTCAGGTCGTTGTATCTCAGATCCAGCTCTCTCAGATGGGAGGGGTTGGACTTCAGAGCTGAGGCCAGAGAAGCACAGCTGATCTCTGACAAACTGCAGAACCTCAATCTGAATAAAGAATAAATGATGAAGATAAAAATCACTTTATAATCCAATCAGATGTGTTCATCATCCAGATGTCACATCAATATTCATACACCTGTTCATGTCAACACACATCAATAACATGCTGCTGATCTCTGTGTTCATCTATGTGTGTGTGCTGAAGGATCAATATCAATGATCAGACATTATTTGTGGAACACGTTGAAACAAACAGAAACCAGAGAAATATTTCTACTTCATGAAGTAAACTTGATCAATTTAGAACAGATATTAGTTCAGAGGATCTTCTGTATCCAGATGTGACCATTTACCAACAATGATAAACATTCATTTACTTTAACAACTAA
Source organism: Sebastes fasciatus (assembly GCF_043250625.1). Taxonomy (NCBI): domain Eukaryota; kingdom Metazoa; phylum Chordata; class Actinopteri; order Perciformes; family Sebastidae; genus Sebastes; species Sebastes fasciatus. The sequence goes on along the minus strand of NC_133817.1, from coordinate 1,392,975 downwards.
CAGTGGACATTTTCTACACTTTCTTTAAGAAACACAAGTCTTTAGTGACTGCAGACTGAATTTAGTTCAAGAAACATGAAAATATGAAGAAAAGGACATTAACAACTTTATGGATGTAAGTTATGTTTGTAAATAAATCAGGTTGAATTGTTAATTAAACATATAAGATATCTAACACTAACAGAGAGTCAGTGAACTGACCTCAGAGTCTCCAGTCTACAGTGTGGACTCTCCAGAAAACCACACAGAAGCTTCACTCCTGAATCCTTCAGGCTGTTGTAGCTCAGATCCAGCTCTCTCAGATGGGAGGGGTTGGACTTCAGAGCTGAGGCCAGAGAAGCACAGCTGATCTCTGACAAACTGCAGCGACTCAATCTGAATAAAGAATAAATGACGAAGATAAAAATCACTTTATAATCCAATCAGATGTGTTCAGGTTTTAAATGTGTAGCTCAACATTACTATGTCCTAATCAATGATCTTTTCCCTAAAATGAGTAGAGTGACTTTGTCATTGTGTTATTGTGGATCATCATAATGTCAGCCTTCTACAGACATCATCCAGATGTCACCACCACATTCATACAGCTGTTCATGTCAACACACATCAATAACAAGCTGCTGATCTCAGTCAAGTCTGGAATTAGAGGATCAATATCAAATCAGACTTGTTGGACTTCATTACTTCATTTATTACATGGCCTTCTTCTCACTGTATCTGGGAGCTTAGCAGGTTTATGTCATTTACAGGAAAGGTCCACATTTGTTCAAGTGTGTCTATAAACAACAGCCACATGTCATATGTACATTAAAAGAGTTATTGGTGGCAGTAATCATTCCTCCTGTGAAGTGTTCCCTTCATAACACAACTACACTGTAAGAAATGACTTCAGAAGTTCAACTGAAACTGATATGAAGATTCAGCAGTCTGAGTCCGACAAATCAAGTGGATGTTTACTAGGGCTGGATCGATTCAACTATCTCCTGATTCAATATGTATTGTGACTTTTAAGTATTGTGATTCGATATTACAATTTATTGCGATTTTTGTTAACTTTTTTTAACACTAGACCATGGGAAAAAGTTGAATCATACACTTCTAGGGACTTTTAATTTGGAAAATATCTAAATGAATCCAGTAAAACTGTTTGATTTTCAGCATGTATGTAGTCAGAGATGTCCTGAAGTCAAATATATCAGTCATTGTCAGGAAGTATTTATTAAATTTTTTCCAGCAAAACCCAAAAATCAAAGGCTAAATACATTTAACATAAATGTCAGTATCTGGGTGCTCTATAGTTGTAGCGTCGGCCCATTTGACCACGGAGATGAGAGTGACGGCCGGCTCCACCGCCACGTTACCGCCATACGATAACGTTTCCTGTCCGTGACAGAGTCAGCATGCAGCTTTAGCCGTGATGTCTAGCTCTGCTTTTCCTGTCAATGTGTGAAACCCAAAGTGTTTCCATCCTTTAATGGATGTGTAGTGTTTACCACGCTGGATTTAACATGTGAGGGTGCAGGTCGTATCCACGCTGACCCTCCAACGGTTTATACTTTCTCGTTTCGGCTCGCTGTGGTTTGTTTTGGTTGGAACAGATATGAAGTCACGTTACTCAGACTACAACAATAAAAGCGGTAACTTCCTTCTACCTCCACATAGACTCAAATGGAGCAAATATATAGATTATGGCATTAAAAAAAATCTATTTCTAAATTGTAAAGAAAAAATTGCGACACAAAGGTGAATTGATTTTTCTTCCCGCCCCTAGTGTCTACCAAAGTTACAGACTGTTTAGTACCAAATTCCCTCTTTGAGTTACTAATCCTCCTGCAGCTCAACAAGGAAACTGTCAAACACAACATACTGACTGGATACATACTAAGGCTGGGCAATATATCCATATTATATCGATATCGTGATATGAGACGAGATATCATCTTAGATTTTGGATATTGTTTTATCGTGATATGGCATCAGTGTCGTCTTTTCCTGGTTTTAAAGGCTACATTTCAATAAAGGGATGTAATTATCTGAACTTACCAGACTGTTCTAGCTGTTCTATTATTTGTCATTTACACTTCGTCATGAGATCCACATTACTGATGATTATTTATCAAAAATCTCATGGTGTAAATAATTTGTGAAAGCACCAATGGTCAATCCTACAATATCGTCGCAATATCGATATCGAAGTATGTGGTCAAAAATATCATGATATTTGATTTTGTCCAAGTCACCCAGCCCTAATACGTCTAACTCAGACTGCTGAAGCCTCCGATTAGTTTAAGATCAACTTTACAGGTCATTTTACACAGAACAAGACGGTGGATTTAGTCCTCATCTCGTAACACTCAGGTTAAACGGGGATTGCTTCACAGACAGAAGGAATGATGACAGACATCAATAACTCTTTGAATGTACATATGAACATGTGAGTATTGTATTCAGATAGACTTGAGAGAAATATGAACCTGCAAAGATGTTTCTGATGCAGAATATTTATTTGGTTTTTGATGCAATCTAAATGTCTGTGGCTTCAAATAATTAGACAATGCTGACATGAAAACAGAGCACAGTTAGATCTGCTGTCAACAAGAACGTGGGAATAACTGAGAACCATAGAAACCTCTGATTAGATGGTGTCGTTCATAATCATCACTTATGTGCCTTTAAGTTGGTGCAATACGTGTTTGTTGAAGAGTGCTGCACCTTTAGACATGTTCACATAGAGAGCTACAGGAATGAGTCCTAAAACCCAGAGATGAGTTAGCATTTTAGCACTTCCTGTTCCCTCGTCTGGAGGTCAATGGGTTTTTAGTTAGATGCCTGAAATACGGTTTGTGGTTAAAGGTCCAGTGTGTAGGATCTAGCAGAATCCAGCGGTGACGTAAGGAGATTGCAACCAACTGAAGCTTCTGCTGTGTGCGTAGAGAGTTTGTGTACAAACTACATAAACTACAGTCAGTGAACTGACCTCAGAGTCTCCAGTCTACAGTTTGGACTCTCCAGTCCAGCAGAAAGCAGCTTCACTCCTGAATCCTTCAGGTTGTTGTTGTTACTCAGGTTCAGCTCTCTCAGATGGGAGGGGTTGGACTTCAGAGCTGAGGCCACAACTTCACAGTGAGTATCTGAGAGTCCACAGTTAGAAAGTCTGTCATGACACAAAAATTAAAAAATATGTTATTATGAAAGAGGACAGTTTATATTTACTTCATGCATTTGATGACTAAACAGTTTGATGTATACTTCTTTGATTAACATTTGTTCCTCACATCAGTGGTTCAGCTAATCTTATCTCACTGTCTGACATGAAACAATAATTCTCATCACTCTCTCTCAAACCTGCAGACTTTTAATCTTTGTTTTTCTTTAATCTTGCAGATGAAGAGAGAGAACATGTAGTTACATTGAGGCTTCCCTAATGTCCAGTCTGTCAGTGTGATCTGATCCCAGGTCTGTCTCCACAAAGTTAGCATGAGGCCTTCTTGATTAGAAAAGCATTTTTAAAACTCAGTGAATAAGTAATAATAATACAGTTGATAAAGATGACCTCTCTTTGCTGCTACCTGCTGCTGTCAGGTTCACGTCCATAAATGGGAAAATTCAGTGACTGCTGCCAAATGGTAGAGAAATGGAACAAATCATGTAATAATATTAGACCTGTACATAATCAAACATTCATATAACTAGATATTTTGATGACTGCATGGCGTTTTGTCATTAACACTCTTTTCTGAGCATCAAACGTATTCAGCTCACAAACACAATTAATGAACCAATAAGGTTGCATTATTTTCAACATGATGTCATCAGAAAGATGTTATCAGTGTTTCAGCATTAAAAACACAACATTGATCTTTGGTGTGTATAAGATCTCTTAAAAAGTCTGAATTCTACCATTCTGCTGTTATATATTCATCAGACCGCTGTTATTGGTGGAAGCTGTGTATTTCCATCTTTTCTGAATCTGTCCAAGCATCTCCTGAAAAACACATAATCCACCAAAGAGCTTGTGTTAAAGTATTATTTTACCGTGTGTCTCTGTAACGTGTTAAAGTATTATTTTACCGTGTGTCTCTGTAACGTGTTAAAGTATTATTTTACCGTGTCTCTGTAACGTGTTAAAGTGTTATTTTACCGTGTGTCTCTGTAACGTGTTAAAGTATTATTTTACCGTGTCTCTGTAACGTGTTAAAGTATTATTTTACCGTGTCTCTGTAACGTGTTAAAGTATTATTTTACCGTGTGTCTCTGTAACATGTTAAAGTATTATTTTACCGTGTGTCTCTGTTACGTGTTAAAGTATTATTTTACCGTGTGTCTCTGTAACGTGTTAAAGTATTATTTTACCGTGTGTCTCTGTAACGTGTTAAAGTATTATTTTACCGTGTGTCTCTGTAACGTGTTAAAGTATTATTTTACCGTGTGTCTCTGTAACGTGTTAAAGTATTATTTTACCGTGTGTCTCTGTAACGTGTTAAAGTATTATTTTACCGTGTGTCTCTGTAACGTGTTAAAGTATTATTTTACCGTGTGTCTCTGCAACGTGTTAAAGTATTATTTTACCGTGTGTCTCTGCAACGTGTTAAAGTATTATTTTACTTTCTACAGTTACTGTGGTGTCTTCCTGATTTTAGCAGCTTTTCTTTCATCAACTTCTCAGAACTTAATCTGAATTTATTATCGTTTTCTAGGTTTTTGTTTTGGATGGCAGGTGTGTTGCTCGGGACCCAACGAAGCACAATGTCGAGTGTGAAGTTGTTTGTTCGAGCGGTTCTGGAGAAAGCTGCAAGCATTCAGCCCGTTCTGAACAGACATGCTCTGAACGGACACTGCACCGTCTGGATTAAATCAGAAGAAGCAGAAACGAGAAATTGGCTCGAACCCCCTCCTCGTCCTCCTCGCCGCCGGGAGGCTGCTTCGCCAGGAGGCTGCTTCGCCGGGAGTAGATTGTGCGGCAGCTCCAGGAGACGTACCCCCAGTTAGCAGTTAGCTCAAATTCAGCCAGTGCAAACCCCAGCACCAGGACTCTGATCCCAGGACCGCCCCGACTCCCCGCCGGATCAGCAAACGTTCTGTTGCTGCCGTTACACCGGTTAGACCCAGCGCTCCACCAGACAGCTGATCTTTGTTTGTTTTTATTTGTTTTACCAGGTTCACATGTCGTCTCCATCACCCAGAAAGATAAATAAGAAAAAACTGTAAAATGTAACAATTATTAGAAATAAATAGAATAAGTGTTCATTAACTTGACAGCTAGAAACACAACCTACTGAAACATTTTAACTCAACATTTGAAACAGCTCAAGAACATCTGTGACAAAATACAACTGACATATTTATGTAATAAACACGTGGAACACTTATAAGAATATTATATTTTAAGAATAATTTATAATGTGTATATTTTAAGAACTAAACTACTAATCTACACTGATCTATAAAGTTAATCACATCTGGACGTACACAGCTTTTCTGCAGTTCCTCACAGCTGGAATCAGTCTCCGTTGTCCCTCTGATGTTGTGTTGTACTTGTTCAGGTCCAACTCATCCAGAACCTTCTCTGACATCTGCAGCATGTAGGCCAGAGCTGAGCAGTGGATCTCAGAGAGGTTCTTCTCTGATCTGTTCTTTGACTTCAGGAAGTCTTGGATCTCCTGATGTACCGAGTGGTCGTTCATCTCCGTCAGACAGTGGAAGATGTTGATGCTTCTGTCAGGAGAGGTATTAACTCTGTTCATCTCCTTCAGGTTGTTGATGATTCTCTGGATGATTTCTGGACTGTTGTCTGTCCGACCCAGCAGACCTCCTAAGAGCTTCTGGTTGGACTTCAGAGAGAGGCCATGAAGGAAGCGAACAAACAGGTCCAGGTGGCCATTTTTACTTTCAAGGGATTTCTCCATGGCTCTCTTCAGGAAGACATACAGGGTTAAATGAACATATGTTTTTCCCAGGAAGTCCTCCAGTACCTTTGTGTTCCTGTTTGTGTAACAGTGGAACATGTAGACTGCAGCCAGAAACTCCTGAATGCTCAGGTGAACAAAGCAGTAGACTGTTTTCTGGAAGATCACACTCTCTCTTTTGAAGATCTCTGTACAAACTCCTGAGTACACCGAGGCCTCTGTGACATCCAGACCACACCGCTCCAGGTCTTCTTGGTAGAACATGATGTTTCCTTTCTCCAGATGTTCAAACGCCAGCCTCCCCAGCTTCAGAAGAACTTCCCTGTCAGCCTCCGTCAGCTCCTGTGGACTCGTCTTACGTCCCTCATCATACTTCTGCTTCTTCCTCTTTGTCTGAACCAACAGGAAGTGTGAGTACATGTCAGTCAGGGTCTTGGGCAGCTCTCCTCTCTGGTCTGTAGTCAACATGTGGTCCAGAACTGTAGCAGTGATCCAGCAGAAGACTGGGATTAGACACATGATGTGGAGGCTCCTGGATGTCTTGATGTGTGAGATGATTCTGCTGGACAGCTCTTCATCACTGACTCTCCTCCTGAAGTACTCCTCCTTCTGGGCGTCAGTGAAGCCTCGTACTTCTGTTACCCTGTCAACACATGCAGGAGGGATCTGATTGGCTGCTGCAGGTCGGGAAGTTATCCAGACGAGAGCTGAGGGAAGCAGATTCCCCTGGATGAGGTTTGTCAACAGCACGTTGACTGATGACTTCTGGGTGACATCAGACACAACCTCGTTGTTCTTGAAATCCAGTGAAAGTCTGCTTTCATCCAGACCGTCAAAGATGAACAGAACTTTACAGACAGCGAGCTTCTCTGCTGTGACCTTCTGTAATGTTGGATGGAAAACATGGAGCAGCATGAGAAGACTGTACTGCTCATCTCTGATCAAGTTCAGCTCCCTGAACGAAAGCAGAACCACCAGACTGACATCTTGGTTCTCCAAGCCCTCTGCCCAGTCCAGAGTGAACTTCAGCACTGAGAAGGTTTTTCCAACGCCAGCGACGCCGTTCGTCAGAACGACTCTGATGTGTCCCTGTTGGTCAGGTAAGGCTTTAAAGATGTCCTGGCACTTGATTGGAGCGTCATGGAGGGTCTTCTTCTTGGAAGCTGTCTCAAGCTGCCTCACTTCATGTTGGGTATTAACCTCTTCACTCTGTCCCTCTGTGATGTAGAGCTCAGTGTAGATCCTGTTGAGGAGGGTTCCACTTCCTGTTCCATCACTTCCTTCAGTTCCTTCAGTCACACGTTCACATCTCCTCCTCAGACTGATCTTATGTTCATCTACAACCTCCTGCAGACCTCTATTCAGACTGATCTTATGTTCATCTACAACCTCCTGCAGACCTCTATCTGCTGAAAGAGAGAAACAAAGTTTAAGACAAAACAAAGAAACTCATTATTTCTAATGCCAATATGAAAATAATCAATATAAGAACATATAAAGAAGTAAAGGTTATAAAGTCATCATCCCTTCTTGAAGTCAAAACTAACGTCAACGTGATTTCTATATTTATTTGTAATAGTGTTTCAACGTGTCGCTCTGCAGGACCAGACGTGTGTTTGTAAGTCAGAGAAGAAGACTGTAGCAGGAAAGATAATGTTGTTCAAAGTCTGTGGCTCCTGTTCAGTTCAGTTCAGTTCAATTTATGTTTATATAGCGTCAAATCATAACAGAAGTTATCTTAAGATGCTTTTCATATAGAGCAGGTTTAGACCGTACTCTATAATTTAGAGACCCAACAAGAGATCCTCCATGAGCATGTATTGTTATACGACAATGACAAGAAGATAACTCCCCTTTCATCAGTATGTCTGTCTGTCTGGGATAGAACAGTGATGTTGTTGCTTTACAGAGATTAATAGTTCTCCATCTATGCAGATGGAGAACAAAAATCATTCTGATTGGTTGATGCAAAGACGGAGTGCTATCATAAAAACAAAACATACAAATATAACATTATTTCTTCTGGGTTCAGATTTTCTCTCAAAGGAGAACAAAGTACAAGTGATGCAGAGCAGATATGTATGATGGAGAAGATCTGAAACAGTTGTCACAACAATAGTCAGGATATTAAAACAACAAGTTTACAGACATGAAGACATCAGCAGACACATCTACAGTCTTACTTTGGACAGTGCTGGTCTGACTGGCTGTCTGAGGTCCAGGTCTTGTTCTGGTCTGACTGGCTGTCTGAGGTCCAGGTCTTGTTCTGGATCTGGTTATCGGCTCCTCCACAGAAGCATGACTCCTCTTCTTCTCTCTGTGGAGACATTACTTTATTATTAAAATCATTTGTTGATTGTTGGTGAAGAATATCCAGACTTGTCCGACACTGAAGCTCAGATGGTCACAGAGAAGAGTTAAAGTGTTGGTAGTGAATTCAGCATTCAGTCTGTGATGAAGATGTTCCTTTATTTGAACTCTCCTGCTTTAATAAACAAGAATTAGCTGCTTTTCCTGTCTGACTGTCTTATTAAACATTTAGTGATCTGGCTGAAGTTTCTTTATTAAAGAGGAACAACGGACATTTATAAAACATTGATATTATTTTGGAGGCGAATTAACTATATAAACTATATAACTATATAAAAGAACTGCAACTTGCTCATGAACTGAGGTTAGAAGTGGTCTAAATATTGAGGTAGACCAGCAGTCTGAGACACACAGCATGTAACTCTGGTGTCCTTGGTGTTCATTTTTAATGTCAATATGTTTTCTGCCACTTTCTACTGTCAACTATCAAATGAAGACATGAATTCAAATATTCCAAAAACAGACAGTATCACCATCAGACAGACCTTTACCCAGCGTCGGCGTTAGGGGCGGGCCATGGGGGTCCAGACCCGTCCAAAAAGGTCACTGTGCCCCCTCAGCTGAATTCTCTCCTGACAAAAAACTAAACTGAAATAACAGCTAAGCTATAAGTAAAATGAAGTCATTCAGTTTGGTAATGGAAGGACTTAACACTGCAATGCAAAATAAAGCACAAAACAGTGATAGTTTTGCATTTAGGAAACAACTAGGACATGTACTTGGGCTTGGTTACATTGTTTTCTGTTGGAGGGTCCTAACTGGCCACGAGCAACACAGCGCTGCACATCAGCACCGCGCTGCACAGCAGCACAGCGCTGCACAGCAGCACCGCGCTGCACAGCAACACCGCGCGGTACAGCAACACCGCGCTGCACAGCACGGCGTGATGTTTTGTCTGTACTTCTGTCGGATACACGGTTCCTATTTTTTCCTGCCACTCATATTGAGAGGAACGGCTGATTAGTTTAGATAAAATGAGCAGAGAAAACCGGGTCAGTTGTCCTGGATGTAAATGAAAATATTAACTTGATTACTGACACTTTCAGCACAGGCATTGACGCTCGCAGTTAAATGTAATAAAGTTCACTAGTGAAACTTTATTACGAGCTACCTGTCAAAAAATATAACAGCCACCTCACTAATGGTTAAAATAAAACACGAACACACAGCGCAAAGAGACAACTATGGAAACTCTGGGAAATATGACCGTCACTACAATATTTCAGTCAGAAGCCTCGTTTTGATCCGCTCCGTTTGCATGTTTGTTTTAATCTAGCTCAATAGAAAAAAATGAGAGAAAGTAGACCTACAGACCTGGTGCATTAAAGCACAATTAGGACCAAGAGAGTAAAAAGCATCCTGTGCTCCTCTCACATCTTACTTCTTCTACCTGTTTGGATTATTCTGTTCAGTATTGTGGAATAAAACAATGGACTAATGTTACACTACAGCAGGCTGAGCAGGGACAACAACTGGTGAGAAACATCCACATTTAGTCTTTATTAACTTAAATTATAGTTATGAAGAAATCAGTCAGACTGTTAGATTAATGTATTGTTTAACCCCGTTTATCTCGGCACCCGTGTGTGTGCTCATTTTGACCCTGGCACTGGCAAGACGCAGGGCGTGCCGGAGTTATCTGTAGCCTCCAGTACCTCCTGTCTGGAGAAGATCTCTAGATAACAACCTTCTTGCTCTTGGCTATAACGTATGTTATTTCCAGTAAATATCACAAATAAAACGTGTGTTTTCTGATAAAAAAAAAAAAGTACGAACGTAGGAAGATAACAAGTAGGCCTACTACTAACCCATCTTTGAGGTGGTTACGTCTTCAGCTCCAGTCTGATCTGGAGCTCACAGCTGATATGTTCCTGGTTTGTTTACATGACGTAACAGAATTGCAGATTTAACGTATTCAGTGGACAGAGAGCGTCCGATGTGCGATGCAGCGTGATAGTCGGACGCTCGCATCCAGTTAGGACACGGTGTTAGTTTATAACCTGTGTTTGTGGACATAACAGCATGTGTATGCGTGCATGCACGCCTGTGCGCATAAGTGGCAGTATGTATACACCTCTCTGTCAGTTTATTTCTTTCAGGAAACATGATAATGTTAAAGATACATTTAATAAAGGCTATATGAGGTGAAAGAAATGCCCCCCCTGTCAAAGCTGATTGCCCGTCCGCCCCTAACACTCTGGCGCCGACCCTGCCTTTACCTCACCATCAGACAGTCCTTTACCTCACCATCAGACAGCCCTTTACCTCACCATCAGACAGCCCTTTACCTCACCATCAGACAGCCCTTTACCTCACCATCAGACAGTCCTTTACCTCACCATCAGACAGCCCTTTACCTCACCATCAGACAGCCCTTTACCTCACCATCAGACAGTCCTTTCCCTCACCATCAGACAGCCCTTTACCTCACCATCAGACAGCCCTTTACCTCACCATCAGACAGACCTTTACCTCACCATCAGACAGCCCTTTACCTCACCATCAGACAGCCCTTTCTGACGGGGAACTGAAGCCGTTATATCGCTCTCTTCAAAGCCACCAGACTACATTCACAAAAGCAGTAATTTTACCTCCCAGAACACGAGAGTATACGTACAACCCCCCTTTAAAAAAAAGCTGCCATAACAGCTGATTTTATGAGAAGTCAAACCAACACAGTATTTTGAGGAGAAATGTGAGAGAATGAATTACACATTTGAAGCTCATTCTTTCAGATTTTGAATAGTTGTAAATCTTTACAGTGACTTCAACGTTCAGGCAAAAATATGAACATTTTCTTGACGTGTAAATTGTGAAATGGAGGTTCTCAGGTGTTTTGTTACAGAAATACAATCAGTAGTTTGTGGTTATAAAACCCAGACTAAGATCCATCTGAGGTTGAAACAGCATCTGCACTAATAGTTCTGCATCAGGAATATAAATCTGTTAGCAGAACATTTAGTCTTCATCCTCAATGCATCATCATCCATCAGGTCAGCTTACAGTAGAAACAGTCTCTTACTTTGACTCTGAGGGTCCAGGTTCATTACTGAAGGTCACAACAGCATCTTTGGACCAGTCACTCTTCATAGACAGACAGCTGGGTACTGGAGACTCTGCTCTCGGTCTGGACTGAACTCTGCAAACACCAAGATGATTTTATTCACATCACATGAATCCTTGATAAACTCTCTGATGACAAAGACATTTCAGTAGCTCTAAACACACAAACTACTGCTACTGTCAATAATGTGCTTTAAAGTTTGTATTAGTCCTCTTAGATTACAGCTGTTCTGGGTGACTGACAGCTGTCACAGATACAAAGAGGAAGAATGCACAAATTCATTCTTTCTGTCACAAAAAGTGTGTTAAACTTCAGTTAGAAAATACATTTTAGTAGAAATTTTAAAATAGAAACACAAAATCAACAGAAAATTGGTAGAGGAAAGAGAAAATGAGTCCTATAAATGAGTTAGTAGCAGCTCTCTTACTTTGACTCCGAGGGTCCAGGTTCATTACTGAAGTTCACAATAGCACCTTTGGACCGGTCACTCTTCATAGACAGACGACCGGAGACTAGAGACTCTGCTCTGTCCTCCTCTTCCTCCATCTTCTGATCTGAAGTCAGTCTGAGAGGTCAAACAGAAACACTGACTGTGAGCATTTAAAGTAAACAAGTTAAGAGAACAGGAAGTAACACACACACACACACACACGCACACACGCAGCAGCGTCGGCGTTAGGGGCGGGCCATGGGGGTCCAGACCCGTCCAAAAAGGTCACTGTGCCCCCTCAGCTGAATTCTCTCCTGACAAAAAACTAAACTGAAATAACAGCTAAGCTATAAGTAAAATGAAGTCATTCAGTTTGGTAATGGAAGGACTTAACACTGCAATGCAAAATAAAGCACAAAACAGTGATAGTTTTGCATTTAGGAAACAACTAGGACATGTCCTTGGGCTTGATTACGTTGTTTTCTATTGGAGGGTCCTAACTGGTCACGAGCAACACAGCGCTGCACAGCAACACGGCGCTGCACAGCAACACGGCGCTGCACAGCAACACGGAGCTGCACAGCACGGCGTGATGTTTTGTCTGGACTTCTATCGGATACAAGGTTCCTATTGTTTCCTCTCACTCATATTGAGAGGAACGGCTGATTAGTTTAGATAAAATGAGCAGAGAAAACCGGGTCAGTTGTCCTGGATGTAAATGAAAATATTAACTTGATTACTGACACTTTCAGCACAAGCATTGACGCTTGCAGTTATATGTAATAATGTTCACTAGTGAAACTTTATTACGAGCTACCTGTCAAAAAAAATAACAGCCATCTCACTGATGGATCAAATAAAACACGAACACACAGCGCAAAGAGACAACTATGGAAACTCTGGGGAATATGAGCCGTCACTACAATATTTCAGTAAGAAGCCTCGTTTTGATCCGCTCTGTTTGAGTGTTTTTTTTAATCTAGCTCAATAGAAAAAAATGAGAGAAGTAGACCTACAGACCTGGTGCATTAAAGCACAATTAGGACTAAGAGAGTAAAAAACATCCTGTGCTCCTCTCACATCTTACTTCTTCTACCTGTCTGGATTATTCTGTTCAGTATTGTGGAATAAAACAATGGACTAATGTTACACTACAGCAGGCTGAGCAGGGACAACAACTGGTGAGAAACAGCCACATTTAGTCTTTATTAACTTAAATTATAGTTATGAAGAAATCAGTCAGACTGTTAGATTAATGTATTGTTTAACCCCGTTTATCTCGGCACCCGTGTGTGTGCTCATTTTGACCCTGGCACTGGCAAGACGCAGGGCAGGCCAGGGCGTGCCGGAGTTATCTGTAGCCTCCAGTACCTCCTGTCTGTAGAAGATCTCTAGATAACAACCTTCTTGCTCTTGGCTATATCGTATGTTATTTCCAGTAAATATCACAAATAAAACGTGTGTTTTCTGATAATAAAAAAAAAGTACGAACGTAGGAAGATAACAAGTAGGCCTACTACTAACCCATCTTTGAGGTGGTTACGTCTTCAGCTCCAGTCTGATCTGGTGTTATTCTGATCATGCTGTTATTGTGGACATAACAGCATGTGTATGCGTGTGTGCGCGCCTGTGCGCACAAGTGGCAGTATGTATACACCTCTCTGTCAGTTTATCTCTTTCAGGAAACATGATAATGTTAAAGATACACTTAATAAAGGCTATATGAGGTGAAAGAAATGCCCCCCCTGTCAAAGCTGATTGCCCGTCCGCCCCTAACACTCTGGCGCCGACCCTGACACACACACGCACGCACGCACGTCTTCAATCTTCAGTCTTCTGTCTTCTGCTCCGTTATCTCAAAATGGAGTCAAACACTTTAAGAGTCAGGCTTCTCTTCCTGTTCATGTACCTGGATCACCTGGTCAGTGTGGCTCCTCCCCTCTCCATTTACTGGAAGTCAGGTAAGTTTATCTGAGTGAGTGTGTGTGCGTGTGTGTGTGTGTGTGTGTGTGCTTTTTAATGTGATGTGTTTATGAGTGTCATGACCCGGCTCATGAGCCATGACAAGAGAGGTGTACAAGTTTATTATTAAACATACAATAACCAATCAATGCATGAATGAATGAATCAGTGTGATCAGTGTGTCAGCAGATGGATGAGTGGTTGTGTGGTGAATGAAGGGTGTAAAACCTGATCTAGTAACACAGCCGAAGCAACCAAACAAGAACATGGTGGTGTAGGAATGGAGAGATCTCAGCTTCATCTTTAAATCATGTTCATAAATCTATTTAGTATAAATAATATAAAATGTTTTGTTTTCTTTTACAGATTTATACAAATAAAATTCTTCTGAATATCAGGATGAAAAATTATTCTGTCTGTTGCACAATAAAAAAATCATTTCAGCCATTTTCCTGCGTTGCAACTGTGCAACTCTTTTTCATAATCCAAACACAGATGGTAGCCAGAGATGACACATCTTATTGCTCAATTAGTACAGTGTGAAGCACAATTTTAAAATGTATTATATTATCATGAGTTACATTTCTTTATCTTGATGTTTCTTCTGATATCATACTAAAGGTGTGAACGTTTCACTGTGTTTTACAAAAAAAGAGCAAGGACGTGCTGGATTTAGAAATACAATCACAACTTGGTAAAGTGATTAAAATGTGTTTTTATTTAGCAGCAGATGTTCAGAAGAGTCTTTGTGGAGTCTTTAAAACAGCTCTAAGTGTTGCTGATGAAGGACTTTATCAGAGAATAGTCTGCTTAGCTCTGTGACTGGAGTTTAAAGGTCAGACATGAGAGGCACAAACTGGAGCTACTGGGACTGTAACGTCTACTAGAACAGGGGTTCTCAACCTTTTGCAACTGAAGGCCCACTTGTGATTGTCAAAACATTTCCGAGGACCACCTTCCCAAATAAATGAGTAAAAAACCTAACATGTTTATACAACAGATAATAAAGTGGGCTGTAGATATGTGTTATGCCACTGTCAGCTGTAATGACCAAAACACATATTGTGCTTACCCTCAGTGAGACACTCGGGCTTGCCTCTGGGAAATGATGAGATGAAGTGGTGGTGGGATGGGTGAGAGGCTGACACGCAGAGTAGCATTCAAAGTTGCTTTCAGTTTGTTCCTTGCCTTTGATTTGGTGACAGTCACAATGGAAAACCCTGACTCACATAAATAGGTGGTGGTGAAAGGCAACAGAAATTTGATTGCCCGTTTTGACAGAGAGGGATATTGACTGGCAGCCAGTATCCAGAATGAAGCAAGGTCTACTTGTGTGAGCTGAAGCTTCAGGCTGCTGTCTGCTGATAGTTCCATCAGTTAATTTTCCAACACAGTGGAGAGAGCTATGTCTTCTGAAGCAGGATCCACAGAGAAAGGGTCCAAAATCCAAAGGTTTCCATCTCGTGCATCTTCTGGGAAGTAGTCTGTAAACTTTCCTGACAACTGAGTCAAATGCTGGGTTATAACACTGGATATGTTGACATGAGGAGTGGCTTCCAAAGTTTCACTGAGGAGTGAAAACACGTCAAATCGTCCCTCCTTGACTCTTCTGTTCCACAGAAGACGTTTTTTCTTGAAGCCCTCAATTTGGTCTGTGCTGTTTCTGCCTTGCATTGATATATTGAGCTGATTTAACTGGTCAGATAGATCTGATAAGTAGGCCAGTTTACCATCAGTGTAATGCTCAGCAAGAGGGGAGTGCTGCTCTTCCACAAATGTGTGCACTTCTTCTCTCAGTTCAAAAAGGCCATTAAGCACCTTACTTCACTGTGGTACAACAGATCTGCAAATGATCTGCATCAAGTCTTTCACACAAAGCAGCAAAACACCTTGAGTTGAGTGCATTTTTCTTAATATAGTTAACAGTTTTCACAGCCACGTTCATGACTTCATGCAGTTCTGGTGACATCTGCTTTGTAGCTAGACTTTCCCGATGTAACAAACAGTGCGTCCACCTGGCGTCTGGCGCCCTCTCCTGGATCTGTTGGACAACACCACGATGTCTTCCCGTCATTGATGCAGCGCCGTCTGTGCAAACACCTGTACAGTATTTCCAATCGAGACCTTTTTCGGTGAAGTAATCATCAAGGCAGCGCATTACATGATCTGCCGTTGTTCTTGTTGGAAGCTCCTTGCAAAACAATAGATCCTCGTGAAGATTACTGTCCTTGCAGTATCTTACAAAAACGAACAATAAAGCGGCATTGCTAACGTCAGTCGACTCGTCCAGCTGTATGGCAAAGTATGGGCTTGCCTTTATTCCTTCCAGAAGTTGGCATTCGATGTCATCACTCATGTCTACAATTCTACATGCACTTTTCTCTCCCTGCTGAGGAACACTGTCAACTTTGATTTACTGTGTGAGATGTTAAAGAGGTTCTGTTGAATACTAATATGACAGAATAGCTGCAGTCTCATCTTTACTACGATGATGAGTTCACTGTCCAGAGCAGTAACAGATATTAGTTCATCTTCAAATGTGGACAGAAAACCACAGAAACATGTTGAAGTTTTAAAAAGTGAAAGTGTCCGTTAACACTAACGTTAGCTACGTTTCTTTGTTCATATCACAAAGTTAGATAACTTATTTTAAAATGAGTTAACTCTAAATACTTAAACATTGATGGAATAAATAAACTTGTTTTGTCTTCAAAAAGAAAGAAACTAGAATTCCCGCCCCACGGTTGTCTGCCTCCCCCAACCAGTCAAGTTACAGTTTACATCCACGTCTGTCCAAAATGTCATCACTTCATCATGTCATCATGACCTTTGACCTTTGACCAGCAAACTCTAATCAGGTCATACTTGAGTCCAAGTGGACGTTTGTGAAACTTGTGTGCCGAGTTTAATTTCAAATCCAGTTTCCATCATTTTAAATCCAGTTTAACTACATCATGATGACACTTAACCTTTACAACACCAAGTCAGTCAGGAAGAAAGCATTCACAGCATCAGTTCAGTGTTCACTGCATCCATTCTGATAAACCTCCTTTGTGCTAAAACAGAGGGAACGGTGACATCTGCTGGCAGAAAGCAGCTCCAGCAGGAACAACAGAACATGAACGGTGGTGAGAACGACCGCTTCAACACGGATTTCTGAGGGAAGAAGCTCCACGGGCGACTTCATGTGTCTGTGTTCAGTCATGTAACGTGAAAACTGGCAGAGTCACACATGAAACTGGAATCCTCCTGTACGGACATGATTAGTGAATATAAAATCTAGAGTACGCATGTTAATCAGTTCTGTTTGTTTATTTGACATCAAACATATTAAATATGAAGGAGCTGACTTTACACCTAAATCCAGACGTAATCTGTTTGTAGTCAGTTGAGAAACTGAAGTGAAGCCTCGACTGAATTCAGAGTTTATCTCATTCTTTCTGTTTGTTACAAGCAAATATTTATCTTCTATAATATGAGAAATGGCTGGTATTGGTTTTGATCATGGATGTATAAAGAGAACTGGATCCATGTGCAATTCTATTCATTGTGTGCAATATACTCACTGTTGTTTACAGTATGGTTATATAATTCACTTTTTTTTATATTACATTCATGATCCAGATGCAATGTAGTGTTATTCTGCTGTGCATTTAGCCTGCGTATAGTCTGCATAACAATTAAATTCATCTTCAATAACAACTAGGCCTCTTCTAGAAGCTGACCTGGTGGATTGTGTTTAATAACTACTTTACCTGCATTATTATCCAACTCTGATTGTCTCTTTCCTTTTTAAACTTCTAAACAGATATTATTGTGATGTGCTTTTCTATGATGTTCATTCACTTTGATGACAAGGCACATTCAGGCTTTTACAGACTGTTGGAAGTGAGCAACTCATCTTTCTAACAACAGCTTTATCAGCTAATAGTAAATATCTGGGAGTTATTTATCTGATGGTTAGCATGCTGTCTGTGAACCTCTGGACCAGTGCTCTGATGAAGACAGGGTCCATGTTCCTCTTCTGCAGCTGGTTGAAAAGCATGTCCACCTGTGGCATGATCTTATGGAACAATGTCAGGAAAACACAGAAAGCCTCGTCTTCAAGCATCCTCACAAAGCCCCCTGAGTCTCTGGGGATGTGTGATGTTGCCTGCTGCATGATGAGGTTCAGCTGATGCACACAGCAAAATAAGGCATATTTAAAGCCAACAGAGGGCGCTGCATGCATACACAACATTTCTTTTTATATCATCTGCTCCCTGGTTTAACATGCATTAATCATCCTCACCAGTCAGCTTTCTTCAGACTGTCCACGTTGGCTCCTTCCTGCAGCAGGTAGCTAACACAGGCCTGGTGGCTCATGGAAGCAGCTTCGTGCAGAGGCCTCTTGTAGTCGTTGTTGTGCAGCTCCACATCCATGCACACCTGCTTTATGAGATACTGCAGCATGTCCAGGTGTCCTCTCCTGGCAGCATGGTGCAGCAGGGTGTCCCCAGACCGACCGAAGTGTCTCCTGCTGACAGACTGAACCTCAGAGCTGCTGATCAGTCTCTGCAGAGAGTCAACCTGTCCATCCTGAGTGAGCTTCACCAGCTGCTTTAAAGTGTTCTCATCCATGCTGGTTAGAGGTTAAAGGTTAAAGGTTAAAGGCTGCAGCACCAACTACGAAAAATCACTTTCTGGTCAAAATGACAGAAAATAGTCAAGCTGGTCTTCCTGAAGACATGCTGCAGAGAAGAGAAGAGTTCACTGTTGGTTAGCTTCTTCTTCTTCTTCGTTGGCAAACAACGATTTGGTGCATTACCATCACCTACTGGACTGGAGTGTGGAGCAGTAGATTGGCAGGAAAAAATAAATAAATAAATAAATAAAATTAAATAAATAATGACTAATAATTACTATATCCCAAAAAAATAAAGAAAATCAAAATAAAGAAAAGAAAAAAGGAAAACAAACAACCTCATATTTTTCCAATCATATTAATTTGTCTAAGATACTGAAATAATGTTCTATAACACTCATTTAGTGAGTTCTTTTGTAGAATATGTAATGGAAATTCTGTCAATATTCCGAGATGAGTCCTAATGAACGTTGAAATAAGGATCTCAAACAGATGAAATGTCTTTGTTGTATTTTATTCTTGCAAGAAGAGGCACTGGTTATACAGAGTCACACAAAGTCTGCAGAAGAGTGCACTGCAGGAGATTATTACAATGTGATTATATAGAAATCTACAACAGGGACTGTGAGAAAAGGAGTTGTTTAACTCAGACAGTGTCCCAGTAAAAGTCAACACTCAGTACTTTCCCACTACATGAGACGAAGAGCACACAGACAGGAACTCTCCACTGTTGCATAAAGAGACATCATTACATACAATGTCATTTTCCATTACAAATATCTATTAAATCAAAGTGTACTTTAATCTCTTTGAGGCCTTCTTTCTTCCTCATATCTCCCACAATGCAACACGACATGCTCCACCGTTTCCTCTTGTCCACAGTAATCACATCTACCTGTGTCATGTTTACCTGTTTTAAATAGTGTGCTGTTTAGTCCAGTGTGTCTAATCTAAGTCTTGATCTGATTGTCTCATCTCTCCTTCATTTCTCCCACTTTCCTCTGAACTCTGTAAAACCACCGTCCTTTCCTCTCTTCCTCCCATTGCTTCTCTTTCCCTCAGTCTCTGTTTCATAATGCTCTTCATTTCTGTTTTGCTGAAGCTATAACTGTCAAATCAATGTCCTTATTTTTTGTAGCCTTCTTTGCAATCTTATCTACCATTTCATTTCCTTTGACCCCTATGTGTGCTGGTATCCATAACAACATTACTGTCAGCCCCATTGGCTCATTACCCAGGAAAACAAAATAAACAAGACAGCAAAGCATTATGGTAAATGTAGTTTTCATTGAATTTACCTATATGAGAAAACACAGTCTCTTCACTTAGCAATGTTTAGTAGGTCCTTACATAAGTCTATGGGAAAAAGTCTTTTTGGGCCCGATGGCATCACGTGACGGACACAGAAGTTGTCGTACCGCCATTTGGCCGCTACGAAAATGGGCATCAAGTCATATCATTCAGTTATCATGTCATATGCAGACGCTCTTCCTGAGGGCTCGGTTTTAATAGGGTAACTTTATTAACTTATTTAGAAATATGTGGAAGTAAACAGCAAAACTCCATCGTTCCACAGGGTGGAGCTGCGACACAAAGCAGAGCAGAAAGATCTATTTAAATGTGTTCATCTACAGTTATGTTGTCATGAACTGAACTATTCTGCAGAGGCACTTTGGGGTCAGAATATATGAATGAATAAAAAAAAGACAAAATCAGATGCAGGTCCAGGTGGTGAACCTCTGTGGATCATCAGGACACGGCTGATCCTCTCAACACATCCACTTTTCTGATCACTCACTCTGACAGAGATCACTTCCAGCTGATGAGAAGAAGAGAACAGAAGTCATGAATCAGTGTTTACAGAGACTCCCTTCATCAGCTGTCAGTCACTGATGCAGCACACAGTTCATTTATAAAACTATCATTAGCAGAACCAACCTCCATATCTCCGCTCACTACTCAATATCTCCAACAGGAACCGCAATTTATCTTCTAGCTAATTCATCAGTGTGGTTGTTCCTAAAGTCTGCACCTCCTCTGGTCCTCACTCATTCCAGTGTGCTGCTCCTAGTGACTGGAACGAGTTAATAAAGACACTAAACCTCCACACCCTCATCCCGTTACCCTCCTTTAATAGCTCTATGGGCAGACCACATCATGGTTACTAAATGTAACCACGGTTCTATGAAATAAGAGCCAGTGATCTGAGGCTTCAGTCAGACTGATCTCAGAGCTGTGACAGAGATGAACTGATCAATGAGAGAACAAAGACTTTCTGATCAGATTTGATGGTACGACAGTTTAATGGATGAGGACCACTGTCTCTATACATGTTGTGATGCTGTCAGCTGTAATCCAGCTTTATTTCCTGGAGACATGAACACAACAACAACATCTTCTTCACATCAACTCTAACACATGATCACAACAAGCTTCTGGCTGATCTGATTGGCTGACTGTTCTCTCTCTCTCTGTGTGTCACCGTTCTCCTCTCACAGCTTAACGGAGGAAACACATCACAACAATACTGCTGAAACCAGCATGGACCGACTCCGACCCTCTACTGACCTCAGAGTCTCCAGTCTACAGTGTGGACTCTTCACCAGATCAGACAGCTGCTTCACATCTGAATCCTCCAGGTTGTTGTATCTCAGCTCCAGCTCTCTCAGATGGGAGGGGTTGGACTTCAGAGCTGAGGCCAGAGAAGCACAGCTGATCTCTGACAATCTGCACCTCATCAATCTAAATAAAGAATAAATGATGAAGATAAAAATCACTTTATAATCCAATCAGATGTGTTCATCATCCAAATGTCACATCATCATTCATACACCTGTTCATGTCAACACACATCAATAACATGCTGCTGATCTCTGTGTTCATCTATGTGTGTGTGCTGAAGGATCAATATCAATGATCAGACATTATTTGTGGAACACGTTGAAACAAACAGAAACCAGAGAAATATTTCTATTTCATGAAGTAAACTTGATCAATGTAAAACAGATATTAGTTCAGAGGATCTTCTGTATCCAGATGTGACCATTTACCAACAATGATAAACATTCATTTACTTTAACAACTAACAGTGGACATTTTCTACACTTTCTTTAAGAAACACAAGTCTTTAGTGACTGCAGACTGAATTTAGTTCAAGAAACATGAAAATATGAAGAAAAGGACATTAACAACTTTATGGATGTAAGTTATGTTTGTACATAAATAAGGTTGAATTGTTAATTAAAGATATAAGATATCTAACAGTAACAGAGAGTCAGTGAACTGACCTCAGAGTCTCCAGTCTACAATGTGGACTCTCCAGAAAACCACACAGAAGCTTCACTCCTGAATCCTTCAGGTTGTTGTCACCCAGATCCAGCTCTCTCAGATGGGAGGGGTTGGACTTCAGAGCTGAGGCCAGAGGAGCACAGCTGATCTCTGACAAACTGCAGCCACTCAATCTGAATAAAGAATAAATTATGTAAGTTTAGAAGACAACGTTCCTGCTTGAAATCATTCAATGTTTAATAATGTGTTCAGAGCTGAAGAAGGTTTAGAACGTAGAAGTTTAGAAAATGTAAACTCCAAACACCTGAAGCCAACAGGATGCAGGTTAAAAACTGTCAAATGCAAACAGTGAAACAGAGCTCTCATTAATATTAATGACAACGTGCTGCTACTTCAATAAAGACGTAGTGACTTCACCTCTTAAACTCTGACAGCTCCACCAGTGGATCCATCTATACAAACTCATGTTGAGCAGCCAAACATAAATAAAAACCACAGAAACTGATTCAAGATTCAACTCAACATCTCAAAGTTTCTAAAGATGTCAAATATGTCAGGATGGATTTTGGGGAAATGTGAACAAAACTCATCTACAATATATATTATAGGAATAGTTGAGTCATAAAATCAAAGCATCTTCAGTTTAAACTCTTCAGTCAGTAAAAGAATCATAAAGCTTCATAACATTTATAGAAAAAGTAAATAGTGAATATATTTGTTATTGTCTGATAGCTGAAACAGAGATTATTTATTTATTCTTCATATTTATGTTTCTTTTATAATTTATTTTAACATGATGAAGTCAGGTGTTGTGATATATGAAGGTTTTAAATGTGTAGCTCAACAATGCTCTGCCACAGTCAATGGACTAAACCACTGAAGAAGAAAATGGACTTTAGCATTAAGATACTCAGTGTTTTTCCTGGAGACATGAACACAACAACAACATCTTCTTCACATCAACTCTAACACATGATCACAACAAGCTTCTGGCTGATCTGATTGGCTGACTGTTCTCTCTCTCTGTGTGTGTCACCGTTCTCCTCTCACAGCTTAACGGAGGAAACACATCACAACAATACTGCTGAAACCAGCATGGACCGACTCCGACCCTCTACTTACTGAAGAGTCTCCAGTCTACAGTGTGGACTCTCCACAAGATCAGACAGCAGCTTCACTCCTGAATCCTTCATGTCGTCGTTGAAGCTCAGATCCAGCTCTCTCAGATGGGAGGGGTTGGACTTCAGAGCTGAGGCCAGAGAAGCACAGCTGATCTCTGACAACCTGCAGTTCTCCAATCTGAATAAAGAATAAATGATGAAGATAAAAATCACTTTATAATCCAATCAGATGTGTTCAGGTTTTAAATGTGTAGCTCAACATCACTATGTCCTAATCAATGATCTTTTCCCTAAAATGAGTAGAGTGACTTTGTCATTGTGTTATTGTGGATCATCATAATGTCAGCCTTCTACAGACATCATCCAGATGTCACCACAACATTCATACAGCTGTTCATGTCAACACACATCAATAACATGTTGCTGATCTCTGTCAAGTCTGGAATTAGAGGATCAATATCAAATCAGACTTGTTGGACTTCATTACTTCATTTATTACATGGCCTTCTTCTCACTGTATCTGGGAGCTTAGCAGGTTTATGTCATTTACAGGAAAGGTCCACATTTGTTCAAGTGTGTCTGTAAACAACAGCCACATGTCATATGTACATTAAAAGAGTTATTGGTGGCAGTAATCATTCCTCCTGTGAAGTGGTCCCTTCATAACACAACTACACTGTAAGAAATGACTTCAGAAGTTCAACTGAAACTAATATGAAGATTCAGCAGTCCGAGTCTGACAAATCAAGTGAGTGTTTACTAGGGCTGGGTCGATTCAACTATCTCCTGATTCAATATGTATTGTGATTTTTAAGTATTGTGATTCGATATTACAATTTATTTTGATTTTTGTTAACTGTTTTTAACACTAGACCATGGGAAAAAGTTGAATCATACACTTCTAGGGACTTTTAATTTGTAAAATATCTAAATGAATCCAGTAAAATTGTTTGATTTTCAGCATGTATGTAGTCAGAGATGTCCTGAAGTCAAATATATCAGTCATTGTCAGGAAGTATTTATTACATTTCTTCCAGCAAAACCCCAAAAATCAAAGGCTAAATACATTTAACATAAATGTCAGTATCTGGGTGCTCTATAGTTGTAGAGTCGGCACATTTGACCACGGAGATGAGAGCGACGGCCGGCTCGACCGCCACGTTACCGCCATACGATAACTGTATTGGAACCAGTGTAAAGTATTCCCTTTGTATGTCCTTTGGCACCCCCTAGTGGCGTCTGCAAATAGCTGTACTGAAGAGGAAGTGAGGTCATTGTAAACAAAGAATAACAGGAAGTGGTGTTCAGGAAGCGCCTTTTTGCTCAGAGAATCATCTGTGTATAATCTTATTAATCCTGTGCCATAAATCCACAAAACCGGCTTCATCTTTTTACAAAATTACATATTTTCCTCCATTAAATCCTGCCAAACACAACAACTCGTCTGTTCCTTGGAGAATGCAATGCTGGAGAATATATTGTTGAGCTGGCTGTATAGCTGAAAAACACGTTGCCTGCAACAACTTTGAGTGAGGACAGCATAATAACGTTTCCTGTCTGTGACAGAGTTAGCATGCAGCTTTAGCCGTGTTGTCTAGCTCTGCTTTTCCTGTCAATGTGTGAAACCCAAAGTGTTTCCATCCTTTACTGGATGTGTAGTGTTTACCACGCTGGATTTAACCTGTGAGGGTGCAGGTCGTATCCACGCTGACCCTCCAACGTTTTATACTTTCTCGTTTCGGCTCGCTGTGGTTTGTTTTGGTTGGAACAGATATGAAGTCACGTTACTCAGACTACAACAATAAAAGCGGTAACTTCCTTCTACCTCCACATAGACTCAAATGGAGCAAATATATCGATTCTGGCATTAAAACATCTATTTCTAAATCGTAAAGAAAAAATTGCGACACAAAGGTGAATCGATTTTTTTTCCCGCCCCTAGTGTTTACCAAAGTTACAGACTGTTTAGTACCAAATTCCCTCTTTGAGTTACTAATCCTCCTGCAGCTCAACAAGGAAACTGTCAAACACAACATACTGACTGGATACATACTAAGGCTGGGCAATATATCCATATTATATCGATATCGTGATATGAGACGAGATATCATCTTAGATTTTGGATATTGTTTTATCGTGATATGGCATCAGTGTCGTCTTTTCCTGGTTTTAAAGGCTACATTTCAATAAAGGGATGTAATTATCTGAACTTACCAGACTGTTCTAGCTGTTCTATTATTTGTCATTTACACTTCGTCATGAGATCCACATTACTGATGATTATTTATCAAAAATCTCATGGTGTAAATAATTTGTGAAAGCACCAATGGTCAATCCTACAATATCGTCGCAATATCGATATCGAAGTATCTGGTCAAAAATATTGTGATATTTGATTTTGTCCAAGTCACCCAGCCCTAATACGTCTAACTCAGACTGCTGAAGCCTCCGATTAGTTTAAGATCAGCTTTACAGGTCATTTTACACAGAACAAGACGGTGGATTTAGTCCTCATCTCGTAACACTCAGGTTAAACGGGGATTGCTTCACAGACAGAAGGAATGATGACAGACATCAATAACTCTTTGAATGTACATATGAACATGTGAGTATTGTATTCAGATAGACTTGAGAAAAATATGAACCTGCAAAGATGTTTCTGATGCAGAATATTTATTTGGTTTTTGATGCAATCTAAATGTCTGTGGCTTCAAATAATTAGACAATGCTGACATGAAAACAGAGCACAGTTAGATCTGCTGTCAACAAGAACGTGGGAATAACTTAGAACCATAGAAACCTCTAATTTGATGGTGTCGTTCATAATCATCACTTATGTGCCTTTAAGTTGGTGCAATACGTGTTTGTTGAAGAGTGCTGCACCTTTAGACATGTTCAAATAGAGAGCTACAGGAATGAGTCCTAAAACCCAGAGATGAGTTAGCATTTTAGCACTTCCTGTTCCCTCGTCTGGAGGTCAATGGGTTTTTAGTTAGATGCCTAAAATAAGGTCTGTGGTTAAAGGTCCAGTGTGTAGGATCTGGCGGTATCTAGCGGTGACGTAAGGAGATTGCAACCAACTGAAGCTTCTGCTGTGTGCGTAGAGAGTTTGTGTACAAACTACATAAACTACAGTCAGTGAACTGACCTCAGAGTCTCCAGTCTACAGTTTGGACTCTCCAGTCCAGCAGAAAGCAGCTTCACTCCTGAATCCTCCAGGTCGCTGTTGTATCTCAGGTCCAGCTCTCTCAGATGGGAGAGGTTGGACTTCAGAGCTGAGGCCACAACTTCACAGTGAGTACTTGAGAGTCCACAGTAAGAAAGTCTGTCATGACACAAAAATGACAAAATATGTTATTATGAAAGAGGACAGTTTATATTTACTTCATGCATTTGATGACTAAACAGTTTGATATATACTTCTTTGATTAACATTTGCTCCTCACATCAGTGGTTCAGCTAATCTTATCTCACTGTTTGACATGAAACAATAATTCTCATCACTCTCTCTCAAACCTGCAGACTTTTAATCTTTGTTTTTCTTTAATCTTGCAGATGAAGAGAGAGAACATGTAGTTACATTGAGGCTTCCCTAATGTCCAGTCTGTCAGTGTGATCTGATCCCAGGTCTGTCTCCACAAAGTTAGCATGAGGCCTTCTTGATTAGAAAAGCATTTTTAAAACTCAGTGAATAAGTAATAATAATACAGTTGATAAAGATGACCTCTCTTTGCTAACTACCTGCTGCTGTCAGGTTCACGTCCATAAATGGGAAAATTCAGTGACTGCTGCCAAACGGTAGAGAAATGAAACAAATCACGTAATAATATTAGACCTGTACATAATCAAACATTCATATAATTAGATATTTTGATGACTGCATGGCGTTTTGTCATTAACACTCTTTTCTGAGCATCAAACGTATTCAGCTCACAAACACAATTAATGAACCAATAAGGTTGCATTATTTTCAACATAATGTCATCAGAAAGATGTTATCAGTGTTTCAGCATTAAAAACACAACATTGATCTTTGGTGTGTATAAGATCTCTTAAAAGTCTGAATTCTACCATTCTGCTGTTATATATTCATCAGACCGCTGTTATTGGTGGAAGCTGTGTATTTCCATCTTTTCTGAATCTGTCCAAGCATCTCCTGAAAAACACATAATCCACCAAAGAGCTTGTGTTAAAGTGTTATTTTACCGTGTGTCTCTGTAACGTGTTAAAGTATTATTTTACTGTGTGTCTCTGTAACGTGTTAAAGTATTATTTTACCGTGTGTCTCTGTAACATGTTAAAGTATTATTTTACCGTGTGTCTCTGTAACGTGTTAAAGTATTATTTTACCGTGTGTCTCTGTAACGTGTTAAAGTATTATTTTACCGTGTGTCTCTGTAACGTGTTAAAGTATTATTTTACCGTGTGTCTCTGTAACGTGTTAAAGTGTTATTTTACTTTCTACAGTTACTGTGGTGTCTTCCTGATTTTAGCAGCTTTTCTTTCATCAACTTCTCAGAACTTAATCTGAATTTATTATCGTTTTCTAGGTTTTTGTTTTGGATGGCAGGTGTGTTGCTCGGGACCCAACGAAGCACAATGTCGAGTGTGAAGTTGTTTGTACGAGCGGTTCTGGAGAAAGCTGCAAGCATTCGGCCCGTTCTGAACAGACATGCTCTGAACGGACACTGCACCGTCTGGATTAAATCAGAAGAAGCAGAAACGAGAAATCGACTAGCACCCCCACCTCGTCCTCCTCGCCGCCGGGAGGCTGCTTTGCCGGGAGTAGAGTGTGCGGCAGCTCCAGGAGACGTACCCCCAGTTAGCAGTTAGCTCATATTCAGCCAGTGCAACCCCCAGCACCAGGACTCTGATCCCAGGACCGCCCCGACTCCCCGCCGGATCAGCAAACGTTCTGTTGCTGCCGTTACACCGGTTAGACCCAGCGCTCCACCAGACAGCTGATCTTTGTTTGTTTTTATTTTTTTTTACCAGGTTCACATGTCGTCTCCATCACCCAGATAGATAAATAAGAAAAAACTGTAAAATGTAACAATTATTCTAAATAAATAGAATAAGTGTTCATTAACTTGACAGCTAGAAACACAACCTACTGAAACATTTTAACTCAACATTTGAAACAGCTCAAGAACATCTGTGACAAAATACAACTGACATATTTATGTAATAAACACGTGGAACACTTATAAGAATATTATATTTAAGAATAATTTATAGTGGGTATATTTTAATAACTAAACTACTAATCTACACTGATCTATAAAGTTAATCACATCTGGACTTACAGAGCTTTTCTGCAGTTCCTCACAGCTGGAATCAGTCTCAGTCGTCCCTCGTATGATGTGTTGTACTTCTTCAGGTTCAACTCATCCAGAACCTCCTCTGACATCTGCAGCATGTAGGCCAGAGCTGAGCAGTGGATCTCAGAGAGGTTCTTCTTTGATCTGTTCTCTGACTTCAGGAACTCTTGGATCTCCTGATGTACCGAGTGGTCGTTCATCTCCGTCAGACAGTGGAAGATGTTGATGCTTCTGTCAGGAGAGTTGTACGTGGTCTTCTCCTTCAGGTTGTTGATGATTCTCTGGATGATTTCTGGACTGTTGTCTGTCTGACCCAGCAGACCTCCTAAGAGCTTCTGGTTGGACTCCAGAGAGAGGCCATGAAGGAAGCGAACAAACAGGTCCAGGTGGCCATTTTTACTTTCAAGGGATTTCTCCATGGCTCTCTTCAGGAAGACATCCAGGGTTGAATGAACATATTCTTCTCCCAGGAAGGCCTTCAGTATCTTTGTGTTCTTGTTTGTGTAACAGTGGAACATGTAGACTGCAGCCAGAAACTCCTGAATGCTCAGGTGAACAAAGCAGTAGACTGTTTTCTGGAAGATCACACTCTCTCTTTTGAAGATCTCTCTACAAACTCCTGAGTACACCGAGGCCTCTGTGATATCCAGACCACACCGCTTCAGGTCTTCTTGGTAGAACATGATGTTTCCTTTCTCCAGCTGTTCAAACGCCAGCCTCCCCAGCTTCAGAAGAACTTTCCTGTCAGCCTTCGTCAGCTCCTGTGGACTCGTCTCATGTCCCTCACCGTACTTCTGCTTCTTCCTCTTTGTCTGAACCAACAGGAAGTGTGAGTACATGTCAGTCAGGGTCTTGGGCAGCTCTCCTCTCTGGTCTGTACTGAACATGTGGTCCAGAACTGTAGCAGTGATCCAGCAGAAGACTGGGATTAGACACATGATGTGGAGGCTCCTGGATGTCTTGATGTGTGAGATGATTCTGCTGGACAGCTCTTCATCACTGACTCTCCTCCTGAAGTACTCCTCCTTCTGGGCGTCAGTGAAGCCTCGTACTTCTGTTACCCTGTCAACACATGCAGGAGGGATCTGATTGGCTGCTGCAGGTCGGGAAGTTATCCAGACGAGAGCTGAGGGAAGCAGATTCCCCTGGATGAGGTTTGTCAACAGCACAGTGACTGATGACTTCTGGGTGACATCAGACACAACCTCGTTGTTCTTGAAATCCAGTGAAAGTCTGCTTTCATCCAGGCCGTCAAAGATGAACAGAACTTTACAGACAGCGAGCTTCTCTGCTGTGACCTTCTGTAATGTTGGATGGAAAACATGGAGCAGCTTGAGAAGACTGTACTGCTCATCTCTGATCAAGTTCAGCTCCCTGAACGAAAGCAGAACCACCAGACTGACATCTTGGTTCTCCAAGCCCTCTGCCCAGTCCAGAGTGAACTTCTGCACTGAGAAGGTTTTTCCAACGCCAGCGACGCCGTTCGTCAGAACGACTCTGATGTGTCCCTGTTGGTCAGGTAAGGCTTTAAAGATGTCGTGGCACTTGATTGGAGCGTCATGGAGGGTCTCCTTCTTGGAAGCTGTCTCAAGCTGCCTCACCTCATGTTGGGTATTAACCTCTTCACTCTGTCCCTCTGTGATGTAGAGCTCAGTGTAGATCCTGTTGAGGAGGGTTCCACTTCCTGTTTCATCACTTCCTTCAGTCACACATTCACATCTCTCCTTCAGACTGATCTTATGTTCATCTACAACCTCCTGCAGACCTCTATTCAGACTGATCTTATGTTCATCTACAACCTCCTGCAGACCTCTATTCAGACTGATCTTATGTTCATCTACAACCTCCTGCAGACCTCTATTCAGACTGATCTTATGTTCATCTACAACCTCCTGCAGACCTCTATCTGCTGAAAGAGAGAAACAAAGTTTAAGACAAAACAAAGAAACTCATTATTTCTAATGCCAATATGAAAATAATCAATATAAGAACATATAAAGAAGTAAAGGTTATAAAGTCATCATCCCTTCTTGAAGTCAAAACTAACGTCAACGTGATTTCTATATTTATTTGTAATAGTGTTTCAACGTGTCGCTCTGCAGGACCAGACATGTGTTTGTAAGTCAGAGAAGGAGACTGTAGCAGGAAAGATAATGTTGTTCAAAGTCTGTGGCTCCTGTTCAGTTCAGTTCAGTTCAATTTATGTTTATATAGCGTCAAATCATAACAGAAGTTATCTTAAGATTCTTTTCATATAGAGCAGGTTTAGACCGTACTCTATAATTAGAGACCCAACAAGAGATCCCCCATGAGCATGTATTGTTATACGACAATGACAAGAAGATAACTCCCCTTTCATCAGTGTGTCTGTCTGTCTGCGATGGAACAGTGATGTAAAGGTTCTCCATATTCTTCTGGATCTGGACATCGGCTCCTCCACAGAAGCATGACTCCTCTTCTTCTCTCTGTGGAGACATTACTTTATTACTAAAATCATGTGTTGATTGTTGGTGAAGAATATCCAGACTTGTCCGACACTGAAGCTCAGATGGTCACAGAGAAGAGTTAAAGTGTTGGTAGTGAATTCAGCATTCAGTCTGTGATGAAAATGTTCCTTTATTTGAACTCCCCTGCTTTAATAAACAAGAATTAGCTGCTTTTCCTGTCTGACTGTCTTATTAAACATTTAGTGATCTGGCTGAAGTTTCTTTATTAAAGAGGAACAACGGACATTTATAAAACATTGATATTAATCTATTCTAACAAGGAACACCAGAGTTACATGCTGTGTGTCTTAGACTGCTGGTCTACCTCAATATTTAGACCATTTCTAACCTCAGTTCAAACCTAACTAACTCAAACTAAACTACCCAAAGTGACTGTGAATCAGTAAAGGACATAATCAGCTCTCTTTGGTCTCTTTTAAATCATTAATATTATTCTGGAGGCTATATAACATGATGGGAGGAAAAAGAACTGCAACTTGCAGGAAACCTTTGACCTTTGAGTTTATCTATGAGGGCGTGTGTATCACACAAATCAGCTTTATAACACGGAGTGTTCATGAGAATCTCTTTTAGCTTGAACAGGTTGAATTAAAATGAGTTTTGATCAAATGTTATCTCATTTTAATGTTTAAATCAATGTGGTTAAATACTAATGTGCTTTTTTCAGACTTATATGACTAAGATTCTTCTCAACATCTAAAAGAAAAAAACTATTGTCTGTTGCATATAATAAATAATTTAAGCCATTTTCCTGAGTTGCAACTCTTTTTCATAATTCAAACATAGATGGTAGACAGAGATGACTCTTCTTCTTGCTCAGTTAGTACAACATGAAGCTGCATGTTGAGGAATATAAATCTGTTAGCAGA
Organism: Sebastes fasciatus; assembly: GCF_043250625.1. Lineage (NCBI taxonomy): Eukaryota > Metazoa > Chordata > Actinopteri > Perciformes > Sebastidae > Sebastes > Sebastes fasciatus. Next base: position 1,361,513 of record NC_133817.1, on the reverse strand, counting down.
ACGTTTAGTCTTCATCCTCAATGCATCATCATCATCCATCAGGTCAGCTTACAGTAGAAACAGTCTCTTACTTTGACTCTGAGGATCCAGGTTCATCACTGAAGTTCTCAGGATTATCTTTGGACCCGTCACTCTTCATAGACAGACAGCTGGGTACTGGAGACTCTGCTCTCGGTCTGGACTGAACTCTGCAAACATCAAGATGATTTTATTCACATCACATGAATCCTTGATAAACTCTCTGATGTTAAAGCCATCTAATTAGCTCTAAACACACAAACTACTGCTACTTTCATTAATTAGGAGGTTTAAAAGTTTGTAGCCGTCTTATTAAACATTTAGTGATCTGGCTGAAGTTTCTTTATTAAAGAGGAACAACGGACATTTTTAAAACATTGATATTATTTTGGAAGTGAAATAACTTTATAAACTATATAACTATATAAACTATATGAAAGAACTGCAACTTGCTCATGTACGCACATATTGAGAGGACGCTCCGGGAAACCACGAGGTGGCAGCGTCATCACGGTAAACAGTAACTTTCTGTCAGTGGTGATATGAATGGAGTATAGTATCTCAACATTTACAATATAAATAAACATGCTGTTACTTTCTGAATCTATTTTATGTGTTAAAGAGACTATTTGTTACTTTCAGAATGTCTTGTTAACAGCTTCACCTGTGTCCGTTAAGTCAACTAAAGTCAGCGTCCTGTTGCTGGCGCCTGTGCTCGCTCTACATAGACATGAAGGAGCATCACTCAACACAGTGAGGAGACACACGTCAGCTAAAAGCACAATATCACTATATTTCAGCTGCTTGGCAGTAATGTTAGCTGACCAGACCAAGGTCTCTCCATGAATCAATGCTGATCCTAGTGTTGGCTTTTCCTGCCTCAGCCTCCCGACCGCGGCCGGAGGGAACGGGGGAGACGATAACGTTTCTCTCTGCGGAGCCCCGTCACTTCACAAGACACGGGAAACCTCTGTTGGTCTGGAGGAGCTGCAGCAGTTATTTCTGCACAAACGTCCACTGAACATTCACTAGATATTCTCAGAGCTAAACTAACTCTTCTGCAGTGTGGAGTGAGCAGCATGCACGTGAGAGGTGGAGTGAGACAGCAGGAACGCGCACGGTGTGTGAGTGAAGGTAGGCAGGTAGAGGAGGACAGACTCCGGCCACACGCGAGCGCACATATGCGAGCGCTCATTGGATCCCGACCCGGTAGATTTATACGTGCAAAAATCTAATCTCTCCGTTCCAGTGGACAAAACCTGCATAAACTATAACTACTGGAAGACTAAAGAAGTCAGAGAGGTCTGACACAGTCTCCCTGTTTTATAAGTGTTTATTGTTATCACAGAAAATAAATTAAAGAAGTGACAGCATGTTTATTTATATTGTAAATGTTGAGATTCTATTCTCCGTTCATATCACCACCGACAGGCAGTCACTGTTTACCGTCATGACGCTGCCACCTCGTGGTTTCCTGGCGCGCCCTCACAACATGAGCGTACATGAGCAAGTTGCAGTATTTTTTCCTCCCATCATGTTATATAGCCTCCAGAATAATATCAATGATTTAAAAGTGGCCAAAGAGAGCTGATTATGTCCTTTACTGATTCACAGTCACTTTGGGCAGCTTAGTTTGAGTTAGTTTGGTTTGAACTGAGGTTAGAAGTGGTCTAAATATTGAGGTAGACCAGCAGTCTGAGACACACAGCAGGTAACTCTGGTGTTCTTGATGTTCATTTTTAATGTCAACATGTTTTCTGCCACTTTCTACTGTCAACTATCAAATGAAGACATGAATTCAAATATTCTAAAAACAGAAGTGGTACAAATCTACATTTGACCATTTCATGTCAGCAGATAGTTTTATACCAGAGATGTTTGTTCTTGACCTTCAGAAACAAGATGTGGTGCAGAGAATCTAAACTCAAAGGTCCACTTACAAATAGTCCAAAGCTTTCAACTGAAAGCTCTGGATCATTAGTAAGTGGACCTTTGAGCAGATGTTTCCTCCACCAAATTTTACACATGTAGTGAAAGAACAAACTCAAACCATCAACACATATGATCAAGGTGAGCAAATACTTTCTACAGATGCCTTTTCACCACATGTTGCACAGTTCTGATGTGCACTGATTCAAGATGACACCCAGTAGGTCCTAACAGCTGATTCTAGGAGGAGTCAAACCAACAACAGATTTAGAGGACCAATGGGAGAAACTGAATGACTCATTTGAAGCTCATTCTTATAGATTTTGAATAGTCACAGATCTTTAGATCATTTCACAGTTTTGAATGAAACATTACATTAAATGAAAACATGATTTAAATTGATGATAAATTGTGAAATGGAGGTTCTCAGGTGTTTTGTTACAGAAATACAATCAGTAGTTTGTGGCTATAAAACCCAGACTAAGATCCATCTGAGGTTGAAACAGTATCTGCACTAATAGTCCTGCATCAGGAATATAAATCTGTTAGCAGAACATTTAGTCTTCATCCTCAATGCATCATCATCCATCAGGTCAGCTTACAGTAGAAACAGTCTCTTACTTTGACTCTGAGGGTCCAGGTTCATTACTGACGTTCAGAATAGCACCTTTGGACCGATCACTCTTCATAGACAGACAGCTGGGTACTGGAGACTCTGCTCTCGGTCTGGACTGAACTCTGCAAACACCAAGATGATTTTATTCACATCACATGAATCCTTGATAAACTCTCTGATGACAAAGACATTTCAGTAGCTCTAAACACACAAACTACTGCTACTGTCAATAATGTGCTTTAAAGTTTGTATTAGTCCTCTTAGATTACAGCTGTTCTGGGTGACTGACAGCTGTCACAGATACGAAGAGGAAGAATGCTCAGATTCATTATTTCTGTCACAAAAAGTTTGTTAAACTTCAGTTAAATACATTTTAGTAGAAATTTTAAAATAGAAAAACAAAATCAACAGAAAATTGGTAGAGGAAAGAGAAAATTAGTTTATAAATGAGTTAGTAGCAGCTCTCTTACTTTGACTCTGAGGGTTCAGGTTCATTACTGAAGTTCAGAGGAAGACCTTTAGACCCGTCACTCTTCATAGACAGACGACCGGAGACTAGAGACTCTGCTCTGTCCTCCTCTTCCTCCATCTTCTGATCTGAAGTCCGTCTGAGAGGTTAAACAGAAACACTGACTGTGAGCATGTAACGGAAACAAGTTAGAACAGGAAGTCACACACACACACACACACACACACACACACACACACACACACACACAGTATAATGAAACCAGCCAGCGCTCCACCTGGTCACTTCTCTTTAACTCTCTGCTTGTTTTCTTGGCTTACAGCAGGTTTAATGAGGATTATTCAGCCAGTCATGACTTTGTGTTCACAGAAGAATCAAACTGTTGAGTTCATTCTAACATTTCTCTCCTCTACAGTCCACAGGGAGGAAACTGACTCAGACACTTTGAGAGTGAAGTAATACAATGTTGGATTAACACTCACCCTGCTTCTGTCTTCAGTCTTCAGTCTTCAGTCTTCAGTCTTCAGTCTTCTGCTCCGTTGACTCAAAATGGAGTCAAACACTTTAACAGAGAGGCTTCTCTTCCTGTTCATGTACCTGGATCAACTGGTCGATGGGGCTCCTCCCCTCTCCATTTACAGGAAATCAGCTGAGTTTATCTGTGTGTGTGTGTGCGTGCGTGCGTGCGTGCGTGCGTGCGTGTGTGTGTGTGCTTTTTAATGTGATGTGTTTATGAGTGTCATGACCCGGCTCATGAGCCATGACAAGAGAGGTGTACAAGTTTATTATTAAACATACAATAACCAATCAATGCATGAATGAATGAATCAGTGTGATCAGTGTGTCAGCAGATGGATGAGTGGTTGTGTGGTGAATGAAGGGTGTAAAACCTGATCTAGTAACACAGCCGAAGCAACCAAACAAGAACATGGTGGTGTAGGAATGGAGAGATCTCAGCTTCATCTTTAAATCATGTTCATAAATCTATTTAGTATAAAACTGAAGTTGTTTTTTTCTGTTTTGTTTTCTTTTAAAGATTTATACAAATAAAATTCTTCTGAATATCAGGATGAAAAATAAAAAATAAAAAAATCATTTCAGCCGTTTTCCTGCGTTGCAACTGTGCAACTCTTTTTCATAATCCAAACACAGATGGTATCCAGAGATGACACATCTTATTGCTCAGTTAGTACAATGTGAAGCACAATTTTAAAATGTATTATATGATCATATGAGTTACATTTCTTTATCTTGATGTTTATTCTGATATCATACTAAAGGTGTGAACGTTTCACTGTGTTTTACAGAAAAAGAGCAAGGACGTGCTGGATTTAGAAATACAATCACAATTTGGTAAAGTGATTAAAATGTGTTTTTATTTAGCAGCAGATGTTCAGAAGAGTCTTTGTGGAGTCTTTAAAACAGCTCTAAGTGTTGCTGATGAAGGACTTTATCAGAGAATAGTCTGCTTAGCTCTGTGACTGGAGTTTAAAGGTCAGACATGAGAGGCACAAACTGGAGCTACTGGGACTGTAACGTCTACTAGAACAGGGGTTCTCAACCTTTTGCAACTGAAGGCCCACTTGTGATTGTCAAAACATTTCCGAGGATCACCTTCCCAAATCAATGAGTAAAAAACCTAACATGTTTATACAACAGATAATAAAGTGGGCTGTAGATATGTGTTATGCCACTGTCAGCTGTAATGACCAAAATACATATTCTGCTTACCCTCAGTGAGACACTCGGGCTTGCCTCTGGGAAATGATGAGATGAAGTGGTGGTGGGATGGGTGAGAGGCTGACACGCAGAGTAGCATTCAAAGTTGCTTTCAGTTTGTTCCTTGCCTTTGATTTGGTGACAGTCACAATGGAAAACCCTGACTCACATAAATAGGTGGTGGTGAAAGGCAACAGAAATGTGATTGCCCGTTTTGACAGAGAGGGATATTGACTGGCAGCCAGTATCCAGAATGAAGCAAGGTCTACTTGTGTGAGCTGAAGCTTCAGGCTGCTGTCTGCTGATAGTTCCATCAGTTCATTTTCCAACACAGTGGAGAGAGCTATGTCTTCTGAAGCAGGATCCACAGAGAAAGGGTCCAAAATCCAAAGGTTTCCATCTCGTGCATCTTCTGGGAAGTAGTCTGTAAACTTTCCTGACAACTGAGTCAAATGCTGGGTTATAACACTGGATATGTTGACATGAGGAGTGGCTTCCAAAGTTTCACTGAGGAGTGAAAACACGTCAAATCGTCCCTCCTTGACTCTTCTGTTCCACAGAAGACGTTTTTTCTTGAAGCCCTCAATTTTGTCTGAAACCAAAAACACTGTGCTGTTTCTGCCTTGCATTGATATATTGAGCTGATTTAACTGGTCAGATAGATCTGATAAGTAGGCCAGTTTTGCACAAAAGTTCCCATCTGTTCTGTTAAGTGGAACTATAGTGGGGTTGCCACCGAGAGGGGACGGAGGTGCGGTGATGCCACCGAGAGGGGACGGAGGTGCGGGGTTGCCACCGAGAGGGGACGGAGGTGCGGTGATGCCACCGAGAGGGGACGGAGGTGCGGTGTTGCCACCGAGAGGGGACGGAGGTGCGGTGATGCCACCGAGAGGGGACGGAGGTGCGGTGTTGCCACCGAGAGGGGACGGAGGTGCGGTGATGCCACCGAGAGGGGACGGAGGTGCGGTGTTGCCACCGAGAGGGGACGGAGGTGCGGTGTTGCCACCGAGAGGGGACGGAGGTGCGGTGTTGCCACCGAGAGGGGACGGAGGTGCGGTGTTGCCACCGAGAGGGGACGGAGGCGCCACGGTGCAGCAGTTTGACTTCACCAATGCTAACGAATGGCCGAGATGGATGAAGCGCTATGAACGCTACAGAATAGCAACTGAATTGGACAACAAGTGAATGCTTTCATGTATGCTGCTGGAGACGACGCAGAAGATATCTTAAACGTGCTGCCGCTCACAGAGGAGCAGAAAAAGTCATACGATGCTGTTACGCGGGCTTTTACGGCGCATTGCGTGAGCAAGCGGAACGTCATCTTTGAAAGAGCAAATCAAAATCAAATCAAATCAATTTATTTTTGTATAGCGTCAAATCACAACAGAAGTTATCTCAAGACGCTTTATATGTAGAGCAGGTCTATGACCGTACACCATAGTTTTGAGACCCAACAGGATCCACCAAGCGCACTGTGGCCAGGAAAAACTCCCCGATTACTGGGAAGAAACCTGGAGCAGAACCGGGCGCAGGGCGGGCGGCCATCTGCCGAGACCGGCTGGGGGGACAGATAGATAGAGTGAGAGAGAGAGAGAGAGATAGAGAGAGAGAGATATAGAAGCAGCCACAATAGCAGTCTAGCAGCTGTAATAACTAATACAAGTAGGGCTGATAACACAAAACCAATAGTGGTGGATGGAAAGAGTGATAATACAACTATCGGAAAGCCAGCACTGTCCAGCATCTCTCCTCAGTACGTCCATGTGTATTGGTGTGGGACGTCCCTGCGATCGATGCCCGTGCATTGGTTCCTGCAGCATCAGCATGCTTGCTGGGAGCTCTTGATGTCTTTGGCAGTGATTGAGAAGTGTTATTCTCCAGGCTGCCACATTGTCATTAGGTGTTGGAAATCCCTCGTTAGCATTGGTAGTCCCTCGTACAGACGTAGTTAATTAGGGATGGTAGCAGTTGGTGTCAAGCAGGCACCGACGCGGCAGCAGATGCAGCCACAATACCGGAGACCACCAAGATCCAGGTGAAACCCTGCTCCAAGTGTACCCATGCTCCAGGTATAACCTCGCTCCCTGGTGTGATCCCGCTCCAGGTATGACCTCACTCCAGGTGTGACCCCGCTCCACGGTTAGCTGCGAGACAAGGAGGCACAAGGACTCCCGGGAAGGAATGAAGTTAGTAACAACATGGACATGGGACATGAGTATATACAGAAGGAGAGGGGAGCTCAGTGTGTCATAGGAAGTTCCTTATGACAGTGTGTCATAGGAAGTCCCCCGGCAGTCTATGCCTATAGCAGCTTAAGTATAAGCGTTATCAAAGAGGAAAGTCTTTAGCCTACTCTTAAATGTAGAGACGGTGTCTGCCTCCCGGACTGAAACTGGGAGCTGGTTCCAGAGAAGAGGAGCTTGATAGCTGAAGGCTCTGGCTCCCATTCTACTTTTGGAGACTCTAGGAACCTCAAGTAACCCTGCATTCTGTGAGCGCAGTGCTCTAGTGGGGTAGTAGGGTACTATGAGCTCTTTAAGATATGATGGGGCCTGACCGTTTAGCGCTTTGTAGGTGAGGAGGACGATTTTAAAATCTATTCTGGATTTTACAGGCAGCCAGTGCAGAGAAGCTAATACAGGCGTAATATGATCTCTTTTTCTAGTTCTAGTCAGTACACGTGCTGCAGCATTCTGGATCAACTGGAGAGTCTTAAGAGACTTATTGGAGCAGCCTGATAATAGGGAATTGCAGTAATCGAGTCTAGAGGTAACAAATGCATGGACTAATTTTTCTGCATCATTTTGACACAGGATGTGCCTGATCTTCGCAATGTTACGTAGATGAAAGAAGGCAGTCCGTGAGGTTTGTTTAATGTGAGAGTTAAAGGACATATCCTGGTCGAAGACAACTCCCAGATTCCTTACGGTGGTGCTGGAGGCCAGGGCAATGCCATCTAAAGTAACTATATCATTAGATAATTTGTTTCGGAGGTGCTCAGGGCCTAGTACAATAACTTCAGTTTTGTCTGAGTTTAACATCAGGAAATTGCAGGTCATCCAGGTTTTTATGTCCTTAAGGCATGCTTGAAGTTTAGTTAACTGGTTTGTTTCGTCTGGCTTGATTGATAGATATAATTGAGTATCATCTGCATAACAATGAAAGTTTATGGAGTGTTTTCTAATAACATTGCCTAAGGGAAGCATATATAAGGTAAATAGAATTGGTCCAAGTACAGAACCCTGTGGAACTCCGTGACTAACTTTGGCGTACATGGAGGACTCATCGTTGACATGTACAAACTGAGATCGATCTGATAAATAGGACTTAAACCAACTTAGTGCAGTTCCTTTAATGCCAATTAAATGTTCCAGTCTTTGTAATAGGATGTCATGGTCAATGGTGTCGAAAGCAGCACTGAGATCTAGCAAGACAAGTACAGAGACAAGTCCTTTGTCCGATGCCATTAGAAGGTCATTTGTAATTTTCACTAGTGCTGTCTCTGTGCTATGGTGCACTCTAAATCCTGACTGATAATCTTCGAATAAATGATTGTTCTGTAGAAAGTCACACAGCTGACTGGCAACTACTTTCTCGAGTATTTTGGAGGTAAAGGGAAGGTTAGATATAGGTCTATAGTTGGCTAGGACCTCTGGATCAAGAGTGGGTTTTTTAAGAAGAGGTTTAATTACAGCTACTTTAAAGGACTGTGGTACATAGCCTGTTAGTAAAGACACATTGATCATATCCAGTAAAGAGGTGCTAACTAGAGGTACAACTTCTTTAAGCAGTTTAGTTGGGATAGGGTCTAGGAGACAGGTAGATGATTTAGATGAGGAGATCAGTGAGGTTAATCTGTGGAGATCGATAGGAGAAAAGCAGTCTAAATATATATCAGGTTGTACAGCTGTTTCTAAGGTTCCTAAGTTTGAGGATAAATTGGTACCAGTTGACGGTAGGAGGTGATTAATTTTGTCTCTAATAATTATGATTTTATCATTAAAGAAACTCATGAAGTCACTACTACTGAGGGTTGTAGGAATACATGGCTCAATAGAGCTGTGACTTTCTGTCAGCCTGGCTACAGTGCTGAATAGAAACCTGGGGTTGTTCTTATTTTTCTCTATTAATGATGAGTAATGGGCTGCTCTGGCATCACAGAGAGCCTTCCTATATGTTTTAAGACTATCTTGCCAGACTAAATGAGATTCTTCCTGTTTGGTGGAACGCCATATCCTTTCCAGTTTCCTCGATGCTTGCTTTAATTTGCGTGTTTGAGGGTTATACCATGGAGCTGACTTCCTTTGTTTTACTAACTTCTTTTTTAGAGGGGCAACAGAATCAAGTGTGACTCGCAGTGAGTCTGTAGCACTATCTACAAGATGATCAATTTGGGTAGGGCTAAAATTAACATACGAGTCCTCTGTTATATTGAGACATGGTATTGAATTTAATGCTGATGGAATCGCTTCCTTAAATTTAGCTACAACACTATCGGATAGACATCTAGTGTACACACTTTTATCTGATGGTGTATAGTCTAGTAATAAGAATTCAAAAGTGATTAAATAATGGTCTGATAAAAGAGAGTTCTGTGGAAAAACAATTAAATGTTCAATTTCAACGCCATATGACATAACAAGGTCGAGGGTGTGGTTAAAGCGGTGAGTGGGCTTATGCACGTTCTGCGAGAAACCAATTGAATCTAATAAAGAGATAAACGCAGTACTGAGGCCATCATTATCAACGTCCACATGAATATTAAAATCACCTACTATAATGACTTTATCTGTTTTCAGGACTAAGCTTGATAGAAACTCTGAGAATTCAGATAGAAATTCAGAATATGGGCCTGGAGCGCGGTACACTATAACAAATAAAATTGGCTGTAGTGCTTTCCAGGTTGGGTGTGAAAGACTAAGAACAAGGCTTTCAAATGAGTTATAATTTAGTTTAGTTTTAGGGTTTATTAATAGGCTCGAGTCGAAGATGGCTGCAACTCCACCTCCTCGGCCGGTGTCTCGAGGAATGTGAGTATTAATATGACTCGGGGGAGTGGATTCGTTTAGGCTGACATATTCTTCCTGACACAGCCAGGTTTCAGTAAGACAAAATAAATCAATGTGATTATCTGATATTAAATCATTTACTAGTAGAGCTTTAGATGACAGAGATCTGATATTTAAGAGTCCACATTTAATTCTCCTGTTTTGTTGCTTTATTGCAGTGCTAGTGTTAGATTGTATTAGATTATTATGTTTAACTCCTCTTCTGTTTACTTTTGATTTAATTAATTTAGGTGGGGCAGACACAGTCTCAGTTAGGTTTGGGGTTAAGCTATGGGTGGGTAACTGCTCTAATGGAAGCGCAGAGAAGTGTGTAAGACTACCGCTCTGCGTCCTGGAATGACCCCTGGTTTGTCATGGATTTGTTCCACCAACAATCTTGGTCAGATTTCTGGATAAGAGAGCCGCACCATCCAAAGTAGGATGAATGCCGTCTCTCCTAATCAGACCAGGAATTCCCCAGAAAGGGTTCCAATTGTCAATGAAGCCCACATCGTTTGCTGGACACCACCACGACAGCCAGCTGTGGAATGACTTCATGCGGCTATACATGTCGTCACTGGTCAAGTTGGGGAGGGGACCAGAGAAAACTACGGAGTCCGACATTGTTTTTGCGTATGCACACACCGATTGGACATTAACTTTAGTGACCTCCGATCGACGTAACCGGGTGTCATTACCGCCGACGTGAATAACAATCTTACTGTATTTACGTTTATCCTTAGCCAGCAGTTTCAAAACAGATTCAATGTCGCCCGCTCTGGCCCCCGGGATGCAATTAACTATGGCAGCTGACTTCGCTAACTTCACGTTCCGCAAAATGGAGCTGCCGATAACCAGAGTTGGTTTCTCAGCGGGTGTGTCGCTGAGTGAGGAATATCTGTTAGAAACGTGAAGTGGTTGGTGGTTAACCGTGGGCTTCAGGGTATGACTATGCTTCCTTCGGACAGTCACCCAGCCTCCCGGCTGCTCGGGGGTTGCCGGGGGACGGCTAGCAGAAGCTAAGCTTGGCCGGTCTGCACCGGCTAGGGGCTGGCTAACTACAGAAGAAGCTAAAGCTAAAGTGCAGAACCGGGCTTCTAACTCGCTAACCCTCGCCTCCAATGCAGCGAATGCACTACACCTAATACATGTACCATTAGCTCTAAAGGAGGCAGAGGAATAACTAAACATAAGACACACAGAGCAGGGGAGAGCAGGAGAAGGAGAGAGAACAGGAGAGCAGGGGAGAGGAGAAGCCATCGCTAACGGCTAAGCTACTGCTAAGCTACTGTTATGCTACGGTACGATAGCCCAGCTAGCGTTAGCCGAGCTGAAAATGTGTGGTTAAGTCTCTAAAGAGGAGTGAGGTGTGAGTGCTTAAGCAGAACTAGTGTAGATATAAATGTAGCGGGTAATTATCCGCTGTAATGAAGAGTATATAACTATATTGCCCTGGATGTGCTAGAGCAGCTACAGAACACAGCAGCACACAGAAAGACAGGCAACCGGAAATGAGGCAACCGGAAATGAGGCAATACGCTTACCGTAAGCGAGCACGCTTCAACCGGAGGAGTCAAGAGCCGGGTGAGAGCTGGAGGCTTTCATAACGGCGGTACATACACTGTGAGCTCAGGGCTCTGAGAGACCAGTTAATCAGGGACCGAGTTGGTGTCGGCATAAGAGATGCTAAGCTGATTTGACATTGGGAAAGGCCATGACGAGAGGGAGGCAGAGTGCAGCGGTGAAAAAGCAACAGCCTGTGCTGCGGGGGACAGAGCAGACGACAGGACATGTGGAGGCTGTACACAAAAAGTACAATAAGGTACCAAGGACGGTGAAAGGAAAAACTGACACACCGTCATCAGGATGCAGCAGGTGTGGACAAATGAAAAAACATTTCTGGAAAGACTGCCCTGCTCAGGATGCCGAGTGTAGGAAGTGTCATAAAAAAGGACACTTTGCAAAGAAATGCAGGTCAAGCGGCGGCATCACAGATGTACAGACAGGGAGCAATGAGGAGGATTTTGCTTTCCTGGGAGAAATGTGCTCTGATGAGGAGGAGGAGTGGATGGAACTGTTGCAGCTGAACAGGGAAAATACTGTTTTTAAACTGGATACTGGAGCCACTGTTACAGCAATCCCAAGCAGCACCTACTCCATCAAAAGTCACGGGACACTGCAGCCGCCAGGAAAAGTGCTGTATGGACCAGGAAATCACAAACTGGACGTTAAAGGACGTTTCAAAGGCAAGTTGAACTTTGAAAGTAAAACAACAGAACAGGACATTTATGTTGTTGTTGGGCTGTCCAAGCCACTACTGGGTCTTCCTGCATTAAAAGCTCTTGCCCTGATAAAGCGTGTCTGCACAGTGCAGGCACATCAGGAGGATTTTAAAGCGCAGTACCCCGCAGTGTTTTCCGGTTTGGGGAAATTAAAGGAGCCCTACAAGATCGAGCTGGAGCCAGGGGCGGTTCCATACGCTCTGTCATCGCCACGTCGGGTGCCCCTGCCCATGCATGATAAAGTGAGAGCAGAACTGAATCGCATGGAGGACATGGGAGTGATCTCCAAAGTGACCCAACCCACACCATGGTGCGCTGGTATGGTTGTGGCACCGAAGGCGCAGCCAGGAAAGATACGGCTGTGTGTGGATCTAACACACCTGAACAAGTGGGTGCGGCGAGAGAGACACATACTCCCAGCAGTCGACCACACACTAGCCATGTTGGCTGGGGCGAAAGTCTTCACGAAGCTGGATGCCACTTCCGGCTTCTGGCAAATCCCCTTGTCAGAGGAGAGCTCGCTCCTCACAACATTCATCACCCCATCCGGACGCTACGCATTCAACCGACTGCCGTTCGGGATCTCATCGGCCCCAAAGCAACTCCAGCGTCGCATGTCACTGATGCTGGAGGGTTGCGACGGAGTCGTGTGTCATGCGGACGACATTGTCGTGTACGGAGAGGACATGCAGCAACACAACGAGAGACTGCACCAGGTCCTGATGAGGTTGGAAAAAGAGGGACTCACGCTAAATGAAAAATGCGTGTTCGCCAAAGACGGCATCATGTTCTTGGGTCACCGTGTCACAGCAGATGGCGTGACACCCGATCCAGACAAGGTTAGAGCTATTATGGAGATGCCTGAACCTACCGGGGTCGAAGGAGTAAGGAGAGTGATGGGGATGGCCAACTATCTGGGCAAGTTTCTACCCCACCTTGCATCATACACGCGACCAATCAAAGATCTGCTCAATGAGAAAAATGAGTGGTGCTGGGAGGCGCCACAAAAAGAGTCATTTCAGAGACTGAAAAATGAGCTGAGTTCACCACGAGTGCTAGCTCCATACTCACCGATAGCAGAGACATGCGTATCAGCTGATGCCTCGTCCTATGGCTTAGGGGGGGTCCTGAATCAACGACAAACAGATGGGACATGGAGACCAATTGTGTTCATCTCCAGAGGTCTCTCCGAGGCTGAAAAACATTATGCACAGATCGAAAAAGAGGCTTTGGCAGCTACATGGGCATGTGAGCGCCTGTCACCCTATCTGCTGGGACTGCAGTTCCAACTAGAGACGGATCATAAGCCTCTAGTGCCACTGCTGAGTACAAAGGCACTAGATGAGCTCCCGCCCAGAGTGCTGAGGTTTCGACTGAGGCTGATGAAGTTCACCTTGGACATCGTGCATGTGCCCGGTAAACGCTTGATAACAGCGGACACGTTATCAAGAGCCCCGGTGAAACACATGTTCACACAAGATGAAAAAGACAATGAGGCAGAAGTCAAAGTGTTTGTGGACGCTGTCGTCCATAGCCTTCCTGCTACAGAGGCAAGATTAAAGGGAATCCAAGAGAAACAGGCAGCTGACCCTACATGTGCAAAGCTCATCGAGTACTGTCAGACTGAGTGGCCTGAGAAACACGCCCTCCCTCCTGAGCTGGGGCCATACTGGCCTGAAAGAGAAACCCTCACAACTCCTCATGGGGAGACAGCTGCGTACCACCATACCACAGCTCCCAGCGAGTCTTCATCCCCGCTGGCCGAATATCAGAGGGTTCAGGAAGTCAGAGAAGCGCGCAAAGGAGAACCAACGACGCAACTACAACCTGCGGCACAGAGCCCGCCCTCTGCCACCACTGCAGGCTGGCCAAAATGTATGGCTGGCAAAAGAGAAAAGACCAGGGACAGTTGTTCAACATGCCACAACACCCAGATCTTATATTATTGACACTGATGAAGGACAGGTCAGGAGAAACCGCACACAGGTTCACACAGTAAACCATCCACAAGTGCAGTCAACACCACCTGATACACCTGTCACACCCGCAGAGCCAGTTAACACAGAGACACACACTCAAGAAACAAACACACAATACGTGACTAGCTCAGGCCGAGTGTCACGCCCACCTGTGCGTATGGACTTGTAAGTGAGTTACTGGGTGGGGGGGGGAAAGAAAAGGGAAAATTGTTGGAAATAAATGTTTTCTATTTTCTGTTTAGGAATGTTAGAAAAATGTTTATTAAGGTTAGAAAAATGTGATAAGACATTCTAGGTGTTTCAGAGGTTAATGTCTGAGTTTAGTGCTAAGATACCTGTAAGAGGATGTTATTACAGCAGAGTTGAAGATGTTAAAAGAGGGTGGTGTTCTTACTTAAAAGGGGAGGTGTTCTGTTAAGTGGAACTATAGTGAGGTTACATTAGAGGATGTTACACGGACCTTCTATGTGTGAACACTTCCGGGTCATGATAATAAACGGACTACGTTACTACACCGTTGAGCCGACTCGCTGTCTACTTAATCTGCACTCTCACACACAGTAACGTAACATACATATACATATACATATATATATATGTATATATAAATATATATATATATACACTGTCAACTTTCATTTACTGTGTGAGATGTTAAAGAGGTTCTGTTGAATACTAATATGACAGAATAGCTGCAGTCTCATCTTTACTACGATGATGAGTTCACTGTCCAGAGCAGTAACAGATATTAGTTCATCTTAAAATGTGGACAGAAAACCACAGAAACATGTTGAAGTTTTAAAAAGTGAAAGTGTCCGTTAACACTAACGTTAGCTACGTTTCTTTGTTGATATCACAAAGTTAGATAACTTATTTTAAAATGAGTTAACTCAAAATACTTAAACATTGATGGAATAAATAAACTTGTTTTGTCTTCAAAAAGAAAGAAACTAGAATTCCCGCCTCACGGTTGTCTGCCTCCCCCAACCAGTCAAGTTACAGTTTACATCCACGTCTGTCCAAAATGTCATCACTTCATCATTTCATCATAATTAACATCTGTGTGAAAGTGTCATAATTAGCAGATGAATTCTTGAGTCATGGCCAAAAATGTGTTTTCTGAGGACACAGTGACCTTTGACCTTTGACCAGCAAACTCTAATCAGGTCATACTTGAGTCCAAGTGGACGTTTGTGAAACTTGTGTGCCGAGTTTAATTTCAAATCCAGTTTCCATCATTTTAAATCCAGTTTAACTACATCATGATGACACTTAACCTTTACAACACCAAGTCAGTCAGGAAGAAAGCATTCACAGCATCAGTTCAGTGTTCACTGCATCCATTCTGATAAACCTCCTTTGTGCTAAAACAGAGGGAACGGTGACATCTGCTGGCAGAAAGCAGCTCCAGCAGGAACAACAGAACATGAACGGTGGTGAGAACGACCGCTTCAACACGGATTTCTGAGGGAAGAAGCTCCACGGGCGACTTTATGTGTCTGTGTTCAGTCATGTAACGTGAAAACTGGCAGAGTCACACATGAAACTGGAATCCTCCTGTACGGACATGATTAGTGAATATAAAATCTAGAGTACGCATGTTAATCAGTTCTGTTTGTTTATTTGACATCAAACATATTAAATATGAAGGAGCTGACTTTACACCTAAATCCAGACGTAATCTGTTTGTAGTCAGTTGAGAAACTGAAGTGAAGCCTCGACTGAATTCAGAGTTTATCTCATTCTTTCTGTTTGTTACAAGCAAATATTTATCTTCTATAATATGAGAAATGGCTGGTATTGGTTTTAATCATGGATGTAGAAAGAGAACTGGATCCATGTGCAATTCTATTCATTGTGTGCAATATACTCACTGTTGTTTACAGTATGGTTATATAATTCACTTTTTTTTATATTACATTCATGATCCAGATGCAATGTAGTGTTATTCTGCTGTGCATTTAGCCTGCGTATAGTCTGCATAACAATTAAATTCATCTTCAATAACAACTAGGCCTCTTCTAGAAGCTGACCTGGTGGATTGTGTTTAATAACTACTTTACCTGCATTATTATCCAACTCTGATTGTCTCTTTCCTTTTTAAACTTCTAAACAGATATTATTGTGATGTGCTTTTCTATGATGTTCATTCACTTTGATGACAAGGCACATTCAGGCTTTTACAGACTGTTGGAAGTGAGCAACTCATCTTTCTAACAACAGCTTTATCAGCTAATAGTAAATATCTGGGAGTTATTTATCTGATGGTTAGCATGCTGTCTGTGAACCTCTGGACCAGTGCTCTGATGAAGACAGGGTCCATGTTCCTCTTCTGCAGCTGGTTGAAAAGCATGTCCACCTGTGGCATGATCTTATGGAACAATGTCAGGAAAACACAGAAAGCCTCGTCTTCAAGCATCCTCACAAAGCCCCCTGAGTCTCTGGGGATGTGTGATGTTGCCTGCTGCATGATGAGGTTCAGCTGATGCACACAGCAAAATAAGGCATATTTAAAGCCAACAGAGGGCGCTGCATGCATACACAACATTTCTTTTTCTATTATCTGCTCCCTGGTTTAACATGCATTAATCATCCTCACCAGTCAGCTTTCTTCAGACTGTCCACGTTGGCTCCTTCCTGCAGAAGGTAGCTAACACAGGCCTGGTGGCTCATGGAAGCAGCTTCGTGCAGAGGCCTCTTGTAGTCGTTGTTGTGCAGCTCCACATCCATGCACACCTGCTTTATGAGATACTGCAGCATGTCCAGGTGTCCTCTCCTGGCAGCATAGTGCAGCAGGGTGTCCCCAGACCGACCGAAGTGTCTCCTGCTGACAGACTGAACCTCAGAGCTGCTCATCAGTCTCTGCAGAGAGTCAACCTGTCCATCCTGAGTGAGCTTCACCAGCTGCTTTAAAGTGTTCTCATCCATGCTGGTTAGAGGTTAAAGATTAAAGGTTAAAGGCTGCAGCACCAACTACAAAAAGACACTTTCTGGTCAAAATGACAGAAAATAGTCAAGCTGGAAAAAATAAATAAATAAATAAAATAAAATAAAATAAAATAATAAAATAAAAATTAATAATTATTATTAATAATAATAAAAATAATAATAATATTAATTAAATTCTCTCCATTATTTCTGTTGCCCTTAAGTAATTAATTAGAAGATTGTGTACTTTCTTAGATGTCTTTCCTAGCAGATTGTAATATTTCCATCATCTACTCCTGATATCAATTCCCTTCTTTCTTCGTCATATTTGTTGCACTCTATAAGAACATGTTTGACAGTTTCTGGTTTATTACAGTGCGTGCATAGTCCAGTTTGGTGCTTGCCTATTCTATGGAGTGTTTGGTTTAATCCTGTATGTCCTATTCTCAGACGGGTAATGACCATCTCTTCCACCAGCTCCTACATGTGTCTGAATACTGTACAGATGTCTCCCTGTGTCACTAAAGTCCCAGTATTCTTGCCAGGTTTTGTGCATGTAGTCCTAGTAGTTTTAACCTCTGCTTTACTTAACGGTATTTGTATGTCAATTAAGTGTCGTTTTAATGATTGTTTGGCCAATATATCTGCATTCTCATTTCCTTCCACCCCTATGTGTGCAGGAACCCAAAGGAAGGAGTGTGGATCATTCTGGCTAATAATTACTATATCCCAAAAAAAGAAAGAAAAGAAAAAGAAAACAAACAACCTCATATTTTTCCAATCATATTAATTAGTCTAAGATACTGAAATAATGTTCTATAACACTCATTTAGTGAGTTCTTTTGTAGAATATGTAATGGAAATTCTGTCAATATTCCGAGATGAGTCCTAATGAACGTTGAAATAAGGATCTCAAACAGATGAAATGTCTTTGTTGTATTTTATTCTTGCAAGAAGAGGCACTGGTTATACAGAGTCACACAAAGTCTGCAGAAGAGTGCACTGCAGGAGATTATTACAATGTGATTATATAGAAATCTACAACAGGGACTGTGAGAAAAGGAGTTGTTTTACTCAGACAGTGTCCCAGTAAAAGTCAACACTCAGTACTTTCCCACTACATGAGATGAAGAGCACACAGACAGGAACTCTCCACTGTTGCATAAAGAGACATCATTACATACAATGTCATTTTCCATTACAAATATCTATTAAATCAAAGTGTACTTTAATCTCTTTGAGGCCTTCTTTCTTCCTCATATCTCCCACAATGCAACATGACATGCTCCACCGTTTCCTCTTGTCCACAGTAATCACATCTACCTGTGTCATGTTTACCTGTCAGTCAGTTATCATGTCATATGCAGACGCTCTTCCTGAGGGCTCGGTTTTAATAGGGTAACTTTATTAACTTATTTAGAAATATGTGGAAGTAAACAGCAAAACTCCATCGTTCCACAGGGTGGAGCTGCGACACAAAGCAGAGCAGAGAGATCTATTTAAATGTGTTCATCTACAGTTATGTTGTCATGAACTGAACTATTCTGCAGAGGCACTTTGGGTTCAGAATATATGAATGAATAAAAAAAGACAAAATCAGATGCAGGTCCAGGTGGTGAACCTCTGTGGATCATCAGGACACGGCTGATCCTCTCAACACATCCACGTTTCTGATCACTCACTCACCCACCTCCATCTGATGAGAGAAGAAGAGAACAGAAGTCATGAATCAGTGTTTACAGAGACTCCCTTCATCAGCTGTCAGTCACTGATGCAGCACACAGTTCATTTATAAAACTATCATTAGCAGAACCAACCTCCATATCTCCGCTCACTACTCAATATCTCCAACAGGAACCGCAATTTATCTTCTAACTAATTCATCAGTGTGGTCGTTCCTAAAGTCTGCACCTCCTCTGGTCCTCACTCATTCCAGTGTGCTGCTCCTAGTGACTGGAAGGAGTTAATAAAGACACTAAACCTCCACACCCTCATCCCGTTACCCTCCTTTAATAGCTCTATGGGCAGACCACATCATGGTTACTAAATGTAACCACGGTTCTATGAAATAAGAGCCAGTGATCTGAGGCTTCAGTCAGACTGATCTCAGAGCTGTGACAGAGATGAACTGATCAATGAGAGAACAAAGACTTTCTGATCAGATTTGATGGTACGACAGTTTGATGGATGAGGACCACTGTCTCTATACATGTTGTGATGCTGTCAGCTGTAATCCAGCTTTATTTCCTGGAGACATGAACACAACAACAACATCTTCTTCACATCAACTCTAACACATGATCACAACAAGCTTCTGGCTGATCTGATTGGCTGACTGTTCTCTCTCTCTGTGTGTCACCGTTCTCCTCTCACAGCTTAACGGAGGAAACACATCACAACAATACTGCTGAAACCAGCATGGACCGACTCCGACCCTCTACTGACCTCAGAGTCTCCAGTCTACAGTGTGGACTCTCCACAAGATCAGACAGCAGCTTCACTCCTGAATCCTTCAGGTCGTTGACTCTCAGATCCAGCTCTCTCAGATGGGAGGGGTTGGACTTCAGAGCTGAGGCCAGAGAAGCACAGCTGATCTCTGACAAACTGCAGAACCTCAATCTGAATAAAGAATAAATGATGAAGATAAAAATCACTTTATAATCCAATCAGATGTGTTCATCATCCAGATGTCACATCAATATTCATACAGCTGTTCATGTCAACACACATCAATAACATGCTGCTGATCTCTGTGTTCATCTATGTGTGTGTGCTGAAGGATCAATATCAATGATCAGACATTATTTGTGGAACACGTTGAAACAAACAGAAACCAGAGAAATATTTCTACTTCATGAAGTAAACTTGATCAATTTAGAACCAATATTAGTTCAGAGGATCTTCTGTATCCAGATGTGACCATTTACCAACAATGATAAACATTCATTTACTTTAACAACTAACAGTGGACATTTTCTACACTTTCTTTAAGAAACATAAGATATCTAACAGTAACAGAGAGTCAGTGAACTGACCCCAGAGTCTCCAGTCTACAATGTGGACTCTCCAGAAAACCACACAGCAACTTCACTCCTGAATCTTTCAGGTTGTTGTTTCTCAGATCCAGCTCTCTCAGATGGGAGGGGTTGGACTTCAGAGCTGAGGCCAGAGAAGCACAGCTGATCTCTGACAAACTGCAGCTCCTCAATCTGAATAAAGAATAAATGATGTAAGTTTAGAAGACAACGTTC
This sequence comes from Sebastes fasciatus, assembly GCF_043250625.1. Taxonomy (NCBI): domain Eukaryota; kingdom Metazoa; phylum Chordata; class Actinopteri; order Perciformes; family Sebastidae; genus Sebastes; species Sebastes fasciatus. The sequence continues at coordinate 1,341,274 of NC_133817.1, read as the reverse complement.
CTGCTTGAAATCATTCAATGTTTAATAATGTGTTCAGAGCTGAAGAAGGTTTAGAACGTAGAAGTTTAGAAAATGTAAACTCCAAACACCTGAAGCCAACAGGATGCAGGTTAAAAACTGTCAAACACAAACAGTGAAACAGAGCTCTCATTAATATTAATGACAACGTGCTGCTACTTCAATAAAGACGTAGTGACTTCACCTCTTAAACTCTGACAGCTCCACCAGTGGATCCATCTATACAAACTCATGTTGAGCAGCCAAACATAAATAAAAACCACAGAAACTGATTCAAGATTCAACTCAACATCTCAAAGTTTCTAAAGATGTCAAATATGTCAGGATGGATTTTGGGGAAATGTGAACAAAACTCATCTACAATATATATTATAGGAATAGTTGAGTCATAAAATCAAAGCATCTTCAGTTTAAACTCTTCAGTCAGTAAAAGAATCATAAAGCTTCATAACATTTATAGAAAAAGTAAATAGTGAATATATTTGTTATTGTCTGATAGCTGAAACAGAGATTATTTATTTATTCTTCATATTTATGTTTCTTTTATAATTTATTTTAACATGATGAAGTCAGGTGTTGTGATATATGAAGGTTTTAAATGTGTAGCTCAACAATGCTCTGCCACAGTCAATGGACTAAACCACTGAAGAAGAAAATGGACTTTAGCATTAAGATACTCAGTGTTTTTCCTGGAGACATGAACACAACAACAACATCTTCTTCACATCAACTCTAACACATGATCACAACAAGCTTCTGGCTGATCTGATTGGCTGACTGTTCTCTCTCTCTCTCTCTGTGTGTCACCGTTCTCCTCTCACAGCTTAACGGAGGAAACACATCACAACAATACTGCTGAAACCAGCATGGACCGACTCTGACCCTCTACTGACCTCAGAGTCTTCAGTCTACAGTGTGGACTCTCCACAAGATCAGACAGCAGCTTCACATCTGAATCCTTCAGGTCGTTGTATTTCAGATCCAGCTCTCTCAGATGGGAGGGGTTGGACTTCAGAGCTGAGGCCAGAGAAGCACAGCTGATCTCTGACAAACTGCACCACCACAATCTGAATAAAGAATAAATGATGAAGATAAAAATCACTTTATAATCCAATCAGATGTGTTCAGGTTTTAAATGTGTAGCTCAACATCACTATGTCCTAATCAATGATCTTTTCCCTAAAATGAGTAGAGTGACTTTGTCATTTTGTCATTGTGGATCATCATAATGTCAGCCTTCTACAGACATCATCCAGATGTCACCACCACATTCATACAGCTGTTCATGTCAACACACATCAATAACATGCTGCTGATCTCAGTCAAGTCTGGAATTAGAGGATCAATATCAAATCAGACTTGTTGGACTTCATTACTTCATTTATTACATGGCCTTCTTCTCACTGTATCTGGGAGCTTAGCAGGTTTATGTCATTTACAGGAAAGGTCCACATTTGTTCAAGTGTGTCTATAAACAACAGCCACATGTCATATGTACATTAAAAGAGTTATTGGTGGCAGTAATCATTCCTCCTGTGAAGTGGTCCCTTCATAACACAACTACACTGTAAGAAATGACTTCATAAGTTCAACTGACACTAATATGAAGATTCAGCAGTCTGAGTCCAACAAATCAAGTGAGTGTTTACTAGGGCTGGGACGATTCAACTATCCCCTAATTCAATATGTATTGTGATTTTTAAGTATTGTGATTCGATATTACAATTTATTGTGATTTTTGTTAACTGTTTTTAACACTAGACCATGGGAAAAAGTTGACTCATACACTTCTAGGGACTTTTAATTTGGAAAATATCTAAATGAATGCAGTAAAATTGTTTGATTTCCAGCATGTATGTAGTCAGAGATGTCCTGAAGTCAAATATATCAGTCATTGTCAGGAAGTATTTATTAAATTTTTTCCAGCAAAGCCCAAAAATCAAAGGCTAAATACATTTAACATAAATGTCAGTATCTGGGTGCTCTACAGTTGTAGCATCAGCCCATTTGACCACGGAGATGAGAGCGACGGTCAGCTCCACCGCCACGTTACCGCCATACGATAACGTTTCCTGTCCGTGACAGAGTCAGCATGCAGCTTTAGCCGTGATGTCTAGCTCTGCTTTTCCTGTCAATGTGTGAAACCCAAAGTGTTTCCATCCTTTACTGGATGTGTAGTGTTTACCACGCTGGATTTAACATGTGAGGGTGCAGGTCGTATCCACGCTGACCCTCCAACGGTTTATACTTTCTGGTTTCGGCTCGCTGCGGTTTGTTTTGGTTGGAACAGATATGAAGTCACGTTACTCAGACTACAACAATAAAAGCGGTAACTTCCTTCTACCTCCACATAGACTCAAATGGAGCAAATATATCGATTCTGGCATTAAAAAAAACATTTCTATAAATCGAAATGAAAAAATTGCGACACAAAGGTGAATCGATTTTTTTTCCCGCCCCTAGTGTTTACCAAAGTTACAGACTGTTTAGTACCAAAATCCCTCTCTGAGTTTCTAATCCTCCTGCAGCTCAACAAGGAAACTGTCAAACACTACATACTGATTGGATACATACTAAGACTGGGCAATATATCCATATTATATCGATATCGTGATATGAGACGAGATATCATCTTAGATTTTGGATATTGTTTTATCATGATATGGCATCAGTGTCGTCTTTTCCTGGTTTTAAAGGCTACATTTCAATAAAGTGATGTAATTATCTGAACTTACCAGACTGTTCTAGCTGTTCTATTATTTGTCATTTACACTTCGTCATGAGATCCACATTACTGATGATTATTTATCAAAAACCTCATTGTCTAAATAATTTGTGAAAGCACCAATGGTCAATCCTACAATATCGTCGCAATATCGATATCGAAGAATTTGGTCAAAAATATTGTGATATTTGATTTAGTCCAAGTCACCCAGCCCTAATACGTCTAACTCAGACTGCTGAAGCCTCCGATTAGTTTAAGATCAACTTTACAGGTCATTTTACACAGAACAAGACGGTGGATTTAGTCCTCATCTCGTAACACTCAGGTTAAACGGGGATTGCTTCACAGACAGAAGGAATGATGACAGACATCAATAACTCTTTGAATGTACATATGAACATGTGAGTATTGTATTCAGATAGACTTGAGAAAAATATGAACCTGCAAAGATGTTTCTGATGCAGAATATTTATTTGGTTTTTGATGCAATCTAAATGTCTGTGGCTTCAAATAATTAGACAATGCTGACATGAAAACAGAGCACAGTTAGATCTGCTGTCAACAAGAACGTGGGAATAACTTAGAACCATAGAAACCTCTGATTAGATGGTGTCGTTCATAATCATCACTTATGTGCCTTTAAGTTGGTGCAATACGTGTTTGTTGAAGAGTGCTGCACCTTTAGACATGTTCAAATAGAGAGCTACAGGAATGAGTCCTAAAACCCAGAGATGAGTTAGAATTTTAGCACTTCCTGTTCCCTCGTCTGGAGGTCAATGGGTTTTTAGTTAGAAGCCTAAAATAAGGTTTGTTGTTAAAGGTCCAGTGTGGAGGATCTGGCGGTATCTAGCGGTGACGTAAGGAGATTGCAACCAACTGAAGCTTCTGCTGTGTGCGTAGAGAGTTTGTGTACAAACTACATAAACTACAGTCAGTGAACTGACCTCAGAGTCTCCAGTCTACAGTTTGGACTCTCCAGTCCAGCAGAAAGCAGCTTCACTCCTGAATCCTTCAGGTTGTTGTTGTCAGTCAGGTCCAGCTCTCTCAGATGGGAAGGGTTGGACTTCAGAGCTGAGGCCACAACTTCCCAGTGAGTAGCTGAGAGGTCACAGTGAAAAAGTCTGTGATGACACAAAAATTAAAAAATATGTTGTTATGAAAGAGGACAGTTTATATTTACTTCATGCATTTGATGACTAAACAGTTTGATATATACTTCTTTGATTAACATTTGCTCCTCACATCAGTGGTTCAGCTAATCTTATCTCACTGTTTGACATGAAACAATAATTCTCATCACTCTCTCTCAAACCTGCAGACTTTTAATCTTTGTTTTTCTTTAATCTTGCAGATGAAGAGAGAGAACATGTAGTTACATTGAGGCTTTCCTAATGTCCAGTCTGTCAGTGTGATCTGATCCCAGGTCTGTCTCCACAAAGTTAGCATGAGGCCTTCTTGATTAGAAAAGCATTTTTAAAACTCAGTGAATAAGTAATAATAATACAGTTGATAAAGATGACCTCTCTTTGCTGCTACCTGCTGCTGTCAGGTTCACGTCCATAAATGGGAAAATTCAGTGACTGCTGCCAAACGGTAGAGAAATGAAACAAATCATGTAATAATATTAGACCTGTACATAATCAAACATTCATATTATTAGATATTTTGATGACTGCATGGCGTTTTGTCATTAACACTCTTTTCTGAGCATCAAACGTATTCAGCTCACAAACACAATTAATGAACCAATAAGGTTGCATTATTTTCAACATAATGTCATCAGAAAGATGTTATCAGTGTTTCAGCATTAAAAACACAACATTGATCTTTGGTGTGTATAAGATCTCTTAAAAAGTCTGAATTCTACCATTCTGCTGTTATATATTCATCAGACCGCTGTTATTGGTGGAAGCTGTGTATTTCCATCTTTTCTGAATCTGTCCAAGCATCTCCTGAAAAACACATAATCCACCAAAGAGCTTGTGTTAAAGTATTATTTTACCGTGTGTCTCTGTAACGTGTTAAAGTATTATTTTACCGTGTGTCTCTGTAACGTGTTAAAGTATTATTTTACCGTGTGTCTCTGTAACGTGTTAAAGTATTATTTTACCGTGTGTCTCTGTAACGTGTTAAAGTGTTATTTTACCGTGTGTCTCTGTAACGTGTTAAAGTATTATTTTACCGTGTGTCTCTGTAACGTGTTAAAGTATTATTTTACCGTGTGTCTCTGTAACGTGTTAAAGTATTATTTTACCGTGTGTCTCTGTAACGTGTTAAAGTGTTATTTTACCGTGTGTCTCTGTAACATGTTAAAGTATTATTTTACCGTGTGTCTCTGTAACGTGTTAAAGTGTTATTTTACCGTGTGTCTCTGTAACGTGTTAAAGTGTTATTTTACCGTGTGTCTCTGTAACATGTTAAAGTGTTATTTTACCGTGTGTCTCTGTAACGTGTTAAAGTGTTATTTTACCGTGTGTCTCTGTAACATGTTAAAGTATTATTTTACCGTGTGTCTCTGTAACGTGTTAAAGTGTTATTTTACCGTGTGTCTCTGTAACGTGTTAAAGTGTTATTTTACCGTGTGTCTCTGTAACGTGTTAAAGTATTATTTTACCGTGTGTCTCTGTAACGTGTTAAAGTATTATTTTACCGTGTGTCTCTGTAACATGTTAAAGTATTATTTTACCGTGTGTCTCTGTAACGTGTTAAAGTATTATTTTACTTTCTACAGTTACTGTGGTGTCTTCCTGATTTTAGCAGCTTTTCTTTCATCAACTTCTCAGAACTTAATCTGAATTTATTATCGTTTTCTAGGTTTTTGTTTTGGATGGCAGGTGTGTTGCTCGGGACCCAACGAAGCACAATGTCGAGTGTGAAGTTGTTTGTACGAGCGGTTCTGGAGAAAGCTGCAAGCATTCGGCCCGTTCTGAACAGACATGCTCTGAACGGACACTGCACCGTCTGGATTAAATCAGAAGAAGCAGAAACGAGAAATCGACTAGCACCCCCACCTCGTCCTCCTCGCCGCCGGGAGGCTGCTTCGCCGGGAGTAGAGTGTGCGGCAGCTCCAGGAGACGTACCCCCATTAGCAGTTAGCTCAAATTCAGCCAGTGCAAACCCCAGCACCAGGACTCTGATCCCAGGACCGCCCCGACTCCCCGCCGGATCAGCAAACGTTCTGTTGCTGCCGTTACACCGGTTAGACCCAGCGCTCCACCAGACAGCTGATCTTTGTTTGTTTTTATTTGTTTTACCAGGTTCACATGTCGTCTCCATCACCCAGAAAGATAAATAAGAAAAAACTGTAAAATGTAACAATTATAATAAATCAATAGAATAAGTGTTCATTAACTTGACAGCTAGAAACACAACCTACTGAAACATTTTAACTCAACATTTGAAACAGCTCAAGAACATCTGTGACAAAATACAACTGACATATTTATGTAATAAACACGTGGAATACTTATAAGAATATTATATTTAAGAATAATTTATAGTGTGTATATTTTAAGAACTAAACTACTAATCTACACTGATCTATAAAGTTAATCACATCTGGACTTACACAGCTTTTCTGCAGTTCCTCACAACTGGAATCAGTCTCCGTTGTCCCTCTGGTGATGTGTTGTACTTGTTCAGGTCCAACTCATCCAGAACCTCCTCTGACATCTGCAGCATGTAGGCCAGAGCTGAGCACTGGAACACAGAGAGTCTCTTCTCTGATCTGTTCTCTGACTTCAGGAACTCTTGGATCTCCTGATGTACCGAGTGGTCGTTCATCTCCGTCAGACAGTGGAAGATGTTGATGCTTCTGTCAGGAGAGGTATTAACTCTGTTCATCTCCTTCAGGTTGTTGATGGCTCTCTGGATGATTCCTGGACTGTTGTCTGTCTGACCCAGCAGACCTCCTAAGAGCTTCTGGTTGGACTCCAGAGAGAGGCCATGAAGGAAGCGAACAAACAGGTCCAGGTGGCCATTTTTACTTTCAAGGGATTTCACCATGGCTCTCTTCAGGAAGTCATCCAGGGTAGGATGAACATATGTTTTTCCCAGGAAGTCCTTCAGTACCTCTGTGTTCCTGTTTGTGTAACAGTGGAACATGTAGACTGCAGCCAGAAACTCCTGAATGCTCAGGTGAACAAAGCAGTAGACGGTTTTCTGGAAGATCACACTCTCTCTTTTGAAGATCTCTGTACAAACTCCTGAGTACACCGAGGCCTCTGTGACATCCAGACCATACCGCTCCAGGTCTTCTTGGTAGAACATGATGTTTCCTTTCTCCAGATGTTCAAACGCCAGCCTCCCCAGCTTCAGAAGAACTTTCCTGTCAGCCTCCTGTGGACTCGTCTCATGTCCCTCACCGTACTTCTGCTCCTTCCTCTTTGTCTGAACCAACAGGAAGTGTGAGTACATGTCAGTCAGGGTCTTGGGCAGCTCTCCTCTCTGGTCTGTAGTCAACATGTGGTCCAGAACTGTAGCAGTGATCCAGCAGAAGACTGGGATTAGACACATGATGTCGAGGCTCCTGGATATCTTGATGTGTGAGATGATTCTGCTGGACAGCTCTTCATCACTGACTCTCCTCCTGAAGTACTCCTCCTTCTGGGCGTCAGTGAAGCCTCGTACTTCTGTTACCCTGTCAACACATGCAGGAGGGATCTGATTGGCTGCTGCAGGTCGGGTAGTTATCCAGACGAGAGCTGAGGGAAGCAGATTCCCCTGGATGAGGTTTGTCAACAGCACGTTGACTGATGACTTCTGGTTGACATCAGACACAACCTCATTGTTCTTGAAATCCAGTGAAAATCTGCTTTCATCCAGGCCGTCAAAGATGAACAGAACTTTACAGACAGCGAGCTTCTCTGCTGTGACCTTCTGTAATGTTGGATGGAAAACACGGAGCAGCATGAGAAGACTGTACTGCTCATCTCTGATCAAGTTCAGCTCCCTGAACGAAAGCAGAACCACCAGACTGACATCTTGGTTCTCCAAGCCCTCTGCCCAGTCCAGAGTGAACTTCTGCACTGAGAAGGTTTTTCCAACGCCAGCGACGCCGTTCGTCAGAACGACTCTGATGTGTCCCTGTTGGTCAGGTAAGGCTTTAAAGATGTCCTGGCACTTGATTGGAGCGTCATGGAGGGTCTCCTTCTTGGAAGCTGTCTCAAGCTGCCTCACCTCATGTTGGGTATTAACCTCTTCACTCTGTCCCTCTGTGATGTAGAGCTCAGTGTAGATCCTGTTGAGGAGGGTTCCACTTCCTTTTTCATCACTTCCTTCAGTCACACATTCACATCTCCTCCTCAGACTGATCTTATGTTCATCTACAACCTCCTGCAGACCTCTATCTGCTGAAAGAGAGAAACAAAGTTTAAGACAAAACAAAGAAACTCATTATTTCTAATGCCAATATGAAAATAATCAATATAAGAACATATAAAGAAGTAAAGGTTATAAAGTCATCATCCCTTCTTGAAGTCAAAACTAACGTCAACGTGATTTCTATATTTATTTGTAATAGTGTTTCAACGTGTCGCTCTGCAGGACCACACGTGTGTTTGTAAGTCAGAGAAGAAGACTGTAGCAGGAAAGATAATGTTGTTCAAAGTCTGTGGCTCCTGTTCAGTTCAGTTCAGGTCAATTTATGTTTATATAGCGTCAAATCATAACAGAAGTTATCTTAAGATGCTTTTCATATAGAGCAGGTTTAGACCGTACTCTATAGTTTAGAGACTCAACAAGAGATCCCCCATGAGCATGTATTGTTATACGACAATGACAAGAAGATAACTCCCCTTTCATCAGTGTGTCTGTCTGTCTGGGATAGAACAGTGATGTTGTTGCTTTACAGAGATTAATAGTTCTCCATCTTCATCTATGCAGATGGAGAACAAACATCATTCTGATTGGTTGATGCAAAGACGGAGTGCTATCATAAAAACAAAACATACAAATATAACATTATTTCTTCTGGGTTCAGATTTTCTCTCAAAGGAGAACTAAGTACAAGTGATGCAGAGCAGATATGTATGATGGAGAAGATCTGAAACAGTTGTCACAACAATAGTCAGGATATTAAAACAACAAGTTTCCAGACATGAAGACATCAGCAGACACATCTACAGTCTTACTTTGGACAGTGCTGGTCTGACTGGCTGTCTGAGGTCCAGGTCTTGTTCTGGTCTGACTGGTCTGCAGTCGAGGTCTTTTTCTGGATTTTGACAGCAGCTCCTCCACAGAAGCATGAGTCTTCTTCTCTCTGTGGAGACATTACTTTATTATTAAAATCATTTGTTGATTGTTGGTGAAGAATATCCAGACTTGTCCGACACTGAAGCTCAGATGGTCTCAGAGAAGAGTTAAAGTGTTGGTAGTGAATTCAGCATTCAGTCTGTGATGAAAATGTTCCTTTATTTCAACTCTCCTGCTTTAATAAACAAGAATTAGCTGCTTTTCCTGTCTGACTGTCTTATTAAACATTTAGTGATCTGGCTGAAGTTTCTTTATTAAAGAGGAACAACGGACATTTATAAAACATTGATATTATTTTGGAGGCGAATTAACTATATAAACTATATAACTATATAAAAGAACTGCAACTTGCTCATGAACTGAGGTTAGAAGTGGTCTAAATATTGAGGTAGACCAGCAGTCTGAGACACACAGCATGTAACTCTGGTGTTCCTTGGTGTTCATTTTTAATGTCAACATGTTTTCTGCCACTTTCTACTGTCAACTATCAAATGAAGACATGAATTCAAATATTCTAAAAACAGAAGTGGTACAAATCTACATTTGACCATTTCATGTCAGCAGATAGTTTTATACCAGAGATGTTTGTTCTTGACCTTCAGAAACAAGATGTGGTGCAGAGAATCTAAACTCAAAGGTCCACTTACAAATAGTCCAAAGCTTTCAACTGAAAGCTCTGGATCATTAGTAAGTGGACCTTTGAGCAGATGTTTCCTCCACCAAATTTTACACATGTAGTGAAAGAACAAACTCAAACCATCAACACATATGATCAAGGTGAGCAAATACTTTATACAGGTGATTTTTCACCACATGTTGCACAGTTCTGATGTGCACTGATTCAAGATGACACCCACTAGGTCCTAACAGCTGATTCTAGGAGGAGTCAAACCAACTACAGATTTAGAGGACCAATGTGAGAAACTGAATGACTCATTTGAAGCTCATTCTTATAGATTTTGAATAGTCACAGATCTTTAGATCATTTCACAGTTTTGAATGAAACATTACATTAAATGAAAACATGATTTAAATTGATGATAAATTGTGAAATGGAGGTTCTCAGGTGTTTTGTTACAGAAATACAATCAGTAGTTTGTGGCTATAAAACCCAGACTAAGATCCATCTGAGGTTGAAACAGTATCTGCACTAATAGTCCTGCATCAGGAATATAAATCTGTTAGCAGAACATTTAGTCTTCATCCTCAATGCATCATCATCCATCAGGTCAGCTTACAGTAGAAACAGTCTCTTACTTTGACTCTGAGGGTCCAGGTTCATTACTGAAGTTCAGAATAGCATCTATGGACCGATCACTCTTCATAGACAGACAGCTGGGTACTGGAGACTCTGCTCTCGGTCTGGACTGAACTCTGCAAACACCAAGATGATTTTATTCACATCACATGAATCCTTGATAAACTCTCTGATGACAAAGACATTTCAGTAGCTCTAAACACACAAACTACTGCTACTGTCAATAATGTGCTTTAAAGTTTGGAGCTTCACTCCACCACGGAGTGGGGGGGCTTTAATTCTCTTTGTGTCGAGAAAAGTTTGTTAAACTTCAGTTAACAAATACATTTTAGTAGAAATTTTAAAATAGAAACACAAAATCAACAGAAAATTGGAAGAGGAAAGAGAAAATGAGTCCTATAAATGAGTTAATAGCAGCTCTCTTACTTTGACTCTGAGGGTCCAGGTTCATTACTGAAGTCCAGAGAAAGACCTTTAGACCGATCACTCTTCATAGACAGACGACCGGAGACTAGAGACTCTGCTCTGTCCTCGTCTTCCTCCATCTTCTGATCTGAAGTCAGTCTGAGAGGTCAAACAGAAACACTGACTGTGAGCATTTAACGGAAACAAGTTAGTACAAGAGAACAGCAAGTAACACACACCCTCTCTCTCTACCACATGCACACGCACGCACGCACGCACACACACACGCACACGCACACACGCACACACACACTATACAGTATAATAAAGCAGCCAGCGCTCCACCTGGTCACTTCTCTTTACCTCTCTGCTTGTTTTCTTGGCTTACAGCAGCTTTAATGAGGATTATTCAGCCAGTCATGACTTTGTGTTCACAGAAGAATCAAACTGTTGAGTTCATTCTAACATTTCTCTCCTCTACAGTCCACAGGGAGGAAACTGACTCAGACACTTTGAGAGTGAAGTAATACAATGTTGGATTAACACTCACCCTGCTTCAGTCGTCAGTCTTCTGCTCCGTTATCTCTAAATGGAGTCTGGAGCTGAACTAAACACTTTCACTTTCATGTTCCCTCCCTCTGTTCTCATGAGCCTGCGTCACACCGTCAGTGCAGCTCCTCCTCTCTCCATTTACTGGAAATCAGCTGAGTTCATCTGTGTGTGTGTGTGTGTGTGTGTGTGTGTGTGTTCACAGCTATTTAACATGATGTGTTCATAAGAATCTCTCTTGGCTTGAACAGGCTTAATTAACCCTCTGAGACCCACAGTAGACCCGTTTTAGTCTTCTTTAGGGGGTCCAGGGGGTCTTTAGGGGTCCAGGGGGTCTTTAGGGGTCCAGGGGGTCTTTAGGGGGTCCAGGAGGTCTTTAGGGGGAGATAGCAGGTCAGCAGTAGATGTCACATAGAAGTGGTGGACATCATCTGAAAGCTGAAGTACGCATGTTAATCAGTTCTGTTTGTTTATTTTACATCAAACATTATATTAAATATGAACTCCTCCTCCTCCTCCTGGCCCTCGCTCCTTTAACTCCTCCTCCTCCTCCTCCTACTCCACCCGGCCCTCGCTCCTTTAACTCCTCCTCCTCCTCCTCCTACTCCTCCTGGCCCTCGCTCCTTTAACTCCTCCTCCTCCTCCTCCTACTCCACCCGGCCCTCGCTCCTTTAACTCCTCCTCCTCCTCCTCCTCCTCCTACTCCACCCGGCCCTCGCTCCTTTAACTCCTCCTCCTCCTCCCGGCCCTCGCTCCTTTAACTCCTCCTCCTCCTCCTCCTACTCCACCCGGCCCTCGCTCCTTTAACTCCTCCTCCTCCTCCTCCTACTCCACCCGGCCCTCGCTCCTTTAACTCCTCCTCCTTTAACTCCTCCTCCTCCTCCACCCGGCCTTCGATCCTTTAACTCCTCCTCCTCCTCCCGGCCCTCGCTCCTTTAACTCCTCCTCCTTTAACTCCTCCTCCTCCTCCCGGCCCTCGCTCCTTTAACTCCTCCTCCTTTAACTCCTCCTCCTCCTCCACCCGGCCTTCGATCCTTTAACTCCTCCTCCTTTAACTCCTCCTCCTCCTCCACCCGGCCTTCGATCCTTTAACTCCTCCTCCTTTAACTCCTCCTCCTCCTCCACCCGGCCTTCGATCCTTTAACTCCTCCTCCTCCTCCCAGCCCTCGCTCCTTTAACTCCTACTCCTTTAACTCCTCCTCCTCCTCCACCCGGCCTTCGATCCTTTAACTCCTCCTCCTTTAACTCCTCCTCCTTTAACTCCTCCTCCTCCTCCCGGCCCTCGCTCCTTTAACTCCTCCTCCTTTAACTCCTCCTCCTCCTCCACCCGGCCTTCGATCCTTTAACTCCTCCTCCTTTAACTCCTCCTCCTTTAACTCCTCTTCCTCCCGACCCTCGCTCCTTTAACTCCTCCTCCTCCCGGCCCTCGCTCCTTTAACTCCTCCTCCTTTAACTCCTCCTCCTTTAACTCCTCCTCCTTTAACTCCTCTTCCTCCCGACCCTCGCTCCTTTAACTCCTCCTCCTTTAACTCCTCCTCCTTTAACTCTTCCTCCTCCCAGCCCTCGCTCCTTTAACTCCTCCTCCTTTAACTCTTCCTGGCCCTCGCTCCTTTAACTCCTCCTCCTTTAACTCCTCCTCCTTTAACTCTTCCTCCTCCCAGCCCTCGCTCCTTTAACTCCTCCTCCTTTAACTCTTCCTCTTCCCGACCCTCGCTCCTTTAACTCCTCCTCCTCCCGGCCCTCGCTCCTTTAACTCCTCCTCCTTTAACTCCTCCTCCTTTAACTCTTCCTCCTCCCAGCCCTCGCTCCTTTAACTCCTCCTCCTTTAACTCTTCCTCTTCCCGGCCCTCGCTCCTTTAACTCCTCCTCCTTTAACTCCTCCTCCTTTAACTCCTCCTCCTCCCGGCCCTCGCTCCTTTAACTCCTCCTCCTCCTCCACCCGGACTTCGATCCTTTAACTCCTCCTCCTTTAACTCCTCCTCCTTTAACTCCTCTTCCTCCCGACCCTCGCTCCTTTAACTCCTCCTCCTTTAACTCCTCCTCCTCCCAGCCCTCGCTCCTTTAACTCCTCCTCCTTTAACTCCTCCTCCTCCTGGCCCTCGCTCCTTTAACTCCTCCTCCTTTAACTCCTCCTCCTTTAACTCCTCCTCTTCCCGGCTCTCGCTCCTTTAACTCCTCCTCCTTTAACTCCTCCTCCTTTAACTCCTCCTCCCGGCCCTCGATGCTTTAACTCCTCCTCCTCCCGGCCCTCGATGCTTTAACTCCTCCACCCGGCCCTCGCTCCTTTAACTCCTCCTCCTTTAACTCCTCCTACTCCTCCTCCCGGCCCTCGCTCCTTTAACTCCTCCTCCTTTTACTCCTCCCGGCCCTCGCTCCTTTAACTCCTCCTCCTCCCGGCCCTCCCTCCTTTAACTCCTCCTCCTTTAACTCCTCCTACTCCTCCTCCCGGCCCTCGCTCCTTTAACTCCTCCTCCTTTTACTCCTCCCGGCCCTCGCTCCTTTAACTCCTCCTCCTCCCGGCCCTCCCTCCTTTAACTCCTCCTCCTCCTCCCGGCCCTCGCTCCTTTAACTCCTCCTTCTAACAAGACATTTCTGATTCTTACAAACAGTCCCTTTAATGTTTGTTTTGTCGTTGACATATGACCAGCAAATAGTGTATGGATCAATAATCTAGTAATATCCACAGGCCTAACAAATGTGATGACACAAACTGTTGAGGCAGGAATAAACTTTAGTTGCCCTTTCCAGCAGAGCGACACCAGGGGCATTATGGGAAATGTAGTTTTTCTGACGAAGTGCCATTTGGCTCTCTAAAACACCCCCCCAAACTGTTTTAAATATGTTATTTCTTCCAGGATATGAACTAAGAAGTAATTTGCCAGTATTAGAGTAATAAATACCACTTTAAATATCCGGTATAGCACTGGTAAAATACTAATAGTATTAGGACTGTAGTTTTTTCCTCACTTGTGCCTGCAGCAGATACTAAAAGAAATAAACAATAAAAGATATAATGTTTTCACAGCAGAAATTAATTTGTGAGTGTCACTACTGTGATTCTGTGAAATGGGGGAAGAAGAGCTAATCCAGTTTCTGGCTAAATGACAGCAAAGGAATCAGAGCTGGTGAACAAGATGAGTCACATCTGGAGGGAAGAAGAAAAAAGAAAAAGGTGGGAGAGGAGAAAAGTGGGATTGTTGGTGAGGGTGAGCCTCAGTCCTCAGAGGTTTCACCATTAACACCAGGAATGAGACTGACCAGCATCACCAGCTTCTTTCTCTGGTAAGTAAACTACATTTCTGACCTTATAAATGAGCTTTAATTTGTGCTGCATGACTGATAACTTAACCTACACAGGGACACACCTCCTTCATTTATCTCTGTCTTCTATAGTGCATGCTCGCTAAGATAATGCATGTATAAATCTATTGTATAGGCCTATTATTAAATATGTTTCATACATTTGTTTTGTGTTATTTATGCGACCCTGTTGTATTTGTTGTATAAGAGAACTTTTTGTCCTGATGCTACACTGAAAAAAATATCTATCTTTAAAAAAACGTGTTCATTTAACTTTAATAATAAGAGGTGGAAAATCTGTAAATGCATGATGCATTACACAGTTTTTTCTTTTATTTTCGGAATTTGTATTTATTTGTTGTTGTTTTTTTTCTATATACGATAGTAGGACTTTAGTGAAGTGATTCACCTCATTTTCAAACATTTCTTTACTAGAAAATCCCCCCAAAACAATTTAACTTAATTGCAAATCAATGAAAAAGTTACAGATCTTTTCTCTTGCGAGTACATTGTAGTCCTGAAAAAGTTAACTGCTTTTTCCCAGGTTAGGAATTTTTTACAGTGTGATGATTTAAGGGGTCTGGTTTGGACCCCCAACCCCCAACCACACACACACACACACACACAGTTACATGCAGACTTTTAGGAGCTTCTGAAGCCGGTTACTTCATAATCAAACAGTTTCCATGTAGCCTAATTCCTCAATGATGTCTTGAAGAAGCCATTGAAGGAAAAATAACTTGTCTATACTGATATTTAGTGTCATTTATTTGACAAATTCTCAAAAAATAAAAGAATTCAAGTGGCATAAAAATCATGTGAGAGTTTAAATCTGGTGGTAGAATCATGCAGGAACATTGAGTATAAATGCATTGAGAACTGGAGAATATACGCTCAGTATATATTGTAATTTGGAGAGACTTTCTTGAGTGGGTTTTGTCGAATGCAGGTCAGAGTCAGCGCTAGGCGGTTGAGTATCTGAAGCTAATCCGGTCCAGATGTTCTGGGCTGTTCTAAACAGTGACAAACAAACCAGAAACAAATGCATGACACAGAAGGCATGTCCTGTCCTAGATCAGTTAGTGTGCAGGTTTCTGAGGGAGTGCTGAAACATGAAAATCAGACGGGAGCGACTACTGTAGGCGTAAAACTGATGAGCAACTTAAAGCTGCAGTAGGCAGATAGAAGCAAATACGGTTAAAAAATATATATATATTATTATAAAATATATCCTGACATTAGTGCATGAGACAGGTAATCTGTGTCCGACCGTTTGTGACCCGGCAACCATGTTGAGATAGTTGAGGAAATACGAAGCACCGCCCATCAGCCGGAGCAAACTTTCTCATTTTACAGCTAAACTATGCACTACGAGATGATTCTGAGAACATCTGAGGAGAGAAATACACATTACAGTAACAGAATATTGATCCATATTTGATCAGCGCTGCCTAGTTTGACCGTTTGATTGGAGTTGGCGAGTAATTGACGGCTGTCTCCGTTATGAACAGCCAATAGGAACGCTCTCTCTCTCTGAAATGACCTGTGATTGGTCAAAGTCTCCCGTCACGGACTAGATGTTCTAAAGCCTGAAAACAGAGCCATGAGGAGCAGAAGTCTAGTTATCGCTCAGAACACTTGAATTACAATATGCTGAAAGGTTATTATGGAATTTTTGCTCAATGATGCCAAAAACATTCTGCCTACTGCAGCTTTAAAGTGTGCCGTTTCCTGCTGATGTCCCATGAAACCCAATGATTGATTCTGAGAAGAGGCAGGACAGATGTTTGTTTGGTAATTCATTGTGTAAGCATTTCTATTCTTTATATAAAAGTTCAAAACGCTGGAAGGCAAACAGATTCCTCGATGAAGCCCTGGCTGGCACCAGGAAGGAAGGAAGTGGTGGAAGGTTTTTTGACAATATGGAGCCACATGTGTCGTCCAGTATCTCCTGGCTCTGGGCCTCAGTGAGTTCACTGCGAGTCGGGCCACACTGGCAGTTTGCTGATTTCTCTTTGTGCTGCGTTTCAATGTGACCATAGTTTTTTGGGGCGAACCAACCAGCCCCTCCTCAACAAGTCTTAATCAAATCCATCCCTACGACGGCCCTGGTGGGTTTCTTCAGTCTTAACACAAATCTTGAGTTTGACAGAAACGTGATCACAATGTTCTACACGAACAAAAGAAAGCTTTTCTTTGCATTCTCTTTAATGCATCGCACACTATAAAACTACTTTGACTGTATAGCAAGCAAACAATCATTGCAGAGGAATGCTATGTCACAGTACTTCCATTGATTGAGAGAAACATTTTGGATTGGGAGGAACTTCCTTTGATGGAGATCGATTGACGATAGCAGGTCAGCAGTAGATCTCCTATAGAAGTGGTGTACATCATCTGAAAGCTTTTCCAATTCCTGTCCTTTGCATGTGTGCAAAAACACGATGTCTGACATCTTAATAAATATCACTTTTATCTGTGTTGCCAGGTTTCATTGTTAGAACGGCCAAATCCTTCAATACATCATTATTAAGGCCAAGGATTATTTCATCTTTCAACCCCTCTTGAGTGACTTAATAGCTCTCTCTCTTTCTCTCTCTCTCTCTCTCTCGCTCTCTGTGTTTGTTTGCAGATGTCGCTGGAAGCAAACATGAAATATGGCTCTCCTGAGAAAAAGTAAGTCAAAAAATAATGTGTAACACAAATGTAATACGGCTGATTTATGGTCTCAGGTTGTACAAATTTACACCATATTGACTATAGTGTCAGCTTTTCTTTGTGCAAAGGCCAGTAAAGGAACCCCCACATTTCTCTCCAGGAATCCAGTTTCCAAGCACGTGCACCAAATGTGTGTGTGTGTGTGTGTGTGTGTGTTTGTGCTGGGGGAGGGTGTGATGAGGTAACCAGATGACTGAGGCTGTAAGGAGTTAAATTTCACGATTCCATCCAGTGTGTGAACAGCAGTTTGGACTGAATGCAAAATACTTTACAATTTGCTTCCAAAAATGAAACTGGACTTTACAAACAATGACGCATGCTTTACGTGTGTGTGTGTGTGTGTGTGTGTGTGTGTGTGTGTGTGTGTGTGTCTGTGTAGATGTCATAATAGAAAAAACTGTAACAACTGCTGCTGTTTTCAATTTAATACCTTGCAGATTTGGGTTTCATGTTTTAATTTTTCCTCAAGACTTTGAGAAAATCATACCATCTGTGGAAACTGTCACTGAAACAACAACCCAAACATTTATGCTCAGCCCAGTCGCACAGCAGCTCGTGAAATAGTCACGAAATTTAATGTATTGATTCATGCACATAGACACGAATTTCACATTTTGTTCTTGTGATGGTCAGCACAAAATCAATTTGTATGTAATCCACGTACTTGCGAACCAGGAAGTATAGAGAGCAGCGAACGCTGCGTAGGAAGGAGGTCAGGTGGACGGGTGGGTCAAAAAACACCTAGGAGACCGGTGTTCATGTCCCATAAAACCACAAGTCAAAGATGATTTATTTGTTACGTAACTTCTGTACTTAAGTTACGGCAGTTCCGGAGTTATTTCAACCCAAACCACGATCTTTTTCTAAGCCTAACTAAGTAGTTTTGTTGCCTAAGCCTAACCTGTACAACATGTGTCGTCACATTGCTGGACATTCGTCCGAAAATGCATGAAAAATACGTTGTTGAAAGTCGTGTCTATGTTCACGAATCAAATGGATTAAATTTTGTGACTATTTCACGATCCGCCATGAGACTGTGATGCTTTGCTAGAATTTTTTTTAAAACACATTAAAACTGGATCCTCAGCAGGGTAAGAATCATCATAAAGAATATCTCTCTGTAATGTAGGCTATAAAGTGTGCAGTCCTTGATCTGGGTCAGTAAATCCTGAATACTTTAGTGTAAAACTGCTGCTCAAGTAGCATGCTGTGCAGAAATACTAATAAAAGTGGCTGGTAACTGGTTGCAGATGGGTGTGATGCTCCTCTCTGTCTGTCTGTCTGACAGCAGCTGTGAGTTTGAGAAGATTCAGTCTTGTGTCTATTCATTAAGGATGGTCAAACTTAAGTTAAATTTAAGTATTGACAGCACCTTTCTAAAAGCTCTGTGGATGTGTTAATTTAAGAAATATTCGTCTACGTAAAAATGTTATCAGTGAGACCTTTAAGCATTGGGAGGTGTATTCTTTGGAAAACAAACAGTACTTCTTGTGAAACACTAACACCACCTACTGACAGTTACAGTCTGATTGGATATAAGCTGCTATATGACTAACTGATTCCTGCCTCTCACAGTTAACCGGATCCTCCTGGTGCTGCTGGTGCTGATGGCGTGTCTCTTCCTGCACAGCACACTGCTCAGACCTTCCACTCGGCACAAACACTCAGGTACACCCGAGACACTAAGAGACACCAGAGCAGGGGTCTCCAACATGTAGCTACCGGTAGCTCGCTACCCGTTTCTGAGTGGCTCGCTAAAGGTTCAAAGAATATGTACATACGTACATTTGATAACACAAAGTCACTTTATTAACCTGTTTAAATTCCTATTGAATCAAATTCACAGACTTCCCGCCTCCTTTGGACACAAACTGATTATTTGCCGATCGGCTGTCACTTAAACGAGTTACCGCTGCTTTCAGGTTTTGTTATATCAGTGACGCGGAAACTTTTCATGGAGCTTTCCGGCTGGAAGCGGTCTACGATGAGAGAAGGTAAAGGAGCTGAAAACAACGCTTGAAAGGCGGGAGTCACTGTTTACCAAACTGACGAAGAAGGCCAATGCAGCAACAGAGGCTTCATTTGGTGGCTCGCATCCTAACGAAGCACAAAAAGCCTTTCGCCTATGGCGGGAATGCAATAGAGGCGATGACTGCGGTGGCTAAAACGTTATTAAAGGACAATAAAAGTGAGACAGAACTGATGTCTGCTATTGCTGATGTACAACTTGGTGCTATGAATAGCTCTCAGAGGAAAAAAGGTTGGAGACCCCTGCACTAGAGCATCAAATGTGTGGATTAATCCGCCGCTGAAAATAGTCCCCCAACAAATGCACTTCAAAAAATTCCATGCATGTTTTTTAACCTCTCTCAGATCACCAGAAGAGTCTCGGAGGCGCGGCACGAGTTCCCTCGGTGAGAGTGTCCGATGTGGATGATGTCATCCCCGTCATCATATGTGCGTCGGAGGAGCGTTTGGGTGCAACCATGGCAACCATCAACAGCGTCCACAGCAACACAGACGCCAGCGTGTTCTTCTATATCGTCACTCTGCGTGATGCTGTGAAACTGACCAGGTTCGTGCTCTTATACTGTAAATGTACCAAGCCAGTGGCATCCCAGTATTACTGCGTATCCTGATGACTTTCATGCTTATTTCCCTCATCTTACTTTCTTTGTATCTTCCCAGACAGTACATAGTGAAGACTAAACTGAAAGGCATCAAATATAAGATACTGGAGTTTAACCCCATGGTCCTAAAAGGAAAGGTGAAGCCAGATTCCTCTCGTCCCGATCTGCTGCATCCGGTGAGTTCTGGGATCAATACATACCTCTACACGTGCACAGATGAAGCTCCAACGCGTGCTATCTAAAGTGTACAATCTAAATGTAGAGTTTCGAAGAGGTGTGAATAACTTCGCTTTTGTTTTGCAGCTCAATTTTGTGCGCTTTTACCTACCTCTGCTTGACATCAACCACAAGAGGGTGATATACTTAGACGATGATGTCATCGTGCAGGGTATGTATGTGAGCATGGTAGGAAGTAATCTATGTGAAAATTAACACCCGATTTGGCTTTTATCAGGCCATTAAATAGGCGTTATCAGTCGCTATAAGCACCATAGATGTGGGTCAATAGGGGCCTACTACACCTACTACGTTGTAAAAGTGAAAGTAAAACACATTCTAACATTTCATGTCACCTTTTGAACACAAAGAAAAAGGCTTCTTTAGGTTTAGGCAACAAAACTACAACTTCTTTGCTTCGCTGTTTGTTCTTTTATACCTCCTTTCAGTGATCTACCATGTGAATATATGATAAAACCTACTAGTAGGTGTAGTAGGGCACTACTAACCCACATCTATGGGGCTTATAGCGACTGATATCATCTATTTATGATAGCCTGACGGCAGTCTAATCGGCTGAAATTAAAGGGTTTTATTGATTAACCCCGAAAACACTCACCGACTTATTTTGTGTTGTAATTGGATTTGTTCGATTTCATTATAAATAAACCGCATTAACGCAATCTATCTTTCAGAGGTTGCTCGGTTTTAAAGCTAGAGTGAAGATACTGGTATCATATGAAACTATAAAACCTGATGAATCCATCGGTACCAACCAGGTCATACTAGGTTGTTGTGAAGGAGGTTAAATAATAATAATAGTTTATCCAACAGTATTGCACAAATGTAATGAGAAGAAGGAATGAGATAAATAGATAAATAAATACAAATTAATAAAATAAAAATAAAGAACTCTTTCAATAAAATTAATAAAATAAATAAAATTAAAGAAATTAGCTAGGTGACATTAAACGATATACACTACAACACCTCGCACTTCATAAATGTTTGTGAAAGGGAAGTCCAGTAGTGTAACTCCAGCCATGATGTGTAAACTGTATGTACTATATATAATATAAGCATATAGTTATAGGTATGAATAATTAGTACAATATACATAATAATATAAGTATATAATGTTATAATATATGTACAGCATATGTAATATTAACATGTACAAAGTACATATAACAGAAATCAAAGAGAATGCTATGATATAGCATATAACACAATACAAATATTGTGTAATATAGTATTGTTATTATAGTGATACAATTAACATAATGCAATATAATACAAATGAATAATATTTATTAAAAAAAAAAAAGTATTATGCAGCGTTAGTGGAGGTCTGAGTTTAATGAATAAAAACAAATCTTAATAGTTTTATGATTGCAATTGACAATTTCTCACATATCAATAAAGTTCTTCATCAAGTTTTTGAAAGTGTTTTTTGTATTAATGAAGTCTTTGTGCAGTGAGACTTTTGTGTTGAAAAAGATGAAATAAACAATATAGATATATTTCATGCAGAGGGCCATAATGCTGTAACAGGTATAGAGTATACGCTGTAACAGGTATAGAGTATATACTGTATATGTTGTACCACTTACAGGCGACATCAAGGATCTGTTTAATATCAAGCTGGAGCCGGGTCACGCTGCCGCTTTCTCCACTGACTGCGACTTACCCTCCACGCACGAGATGGTGCGCAGCATCGGCATGCAGGTGGATTTTTATGTCTTTTATCATTATGCATCATAATCACTTAGTGTATTAACCTGCCAGTGTGGAGGGAGCAATACAATGGCTGAAAATCAAACCTGGAACCAGTGTCAGTAAATAGAAGTGGGCAGCACATACTGTATGCATGCATCATTTAACTTTTGATGTGCATCCATGTAAATGTATAATTAATGCCATTTGTCGTAAACTCACGACTACGCACACTTTGGACCATTAAAGAAATTGATACTGAATGTTATATTCTGTTGAAAAGACACTTTGGTTATTGAAATATGGCGTCCTCTCCTCTGAGCTCGTCCCCTAGACAACCTACATGGGCTTCCTGGACTACAGGAAAGAGAAAGTTAAAGACCTGGGCATCAACCCCGGAGACTGCTCCTTCAACCCGGGAGTGTTTGTGGCAGATGTCAGAGAATGGAAGAAACAGAAGATCACCAAACAGCTGGAGAAATGGATGGAGGAGAATTTCAGGTATATACACACAGTGACCTGGCAACCCTCACGTTGCATTTTTGACACATATCCAGCTCCATACATGAAATTTGAACACTGATTGGCTGGGAGAATTTATCTTGTATAAAAATAAGAGCCTGTGTTTTGCAATGAAAATGTATTATGCCTCCTTCACCTGGGTCTCTGGTTCGATGATGCAAGGTTACAAGATTCCAATAATAATACATAACAAGGAGGAAAGCTGACGTATATTCTAGTGGTATATATATATATATCCTGCCCCCCTGCTTTTTAAACACATGCTTCCCTGTGGTCGTTTCATCCGACAACATCATGTCTCAACAGCTACGCCGACGATACATGATTATACATTTTAGTTCATCCAAAAATCTCAAGTGGCTTATGCTTCCTGTCTCTGCTATTAAATAAGATATGATTAATAATTACTAATTAACTAACTAAACAAAGATTCAAATGGTTTTACTTTGACGTTAAAGCTAAAAGAGGTGGACATATTCTCACTAATGTTGCATTCAAGTGGAATCCGGCAGATGGTAGACGGCAGACGGACAACACCTTCTGGAAGGCACAGAGAAAAAACAACTGTCCGACGAAGTAGAGTGCTGCAGGGATGGCGTATTTAGGAAGTTAGCATCGCACTGGTTCCCTCGTCAAAAAGCCGATGGGATTGTTCCTTTGGGTTTTGGATTATTGCAGAAAATAATCTCTGTGGCAAACACACGTTTATGATACTTACACGTTTTGTTCAAACATTGGGAAAGACACGTCTGTAACTCAGAGGATACATTTTTTTTAGGTGAATCAACTTCCCAGTATGAACTCTAATAGTCCTTATTTAAATCATTAGGTCCTAAAAGTGGTAAAACACACTAATAGCTGAATCCAGAGTTATTTCCCTTCCTCCGTTCATGTGAATGAGACCCAGACCAAGGCTGGAGCGCAAGCCGTGATGACGGCGTGACGTTGGGACCTCCGTGGCTGAGTCATGTGACCGAGCGGACGCTACCGCGCATGTTCCATGTGCCCCAAGATCCGGGTACTTTTCCAGACGGAAGTGGAGCCATTTAGGCTTCATGCTCCACTGAGACACTTTCATAGGAATGACCGTGGCCCGCCTCCAACGCTGGATCCAGTTCTCTTTATACATCCACGGCTAAAATGCAAACTCATTTCCAGGTTTTAGGACTCATTCCAGCAGCACTCTATGGCATGATGGCAAAACTAAACACGCATGATGATATGTTGCTATGGTGATGGAATGAAATATATTAAATGAAATAATTTTGTGTCTATTATTTTTATTATTATTATTATTATTATGATAATGCACGTAGCCATAACATGCAGCTTTCTCTTAATATTCTATTGCAAACTTAAACCACTTTCTCCGGTGTGAGGGAGCTGCGTAACATCTGGGTGTAAATCGGACGGCAAAAAGTTAGAATATTTTAATGATGGCCGGCGATGCCATCTACCGTTACCGGCCTTCTCTGCTGGCCTTACCTAACTTTTGCCATCCTAAAATTCCTGATTCCATGTGTGTGAATGCAGCATACGTGTGAGGAAGAACAATGAAAAGAGCGCATGTGTTCTTCTAATTGATTTCATAGTCACATGTATTAGTGGGCTGTACTGCAGATGTTGTGGATATCCACTTGCCCTCAGGTTCTGTGTGCCGACATGATTACAACCACACCCAAAAGAAAATATGAGTATGCTCCCACATTCCAACCTAGCCTTTCCTTAGCACCGCTTTATATCTTAACATGTACCAGTTCATTTATTGTAATATTATATTATTTGTTATTGTTTGTTAGCATCTGCCTGATCAGAAACCTTCTTCTTCCTATCCACCATGCAGGCAGAACATATACAGCAGTGCCATGGCCGGAGGCGTGGCGACTCCCCCCATGCTAATAGTGTTTCATGACAAGTACACAACACTGGACCCACTGTGGCACGTCAGACATATGGGTAAGCTCATCACTCCCGGTCACGTACAGAAGAATTTCAGTGTTCATTCCTAAATTAATAGACATCTTTATTGTCCACTTGCATGAAAATTTGTTTTTGGCTTCACAGACATACATACACTTAAAAGCTTTCTTTTGTCATAGGTTAAGTTACATGAGATTAGGGGGTAAAAAAATAGAAAAAATAATAATAATAATAATAATAATAATAAATAAATAAAAATAAAACAATAATAATAATAATAAAATAAGTAATAATAAAAAATACGATGCCTAATTACTGTGGTAATTGGAAGCTCATTTTAGCACGTAAAGAACAACAAGACACACTTTTTGTTATTAAAGGTCCCTTTTTGTAAAAAGTGAGATTTTCATGTCTTTTATATTACAAAGCAGGTTTAAGTGCTTTATATAAATTCTGTGAAACGATCAAAACGCTCAATATACGAAGGAATACACACAGCCTGTATTCAGAAATTGTGCGTTTGAAACAAGACGTCAGGATTTCTGTCCTTTTGTGATGTCACAAATATACAATATGTATAGATCATCACACGGTTTTAAACATAAACATTCTAAATGTGTCCCAGTTTATTTCCTGTTGCAGTGTATGTAAATAACATCAGCCGATAGTAAACATGGACCCCAACTGTTTCCTAGCAACCTAATTCCGTTGAAATGCACTAAAACGGAGCGTTTCAGACAGAGGGTGAATACAGGTATATTCAGTCAGACAGTATGAGGGGGAAAAAAGTTGTTTTTTTAACATTACAGCATGTAAACATGTTCTAGTAGAAACACTAAATACAAGTATGAACCTGAAAATGAGCATGATATGGGACCTTTAAGTTATTAAAGCATTTTAACAGAGCTTATCACAAATCAACCGACTATGGGGACAGGATACAGAGGAGGAGGAGCAGTGGGAAACTAATGATAATACATCATAAACAAGATTAAAGCTGGGGTAGGCAGGTTGGAGCAAATATGATCAAAGTTATATTTATAAACTATATCCTGACAGTAGCACATGAGACAGGTAATGCCAAAAACATTCTGCCTACTGCAGATTTAATAGAAATAAAATAATATTAACATATTAAAATACACAAGTGACTAATAATAGATAAAACTGACATTAATAATGGCGAGTGATGTGAAGTGGAATCATTAACTCTGCAGCAGACGTAGAGAAACCATTTCTAAAAGCTTTCTCCTGTGTGTCCAGGCTGGAGTCCAGATGCCCGCTATTCGGAGAGCTTCCTGCAGGAGGCGCACCTGCTGCACTGGAACGGTCCGTTTAAACCGTGGAATTATCCCGCCGTTCACTTGGATCTGTGGGAGAGGTGGTTCGTCCCAGACCCCTCCAGAAGGTTCTCCTTGGTACGACCTGAGAGTGACAGCTGAGGTTCTGTGGAACATACCGCGTCTGAGCCGCAGGTTCAGGACGTATACTTGAACGATGGCGGAAGGTGTGATAAGAAATGTACAGTAAATGAATGCAAAGCTGTGAAATGTTCTTCAAAATGAAACGTCGGTCGAACATTGTATGAGAAACAGCGTTGGCAGAGTGGGTGCTCGATGTATGTAACCTACGTACGCTAAATACACAAAATGTGACTAATCTGTCGTCTAATGCAAGTGACAGATACCTGTACAAAATATTAGAATATCTCTAAGAATGTGTTCATAAACTCATAACAGTGACAAGATTTTGTTGAGCTAACTATGCTAATTAACCTGAAATACATTTTCAGAACTCTCACAGTCACAGTCTCATTTTTTACCGGTACTTTCATGCTTCAAATATGGCATTGACCTTGAATAGTTGACGTTAGGCTTTGACCTGGAATAGTTAAGGTTAGACATTGACCTTGAATAGTTAAGGATAGACATTGACCTTGAATAGTTGACGTTAGGCTTTGACCTGGAATAGTTAAGGTTAGACATTGACCTTGAATAGTTGAGGTTAGGCATTGACCTTAAATAGTTAAGGTTAGACATTGACCTTGAATAGTTAAGGTTAGGCATTGACCTCGGTTAAGGTTAGGATAAGTCGTCGGGCAGCGAACCTCGCAAGGGTTTTCTGCAACCTACAGTATACGTCTCTTATTTTAATAATTTATGGAAATAAATAAAACCAAATCAGAGTGTGTGTATGAGAGAGGTTTTCTTGCTACAGTTATTGAACATTTCATATTACAGGCTGAAGCCTGAAATAAAGCGTGCCTATTCCGCACCGATGAGAAGATAAAGTCACAGCAGTAGAACTGAAATCAGCAACTCTGTGTTCAGCGCATTGTTGTCATGAGCTGAACGCCTCCAACACGACCACCAGAGGGCGTGAGAGTCCTAACAGTCCTCTCTGAAGGAACCTGATGAGCTGATTGTGTCAGCTGATTGTTCCTCTGTTCTCAAGATGTTAAATGTTTGACCTCATCTCATTGTATGAATATCAATCAGCATTTTTCCAAAAGAATTTAGGCTTTTCAGACATAACCTTTTGACCCCTGATTGTCCCTTAAATGTCATTTAAAGTACCTTCAAAAGTTATAGAATAGTTTTCTACACTATATACAACACTGTTATCTGTTGGGTCCCGTTGTGTTTAATGATACTAATGTACTTCCTGCAACCTGCAGCAGCAGCACATCAAACACTGTTTGTACAGACTGTGGTGCTCACTTTGTGCGTTGGGTCTCCCTCCCTGCAGAGCAACACATCACACAAATTAAAATAGAATAGAATAAAACACAGTTTTCTGAGTAATAACTCTTCCGAGTCCGTCCTTCCACTGCTGCTCTTTGCAGCCAAACTGGAATCTGGATTACGCGCAATTACGCAAATCAGCCCTGTTTCCATCTCTTTCTTGATTTTATCATATTATTATTATTATCTCGTATACTGGATGAATGGATCCCAGCAAAGCAAACTGAGCTGGAAACATTTCCCAGAAGAGCTGATGAGCTGATTTCATTTCAGCGCCACCAGGCCAGCGGACAGCTTCGCAATTTAAACAGCAGCAGAGACGCACACGGCTGTGATTGGCTGAGAGCCTGCAGGGGCCAGGAGGTCACCTGGTGGGAATATAAAACCAGGTCTGATAGGACTGGACGTGATAATACCTGCTGAGTTTAGGTGAACATAAACAACTTGAGTCTGCACAGCGAGAGAGGAACATGAGACTCGTGGCTCTGGTTGTGATGTGCGGGCTGATAGTTGGTCAGGATGGAGGGAGCACGGCAGCAGCTCTGCCCGGATCTGACTCTGCACAGAGGACACCTGCAACAGGTGAGACCAACCTAATGAATGATGAATGCTAACTAAAAGATCTGGTTTTATTCTCTATCTCTTTATTCTTTATTAGGTACTTGAATATTTTCTTTTTACGCCAATTTCTACCACAGTACACGTCAGGGGGAAATATTTTAGGATACGTTTTAATCCACTACAGATTACAGTTGAGAGCTATAGTTACTTTAATTATGATTTTACATATACGACCAATTTATGAAATCTACAGTCTAGTTAAAATCAGCAGTAAAATACTATAGTAATATCCCATAAAATTATACATGTAGTAATGATGATAATAATAATAATAATAATAATAATAATAATACAAATAATAATAATAACAATAATAATAATAATGATAGTTATAATAATAATAATAATAATAATAAAAAGACTCTTCTGGTCCTGCCCGAACCTCAAGACATTTTGGTCCGAGATCTTCAACACACTTAACGTAGCATTTTATTCTATTCTATTAAAATGTTATTATTTTAATACAATCTGCTTATTTTGTGTAGTTTCTTTCTTTTTTTTATTTCTATTTTTATTTCCTTATGTTTTATTTATATTTTATTATCTTAAATACTCATCTCTTATTGCTTTCTTATTCAATTAACTTTTATAGTGGTTGTTTTGGTGCATTAGTTTCTAAATCCATTTTTAACACTCTATATATTTATCATCCAGCATTTTGAATTGCATTTGACTTGTTTGAAAGGTGCTATATAAATAAAGTTTGATTGATTGATTGACTTTGCAACATGTTCTCGCCTTTACCACCTTGTTGGAGACTTATTCTGTTTAAATGGAAACATGTTCTACCTCCGACTCACAGTAGGTGGGTGAAAGAAAGATACTTTACTGTCCGTTGGTTTGGAGAAACTTAGATTTTTCCCTTAATTTTTTAAGGGAAAATCCATTTGTTTTGTTGGATTGGCGTTGTTATTATTTTAATCTCTTTTTTTTCTTTTTTTTACTACTTTATTTTTATTTTATTTTATTTATTTAGTTTTTTGTGTGTGTATATGTGAATATTGTATGTGTTTTTATTATTTCATGTGTTTCTAATTTTGGTGTCATTGCTGCCTTAAGTCTGGTCACTATTAGTGTTATATTGGTTATTTCCTTTATTGTTGGGGTGGGAGGGAAAAATGGATGAAAAATAGAAGACTACTTATTTGCTCTGTAATTCATACGCCTTGCAATGTTCTTCCAATTAAAAATAATATTTAAAAAAATAATAATAAGACTCTAAAGTGGGACATTCTCCACAATAAGTAATTTCATGAATATATGCAGGAATATAATATACTCAGCGGGTAAAAAGTAAAAACATTTCTTGAGGGTTGTGCAATAGCGTCATGTTTTTTATCTTTTATTTATTATGTTTTTATATAGTTCTTGTGCAATATGAGTAATGTGCAATATATGTTGTTTGTGGTTTACATTGTTTGTGTGTTTGTGTGGGGATTGTTGTTTATTTCTATTTATTGATGCTGCTGTGGAGGCAGCTGATGGTGAGCAGCGCTGAGTCCAAAACTAATTTACCCAAGGGGACAATAAAGTGTATCGTATCGTGTCGTATCGTGTCGTGTCGTATCATGTCGTATCGTATAAAACAGGTAAAGACATCTCTGGTTCTGAAACAGCGTTGGGAACCAAAGATTTAAATAAAGCATGTGGTTTGGCTGCAGGTGCATGTATTCAGCTGTATCCAGCTGTGGGCTGATGTTTGCTGCTGTCGTCCTCAGGATCGGTCCTGTCTGCGCTCACGAGAAGAACCGCAGGAGAGTTTTTGGCGGAAGACTCCAACCCGTGTTTCTCCCTGAGAGAGAACGAAGACCAGCGGCAGCTTCTGTGCAACGACCGCAGGAGTAAGTTCAACTTCAACCCGTTCGGCCTGCGCTTCGGGAAACGCTACGACGGCTACGTTTACAGGAGAGCCGTTAAAAGAGCCAGGACAAACAAACTCTCACCCCTTTCTCTCTTCTCGCGAGAACTGGAGGTGCCTACTTGAAAACAAAAAAATGTGTGTGTCGTTCTCTGAGGACTTGTCTCCCATCGATCAAAGGTCAACATGTGAAGTGTCTTTCCATTTGTGTTTTAAAAAAAGATAAAATGTTTCTGTGAATAAAACTTTTGTACCTCGACTGTGAAATTCTTTTTACGAGAGGTAAGAAAACCCTTCAAAATACATTTAGATAAGGAAACATAACGCCTCAGACATTAACATGTTTGCTCTTAGGGATCTCAGTATTTTAGAAATCCAATTTAAATAGTCGAATAGACTTTTGTGATGTCATTAAAAACGCTCAGTTGTAATTTTCTGCAGTGACTTCATCCAACCATAAGATGGCACCGCAGTGCCTTTTTAAATGACACTATACAGACAGGCATGTTTATACAAAGTACACAAGTAAAAATACAAATAATTATTAGAAAACTAATATTGAACTACAATAGAATATTTGTCAAATAAAAAAATATGTAAAATATTATATAACAGGTAACATGTTCACCAAACAACTCTTCATAATGACACACTTTTTGTTTGTGGGTGCTCTTAACCCTCTTCCTACCAACATATTACAAATACAAATAAACTACTGTAAGAAACAACCATCATAGCAAAATATTAACTTATTTCTTCTCAAAACATTATAAGTTATGTACTTAACGTCATCTGAAGGAAAAAAAAACACAGATTATTATTATTTTAGGGGTTAATTTGCATATTGTGTAAAAAAAAAATAGACAGAGCACATGAGGAAATCTGTGTCACTGATAGTGTGTAATACTTTAAATTAGGACCCATGGCAAACATGAACTCAATAAATAGTTCCATCTATTAAAACTGCATAGGTGAAATTTTACATTGGAATGTTTTAAAAAACAGAAATGGAAAACAATGAACAACACATTGATTGACAAAGTCGTGAAAAATTGGAATGAATAAAGCACCATGTGAGATATAACAGAAGGTAAACCTCTGGGGTCTGCGGGGACGCCAGTTGGCAGGATGTTGAGGAATTTATGTAAGTTTAACTCTATCAAATAGAAAATATAGAAGATGTAGAAAAAATGAGCTCCATGTATTTGGAATTCACCTATTAAGAGCCTGATATTTACAAGAAAACACAAAGAGGTAATGTTACCTTTAAATTCAGTTGTGGCTTTTCCTAACAATTGCAACAGAATGCCGTGTTTATTATTTAAAAGTAGATAAACATGCATGTCATCAATATTAGCTAATTCGTTGAATCTGTTACGTTCCCCCGCCTCCCAGCCAGGCTGATTATCAACAGCTGAGGGTGATCACAGCACCTCCACTTCTAACTCCACCAAACCAGTGATTATACAGCCTGTTTCACAGCATCTTTTCTACTTCCCACTGACACTGCGACGCCGTACTGATGAGCAATTTGGATTAGGTCTGCCTTTCTACATGAATTGACCGCCTCCCAAGTGGGATTCTCCACACTGAACTCCATGGTTTATGCAGTGAACTATTATTTCAAGAGCGACAAACAAAATATACCTGCACAAATAGCAGGTTTACATTTAAATCCCGGATGAGCCCCCAATTGTTACGTCACCCCACCAAAAAAAAAAAAAAACCTGAATGACCGGGTCACTACTGGGGAACTAACAAAACTAAACTGCACACAGAAATAATAATAAAAAGGTCTGTTGGGTTTTAAAAGGAGACTGAGGGAATATAACTCCCCACATCCGCCCACTAAATCTACCAACAATGACAGACCAACAAAGAAGGTATCAGACCCAAAGGAAATGTAAGTTGGGGGACACAAGATAGAAGTAGATGCTGGCTAAAGATGTGCACACTCCAAATCAAAACCCCACAACACACACCCAACCCAACACAAACCCAGAGAGCCAACTGAAGGTGTTGACCCTCTGCAGACACACAACCAACTGAGCAACCAACCTGCTGATATAGCCTCCCAGCCAGGCTGATTATCAGCAGCTGAGGGTGATCACAGCTGATGAGCAAGGAGAGAGAGAAACCTGCAGAACCAGATCTGGCATGATCCCTCTGACCAGAACAGATCTCAAAAGATAGTTTCCTTAAAATGGATCCGTTATCTTTATTCCACTCACTTTTAACAACAGGACTCTGTTATAGTGACATTAACTCTTTTGTACATGTAGGGATGGCCTTGGTTTATAGAAATAAATTCTTAAGCTTGGAAGAATGTCTTCATATTTATATTTAAAGATGTCAGTATGTCAGTAACAGAGTGATCCCCCTATGTGTTCTTATAGTCGACAGTTATATAAATGTTGTGTTTCCGATATAAAACGTGCAATTGGAACTTACGTTGGAAATATGGAACCTCCTAATCTTTTAAATACAAGTCAATCCATTTGATCTTATAGGTGCAATTCAAATGAATAAA
Organism: Sebastes fasciatus; assembly: GCF_043250625.1. Lineage (NCBI taxonomy): Eukaryota > Metazoa > Chordata > Actinopteri > Perciformes > Sebastidae > Sebastes > Sebastes fasciatus. The sequence continues at coordinate 1,309,292 of NC_133817.1, read as the reverse complement.
TCTAAAAATGTCCAATCCTCCTTCTGTTCTCTCTGAGTACTTCTTTGTGCAGTGGTGTCTTATTGTTTTTTACAAAAGAGAGATGAATGAGCAAATAATTAATCTCCCCTCACAGGTAGCATCCTTAACAAAAAGTGACACTATTTGAGGAATTTTAGAAAAAATAAAACACTCACATACACACACTATCCTTCATCAGGTTCAGATTTATTAAGTTACACACAGCACAAGGTCAGACAGTAACAAACTGATGTTTCAAAGACGAGTTTCCACTCCTCTCCTGCTGCTCCATCTCCCTTTGCTACAGTAACACTCAGCAAACAGGAGGGGAAGAAAAATCCACCTTCACACGTCACGACTTCACCGTGTGTTGACTCAGTGTCTGTCGGCTGTAGAGTACCACTTTGAGACGAAGGTGGGAGGAAACAGCGACTTTTAGGGTGTTTCTCTAGAGACATTTAGGGTCTTTCTCTTAGTGATTCCCTGCAGGGAACTAAAGGAACGACTCAGTGCAGTAAGTGGTGTCGGGGGAACAGTGACGGTTTGAGCTTTTGGAGGGTTGTGCTTCAACTGGTCCGGCTGAAAGACTACAGTAACACATGTCAGCTTACATCTCTTAACACAAACACAGTAACTTCAGCCTACTAACTGCTGGGGAGTTCATTGTTTTTAAAGGAGCATACCAGTGTTTCTTAGACTTAAAGGTGATTGACAGGAAGTAGATGGTGACATAATGCAGCGCTGACATTAAAAACAGGCTGGATGACGTACTGTATGTAAAACTGAAATTCTCACTGCTCGCACAATCTTTGAAACTCACTGGTATTCTCCTTCAAAATAAGAGCGGTACAGTTTAAGACACAGGGGTTGTCATAAAAGGAGTGTGCTTTTGTCGACGGGATTCTGTGCATCACGGGTATCATGGGTATCATGTGCGGGTGTGTTCAGACGTCCTTGAGGTCCTTCTGGATGCCCCACAACGTGTCGGCGCTCTTCCTCAGCTGGCCCACCTCGGCGTCCGTCAGGGTCATGTTGATCACGCTGCTCACGCCGGTGCTGTTCAGCACGCAGGGCAGAGACAGGAAGACCTCCTCACTGATACCATGCATGTCCTGAGAGAAAAACACACCCGTTACATAGATAAATATATATAGAGTTAGGTTGAGGAGGCAAAAAGAAACACACAAGCTTTAACGAAACAAAACACAGTATATAAGAATCATCTGATGGCCTCAGAGGACAACAATGTCTGCGTCAAAAACTGTCAGAAAATTATATATTAAAGGTCCCATATCGTAAAAAGTGAGATTTTAATGTATTTTATATTATAAAGCAGGTTTAAGTGTTTTGTAAATACTGTTAAACTATCAAAACGCTCAATATACGGAGAAATACACACAGCCCGTATTCAGAAATTGTGCGTTTGAAACAAGCCATTAGGATTTCTGTCCATTTGTGATGTCACAAATCCACAATATTTAGATCATTAAACGGTTTTAAACGTAAACATTCTAAATGTGTCCCAGTTTATTTCCTGTTGCAGTGTATGTAAATAACTTCAGCTGACAGGAAGTAAACATGGACCCAAGCTGTTGCCTAGCAACGCAATTCCGTTGCAATTCCGTTGAAATGCACTAAAACGGAGCGTTTCAGACAGAGGGTGAATACAGGTATATTCAGACAGACAGTATGAGGAAAATAATGTGTTTTTTTAACATTACAGCATGTAAACATGTTCTAGTAGAAACACTAAATACACGTATGAACCTGAAAATGAACATGATATGGGACCTTTAATATTTTGTTCCACTTTCACAGAGTAATTTGTTTTAACCATCAGTCTTGATCGTAACTACTATGAATAAATATTCATTCATTTTCATAATTTCAGCCCTTTAAATGCCAGTTTGTTTACATGATGCAACTGGGTTTTTTTACAATGCAATTTTTACTTTTGTGCAGTTATTACCTTGACCATGGTGGAGACAGGATGGACCCGACTCATGTTCTTGACGATGCTCTCCGTCAGGTCCGCCACGCTCAGACCGATGGCCCAGTTGGTGTAGCCTTTCAGCTTGATCACCTCGTAGGCGCTGCGACACAAAGCAGCACATCTGTTAACATCTGTACAGCAGCTGCGTGTGTGTTCTACTAGTCTGATCTTACAGAAAAATTACACATATTTTAATAGATATATATTTACTAGCAACCATCTTGTATCGCCCTAGCAACCACCCAGGACACCATAGCAACCACCTTGTAACATACTAGTTTATATAACTCTGTAAAAAACGGACCCAAATTACATCTGTGTGTATTTTCAAGTGATGATGTCAGTATATTTACACAGGCTGTTGTGCCATCATGATTATGAAAAGTGGTTTTAAGCTGACTGATTGGTCTTTAATGTGCAATGAATGACTGTCTTTGATGCGCAGCCCATAATGCATCTGAGCCTGAGCTCTGACAGGCTGTTAGTGAGCCCCCCGGGGCCACTTGAACTAAAACTGTAATCACTCGTGGCCTCAGATAACAGAAGCACTCACAGCTCTCCCACCGACAGACATGTTAAATAACGACAGAGAGTCAATGACGGTGTAACATGATAGCGGTTATCGGTCCAATTAATCATCTTAAATCTTCTGGTCTCGTGTTTTATCTCCGTTACAGGCCATGACAGGATGCAGTCTGTGCTCTGAGAATTAAAACGTCCAGCTGTGTCTCCTCATCTAAACTGGATTAAAGGTGCAGCGTGTGAGGACAGACTGTATGAAATATGGACGTAGTCTCCGTGACGTCACTCGTAGGTTTCTGAAGAGAAGCTCAAAGTGTGTGTGCTCCCACCGTCACCATCTTGGGTCGAGTTGGGAAGATGGTTAAGGGTTAAGCATCGATGTTGAATTGCAGTTCTGACAGGAAAAAGAAGACGTGATCACGTATCACCAGTTCTGGCCTCCCTCCTCTGGCTTCCTGTCTGTTTCCAGATTGATTCTGAGATTTTATTGCTTGTTTTTACGGTTTTAAATGGGCCGGCGAGTTGTTGTCAGATTTTGCAATTTGCGGGTTACCTTCTAGAGACAACTACCGTCTTGGCAGTGACGATGCAGCCTAACTACCAGCTAATCAAAAAATGGGTAAAGAGGTGGATCGTCACCTGACGCAGCAGAGCAGACAGATACCAGCTAGCGACCTGAGACGGCACTCACCTGTCACTCCCTCACTAATTAAATAACCAACTAACTAACTAACTAACTAACTAACTAACTAACTAACCACCGTACAGTTGATCGAGGAAATTATCTATAGAGACAAAAACTGATTTTTGTAGCAGGCTGTAAACATGTTTATTTATCTGCTGTAAGGTCGGGAGTTTTAACGTGGAGGTCTGTGACTTTCGGTGAGGTTGCAGATTGCAACCAAACGATACTTCTCCCGTGTGCCGAGCCTGCAGGAGAACGATGGTGGCCGACGCAAAAAAAACACAAACGTCCCTCTCTAGAGCCAGCGTTTGGTTCGTGTCTTGTCTTCTCTCAAAGGTATCACAGGTGCTAAAGTGGAACAGGCTAAACAGGAAGTGACATCAGGGTTTTGGCTCTTGATAGATATCTTTGTGACTGAGATGAGATTATTCCAGTCTACTGGATGTTAAACTGGATGTTTAGTTTAGTTACTCCAAACATTAGAGATTTAGATTTAGATATCAAGTAAAGTTTTCTTTTCTTATTTGGTCTCTCTGGATAACCAGCCGTACCTGTCCACTACAGCTTTGTGTGTGGCCTTCCACTGCTCCTTATCACCATCAGTTCCAATATCAGGATTCAGCTTCTGCAGGTTGACACCTGCCACGTTAGCTCCGCTCCACACCGGCACTGGAAAAACAAACACATAGAAGTTAATACTGCACTATGTGAGATATTCAAGTCATACTACATTCACTTCTTCAGTGCCGCCTCACACAGAGAAACTACCCGACGAAGCCCTCCAGACAACATATCTGACATGAGTGATAGTAAAATAAGAATAATGAACCCACCGCTGGTGTCTCCGTGCTCTCCCAGCACCCAGCCGTTGAAGGAGCTGGCGTGGATGCCGAGGCGTTCGGCCATCAGGTAGCGGAAACGGGCCGAGTCCAGGTTGGTACCGCTGCCGATGACGCGGTGCTTGGGCAGGCCGCTCAGCTTCCAGGTCACGTAGGTCAACACGTCGACTGTGGAGGGAGTGTTACAACATATTACATAACGGTCTGTTATACATAACAATGGTCTGTTATACGTAGTAACAGTCTGTTACACATAGCAACGGTCTGTTACACATAGCAACAGTCTGTTATACATAGCAACGGTCTGTTATACATAGTAATGGTCTGTTATATGTAGCAACAGTCTGTTATACTTAGCAACAGTCTGTTACACATAGCAACGGTCTGTTACACATAGCAACAGTCTGTTATACATAGCAACGGTCTGTTATACATAGTAATGGTCTGTTATACATAGCAACGGTCTGTTATACATAGTAATGGTCTGTTATATGTAGCAACAGTCTGTTATACATAGCAACGGTCTGTTATAAGTAGCAACGGTCTGTTATATGTAGCAACGGTCTGTTATACGTAGCAACAGGCTGTTATACTTAGCAACGGTCTGTTATACATAGCAACGGTCTGTTATAAGTAGCAACGGTCTGTTATACGTAGCAACAGTCTGTTATACATAGTAATGGTCTGTTATACATAGCAATGGTCTGTTATACATAACAACGGTCTGTTATACATAGCAACGGTCTGTTATAAGTAGCAACGGTCTGTTATAAGTAGCAACAGTCTGCAGAGCGCTGTGATTGACCAATCAGAATCGAGTATTCAACACAGCCGTGTAATATTTCCTGATAATGGACAACTCGAAGGGCGTTATCCCGCATGGTCACTTACCAAAGAATACAAAATTAAGACCATTCATTTATATTTTCATGTGTTTTTCACAAGCCATAACTCTGTTTCCCTGGTGAAACCTGAAGGTTTGCTAATACCTGGAACAAGCAGCACCATCCCATAAGGTTCTTATGCAATGGAAACGTTGGTCACTGCTCCAGTAAATAGGACGGACCTTAGATACGGCTTGGCAACGGGAAATAGCCCGTTAGTAGTCAGCTCATTACGGCAGGATCAGTACGTTCAGACGGGTCGTGCAAACAAAGATGACAATAACGTGTGTTTCGTTGTATTCACCGGGGTTGGAGACCACGATGAGCGTGCAGTTGGGGCTGTACTTGATGATCTGGGGGATGATGGCCTTGAAGACGTTGACGTTCCTCTGCACCAGGTTAAGGCGGCTCTCGCCCTCCTGCTGGCGAACGCCGGCCGTCACAATGACCAGGCGAGAGTTGGCCGTCACCGCGTAGTCTGGGAGGACGAGGAGAGGAAGTGAGACGAGATCTGATGAGTGATTGTCTGGAGACATGTGCGTGTGAGCAGCAGGTAATATACCGACCTTTGTCAGCAACTATCTTGGAGGTCTTGAGGAAGAGGCTGCCGTGCTGCAGGTCCATCATCTCTCCTTTGAGACGATCCTCCATCACGTCCACCAGAGCCAGCTCATCACACAGGTCCTGTCCAGAGGACGGAAGACGATGATGGAGGAGTACTGTTTGTCAGCAGGGTTGGCAGTAATGATGCATTTTATAACACTGACTTTTTATTTTTGAATGAAAATATGACAAATTTCAAATACAGATCAAAAGATTTCTGTTTCATACGTCCAGACCTGAGCTTCTACAGTTTGTGACTCACGTCTAATAAAATGTGCTTCTTGTTATGAGAGATTTCAGCCCGTCATATCTTACCCGCAACAGGATGCTGATGGCGCAGGCCATGCCCACCTGGCCCACCCCGACCACAGTCACCTTGTTCCTGGGGGGCTCAGCGGGGCTGCTGGCCAGAGGGCTGATCAGCTTCTGCAGCACTGAGGACATGTTGACGGCTGCAGGGAGACACAGAGAAGACATCAGCACAGCAGTCTGCTTCAATCTGTCTGAATGAGTCATTTAGCGCCATAAACAGCCTCCGATACAACAACCAGTGTACCTCAATGCTGTAGTGTATCAACACACAGGTCAAAGGTCACAGAGAACGGATCAATAAGGAAGCGCTGGGTCAGTCTTGATGAAGAGATAACAGCTCATTCATTTCATGGACCAATTTTCCAATTAGTCGAAATTAATTTCAACTGTTAAAGGGCCTATTTGTAACTTCTTAAACGTATATATATATATATACATATATACATGTATATATGTATATATGTATATATATATGGCCCCTGATGTGATTCTCATGTCCCAGTGTGGCCCCAGTGAAATAGAGTTCGACACAACTGGCTTAGAGTAACGTCTGTCTGTGTGTATGCTCTCTGAGTGTGTACCTGTGGGCTGTGTAATATTCCTATAGTGCTCTTTTACACATGGCGTCATGAGAAGGGGCCCCCCCACACAAAGAGTAGCCTACAGAGGCCCCTGACCACCTTAATCCACCGCTGGTTCAGCTGTCCTGTCGGGTGCTTTTCACAAAAATGCATGGGAACACAGCAAGCGTTTAACTGAAACCAGGACTTTCCCAACTTTCATCACACTGTGCTGCTAGTTATTATACATTATATTATTATTATTATATTATATATAATACATCAGAGATCCCTGAAGGTCCCTGAAGGCCTTGGTTGGTGGAACACTGACCGGAGCTACGAGGAGATTTGAGCACATCGCTCCGGTTTTAGCTGCACTTCACTGGCTGCCCGTCAAATCAGTCAGTCAGATTTTATTATTAACTTTTAAAGCTCTGCATGGTTTGGCACCAAGCTACCAAACTGAGCTCCTTACTCCCTATACGTGCCACCTTGTAACCTGAGGTCCTCTGACTTGGTCTTACTGGTTGTACCATGCAGGTCTAGGCTGGTGACTAAAGGAGACGGTTCCTTTAATGCCATCAATGCCCGTAAACTCAGGTTATAGCCAGCTCTATAACCAATTTTAAATCCCCATAAGGCAACAGCTTGGTGCACCTTTTCCACCTCTTATATTGTCCTCTTTGTGTTGTAACTTGTTGTTCTGATACCAACTGGTTACGGGTTTTAGTTGTCTCATTATTCGGTCTTTGTAACTATGTTTAGAGAGGTGCTATACAAAATGATCAGTATGCATAAAGAACATATATTTAGCAACAAGTTAAGACATCAGCTCAGATCAAGGTCACATGGAGAGCTGAACCAGGCGGTGGTCGGGCACCTCGTGGCTCTCTGGGCTCTCCAGCTACGTGGTTATTTATTCAGGGGACAATAGAGCTGCTGAACCAAACTGTGCCTCATTTTAGCCTCTTAAATAATAATCAATTACATCATCACTTCATCATCAGCCTTACAGAACTAGACGTCGATGTGTGTCCTGCTGGTTTTGTCCCTGCTGCTCCTCTGCTGTGATGTTTTAGTGGTATATTTGGGGGTTATATAAAAGCCCGGCCTCAAAGGCCCTGCCCTCGATTTTGGTGACTGTGATGGAGACACTATATTCAGTTTTTAACAACATGAAATATGCAATTAATATGAAATACAGCACTTTTAACACTTAATAAAGGGCTCTGAGAGGAGAAGACACATTATAGAAATATAAAAGCACCATCAGAGTCTGCAGGTGCACAGCAGGGAATAGAGTCAAATAATAAGAATAAGAATAATAAGAATAAAAAGAATAATAAGAATAATACATAAGAATAATAAGAAATATAATAATAATATTAATAATAATTATAATAATAAATTATAATAATAAATTATAATTATAAATTATAATTATAAAAAATAATAATTAAGGCGATTTAACGTTAAATAATAGCCCAACAATATTTCCATTACATCACAGACAGATTAATGAGGTATTAATAAGAGACATTATATAAATATAAACCTCAGAGTTTGCAGCTGCACAGCAGGGAATATAGAGTCAAATAATAATACTAATAATAAAAATAAATAGTAATAGTAATAATAGCCCAATAATATTTCCATTACATCCCAGATATAGATTAATGAGGCATTAAATGCATCAGAGGCTGAAATCATCCAGATTACGCACGTTATTATTAAAGATAATAATTCACAAGGGTACCAGAACATGAAGGAAACCTCTAATGTTGTTTCTAGCTCTTTATGATCCACATTGAACATGTCTCTCCTGCAGAATGCAGCTCATCTGTGAGCATCCATTGCTGCTGAGGCGTCCAGCACGCTGCACTGTGCGACATCAGCTCCAAAAGCCCGCAAACAACAACCACAACGACAACGAAGAAGAAGATAAAGATGAACACTAACTTACTGTTTTACGCGTTTCTGCAGACTGAGATCCGGCTGGTGGTCTGGCTGGGTCCGGGTCTGGGTCCGGGTCCGGGTGGAGGAGAGAGTCCAGCAGCTGCAGAGAGATGAGGAGAGAAGGCTGATAGTGTGGAGCTGAACGGGCTGCAGAGAGGAAGAGGAGGAGGAGGAGAGGAGGAGGAGGGGGGAGGAGGGAGGAGGAGGAGGTGGTGGTGGTGGAGGAGGAGGAGGAGGAGGAGGAAGAGGAGAGGGAGGAGGAGGGAGGAAGAGGAGGAGGAGGAGGTGGTGGTGGTGGAGGAGGAGAGGGAGGAGGAGGAGGAGGAGGAAGAGGAGAGGGAGGAGGAGAGGAAGAGGAGGTGGTGGAGGAGGTGGTGGTGGTGGAGGAGGAGGAGAGGGAGGAGGAGGAGGAGGAGAGGTGTTGGTGGAAGAGGAGGAGAGGTGTTGGTGGAAGAGGAGGAAGAGGAAGAGGAGGTGGTGGAGGAGGAAGAGGAAGAGGAGGTGGTGGAGGAGGAGGAGGAGGAGGGAGGAAGAGGAGGTGGTGGTGGTGGAGGAGGAGGAGAGGGAGGAGGAGGAGGTGAGGAGGAGGAGGGAGGAAGAGGAGGAGAGGTGTTGGTGGAAGAGGAGGAAGAGGAAGAGGAGGAGGAGGACACAAATTATTTTATCATGTGATTAAAGACATTGTGTTAAACTGTCATTTCTTTTGTTGGGTTTTCTCATAACTTTCATGTTACTGTTTTAAACTTTTGAGTTCAAGCTGTTTCCAGTACATATTGAAGTTGAGTGAGCGAATTCGGATTTACAGCGCCGTTTCACAACACATAATATCACAATGTTTTTATATTTTCTTATCTCTATACCTTTTGTTGGAGTTTCCACTCCTCAGGTAGAGGCATGATGACCGATGATGAATTCCTTCCATTTCCATTTCCACTTTACTGCAACACAGAACAGATCCATCAGCCTGCATCCTCATGAAAGAGAAGAATCATAAACACCTCCTCATAAACGTGGTATCTAGGACTCAGAGTGAATGCCAGGAGTTGATTAAAGGAGCTCCACAGGATGAAGGATGTTAAATTAAGGACAGATCCAACATGAACCTCTCCTGGGGGGGTTCTAGTCTGACCTGCACGGTGTTATTCAGTCTCACAGCAGACTGAACCAGGTAACCAGGTATAGTTACTGTACGATGAGTACATTTTGAGGAACTACATTTGACCACAGTACTTCTTTGTACTTCAGTGGAACTTTTTCTTATACTTCCAGTCTGAAGTCTGCAGAAACCTGTGGTTAAACGTGTGAATATAATATGACCTACATTTTATTATTATGATTAGATCAAGATTCTTTTATCACTTTTGGTCACGTCTGCACAAGTGACAATAACAGCATCCTCTTCAGCCACGGAAGATTACGTTCCTTGATCATAATTTAGATGAGTTACTGCAAAACTAAATATCCATCAGCCACCTTCGGGCACCTTTGTGCCCATCGACGAGGTCATCAACGTGGTCTGGAGGTCAGACGAGGTTCGTCTCCAGTGTTTTGCTGGTTCCCACGGTTACCGGGTCACACAGAAAACCACAAGATTCAACTCCTCTCCTCTCCTCTCCTCTCGTCTCTCCTCTCCTCTCCTCTCCTCTCGTCTCCTGTTCTCTCGTCTCTCCTCCTCTCCTCTCCTCTCCTCTCCTCTCTCCTCTCCTGTTCTCTCGTCTCTCCTCTCGTCTCCTGTTCTCTCGTCTCTCCTCCTCTCCTCTCCTCTCCTCTCCTCTCCTCTCCTGTTCTCTCGTCTCTCCTCTCCTCTCCTGTTCTCTCGTCTCTCCTCTCCTCTCCTCTCCTCTCTCCTCTCCTGTTCTCTCGTCTCTCCTCTCCTCTCCTGTTCTCTCGTCTCTCCTCCTCTCCTCTCCCCGTTCCTCTCCTCTCCTCTCCTGTTCTCTCGTCTCTCCTCTCCTCTCCTCTCCTGTTCTCTCGTCTCTCCTCTCCCCTCTCCTCTCCTCTCCTCTCCTCTCCTCTCGTCTCTCCTCTCCTCTCCTCTCGTCTCTCCTCTCCTCTCCTCTCCTCTCTCCTCTCCTGTTCTCTCGTCTCTCCTCTCCTCTCCTCTCCTGTTCTCTCGTCTCTCCTCCTCTCCTCTCCTCTCCTCTCCTGTTCTCTCGTCTCTCCTCCTCTCCTCTCCCCGTTCCTCTCCTCTCCTCTCCTGTTCTCTCGTCTCCTCTCCTGTTCTCTCCCCGTTCCTCTCCTCTCCTGTTCTCTCGTCTCTCCTCCCCTCTCCTCTCCTCTCCTCTCCTGTTCTCTCGTCTCTCCTCCTCTCCTCTCCCCGTTCCTCTCCTGTTCTCTCGTCTCTCCTCTCCTGTTCTCTCGTCTCTCCCCGTTCCTCTCCTCTCCTCTCCTGTTCTCTCGTCTCTCCTCCTCTCTCCTCTCCTGTTCTCTCGTCTCTCCTCTCCTGTTCTCTCGTCTCTCCTCCTCTCTCCTCTCCTGTCCTCTCCCCGTTCCTCTCCTCTCCTCTTCTCTCCTCTCTCCTTCTTTCCTCCCCTCTCCTGTCCTCTCTCCTCCTCTCCTCTCCACCCCTCTCCTGTCCTGTCCTCTCCTCTCCACCCCTCTCCTGTCCTCTCCACCCCTCTCCCCTCCTCTCCTCTCTCCTCCTCTCCTCTCAACATTAGAAGCTGATTATCTTTATTCCATGTTGCAGTGTGAATGTGTTGAATGCACTCTGCTCCAACAATAGAGATGAGGCCCATGTGAACATGCTGTTCTCTGCATCCCCCTGCTGATGCTGCACATGTCACACATGATGATGACGACGGTGGCGATACAGGCTGGCACCCAATAGGATGCTGCGGTTGTGCTTCCACTCTTCCCTCCAACGGGGGTGAGGACGCCGATCCCTTAAAGGCGCCCACTCAGCTGCACCCACAGCCGTTGTGTGTGTGTGTGTGTGTGTGAGGGCTGGAGAGGCCGTTGCATGTGAAGCGTGAGGAGAGTGACGGTGGGATTAAACCGGCCAGTGGAGGAAGGCGGAGCTACGGGCTGTTACACAACACAACACAAAGCCCAGCAGCCTCACTCTCTCTCTCTTCATCAGTGTGTCTCTCTCTCTCGTGTAACATGCAAACACACTCGACGGTTCCACACACGTCTCACAGTATTCTGTATAGAGAGTCCTCATGTTCTTTGTCTCAGTGATGAGCAGACCGGCTGCTCTATCCCGGAAAGATTACCGATATTTTTCATGTTCAAGTTGCCATAGCACAAGTTCATTTTGCACGGCAACAGTTAACGCAACTCTTCATTCAAACAGAGAAAAGACCAACGAAGAGGGCGACAGGAATATTATCGAAAGGAAGAAACACAAAGAACATCGAGGTCACGTATTAAAATGACATTTAAAATAGAAAATACAAAAGTACGGGTCTATTTCACGTGAACCCATGTGATCGAAGGCCAGGCCAAGAACGGATTTCAACTAAATCTTAAAACACTAAACGTCCATACAGACGAGCACCACGCTGTCTGATACACAACACAGAGAAGCTTCGGTTCAGGAGAAACATGAATGCTTCATTGCCTTCTGCCTGGCCCAGTCCAGCTTGTTGTATATAATAAGTAAATATACCCTATTATTATTATTTATTTTATTTTTTTTAAAAATTATTTATTTTTCTTTTCATACTTTATTTTTTCCCTTTTTTTGAGGTTGTTTTCATATATTCAATTTACAGTTTGTAATTACAATAATTTATAAATTTTTTAAGTAGTTGATCTTAGAGACAAACACAATAAGTTCACAAAAGAAAACAATTTCAGCATTCAAAATTGAAATAAAATTAAGAAAAAGGAAAAAAATAATAATAATAAGAAAAAAGAATAGAAAAAGAATAAGAAATAAAAGTAATAATATTAATACAAAGAAAAGAAAGTAATAATAATAAATTAGATAAACAAATAAGTTAATAGTACAAAAGGGGTGGGGGGAACGCAGAGACATAGCAATATCATCTACATGGGCATGCACATGCGTCAGTCCTCTATTATTATTATTATTATTAAGCTCACAACTTTGATGGGAAAGAACACCAGAAAGCCGTCTGCGCAGCAGCACACACCTACTGGAGGTTTTCCTGTTGACATGATACTGTCGTACTTTTAGGGAGCTCACCGTCTGCACAATCTGACAAGTGTCTCACTAACCAAAGTAAAACCTCGGAAGTGTTTGCACCTTTAATGCCTCAGAGAGAGTGGAAACTCCCCACCACTGCACAGAGAGAAAGACCGGGTCCGAGGGGGCAGAGTGCATGTGCATGTGCCAAAACGTATTCATCCGTGCCTGGAGCCATTGTCCCTCCAGCCCTGAGCTGAGTGTTGGAGGTCACTCTGAAGTAGCAGCCAATGTGTCTGCTCACATGAACGGGAGGAATCCACTCCACGGCAGGGAAGAGGGGAGGAAGCTCACAAGAAATGTCAGATGGACTAGACTGAGCAGGTCAAAGTTATTTCTATAGCACATTTAAAACAACATGAGCTGACCAAAGAATAAAAACAGGTCAACAGAGCAGAGAAATCACACATATCCACAGACAGAGACCGAGATAAAATCCACGAGTAAAAGAGTGTTATTATGAGCTTTATAAAAGACCAATTCGTCTAATTAATCACAACTTAAAGGGACTGTTTGTAACTTCTAACACGTATAAATCATTGCTGGTCGGTGCCTCATGGTCTCTCGTGTGTCTCCGCTGTTCAGACTCAGACTCCAACACAAACTCCAGTGAAGCACCAAAACCTCTTGGTTGTATCTAGTGAAGCTGTTAAACAGTGTTGGCCGCGGTCGGAGGACGCGGAGGAGACCGTAGCTTTGGTCTCCAGGACCGGAGTCTCTGCTCCTCTGCTCCTCTGCCTGCCTTCACTCACACACCGCGCTCCTTCTCTCTCTCTCTCCACCTCTCACGTGCATGCTGCTCACTCCACACTGCAGAAGAGTTAGTTTAGCTCTGAGAATATCTAGTGAATGTTCAGTGGACGTTTGTGCAGAAATAACTGCTGCAGCTCCTCCAGACCAACAGAGGTTTCCCGTGTCTTGTGAAGTGACGGGGCTCTGCAGAGAGAAACGTTATCGTCTCCGACCAAATCTCCGGCGTCTCCCCCGTTCCCTCCGGCCGCGGTCGGGAGGCTGAGGCGGGAAAAGCCAACACTAGGATCAGCATTGATTCATGGAGAGACCTTGGTCTGGTCAGCTAACATTACTGCCAAGCAGCTGAAATATAGAGTGATATTGTGCTTTTAGCTGACGTGTGTCTCCTCACTGTGTTGAGCGATGCTCCTTCATGTCTATGTAGAGCGAGCACAAGCGCCAGCAACAGGACGCTGACTTTAGTTGACTTAACGGACACAGGTGAAGCTGTTAACAAGACATTTAGGATTCTTACATAGAGCCCCTTTAAGGACGACCAGAAGTGACCGGTTGGAAGACCTGAGTGACCTCGGTGGAGTTAAAAGGGCAGATAGTTAGGAGGGAGCCAATCCATGAAGCCTTAACATGAACTCTAAAAGTGACGGTGGAGCCAGCGGAGGGAAGCGAGTACGGGGGGGGGAACCAGATAAAAACCTCGCAGCAGCGTTCTGCACACACTGCAGACGTGACAGTGAAGACTGGCTGACTCCCGTGTAGCTACAGTAGTTTAGGGGAGTGGTAATAGAAGTATGATTTACTGTTTCACAGTCTCTGAAAGATAAAAAAGGTTTAACTTCATACAGCTGTCCCACAGCCAACGTCTGTGAAGCTTTTGTAACCAGAGCTTATCACAGTTACAGTTTCACTTTGGCCTCGTTATGTAACAGAAGCTAAAAATAGCCCGACCTATCCTGACCTTTGACCCGCAGCGAGAACAATGAAACACTCAAAGAAACACCAAAAATGGAAGAAATATAATTTACTACACTACTGAGTCAGTCAACTGTACTGCTGTTCTACATTAGGAGCAACGATGCATGTTTTTGCACGGTAATGATAATTATAATAATAATAATGGTTGTTTTATAGTAGATACAAATCTCTCATCTCACTCTCAAGCTACTAACCTTGAATGATTTTTTTTATTTGATTTGGTTTACAAACAGTTTTATGTCTGTTTATCATCAGTCAGCTGATTGTGGTAGTTATTGACTTTATTTATTCATTTCACCAAGATGAGCTCCTCAGTGAGTCCTGCAGGTAAATACATGAGACAGCAGAGCAGCAGTCAGGTACCGAGGAGTCATGTGGAGGTCATGTGACTGTGATGCCATCTGTGGCGTGACTAGAATTAGTTATATAATGTTTAAAACCATCAGCTGGGGGGGAATGGCGTGGAGCCGTGCACGGACCATTGGTATTGTGGTCACAGTCAGAACTGCAGGTTTTGTGACGCCCGTCGGCTTAAAGGTTCTTTATATCAACAACAGAAATGGGTGTTAAACAATTCAACACATTTGAAAATGACTCATTGTATTAGTGCTGTTTGAGTAATCAATTATTTGTGAGCTGTTAAGCTGCGATTCTTCCACTACTGCACAGAAGATGCTGGTTCCAGGAAAACATATTGCAAGTTGACAGACATGCATTATTTAAGAACATGTTATTCATCACCCATTTATTCAAAAATAAATCAATTAATTAAATGACTCAATAAATATGTTATTAAATGTAACAGAAATAATTTAGCTATTAATTAACTCATAAATATGTGACAAATTGATAATTTATGTATTTATCTTTGTATTAATTCCCTTATTTATTTACTCTTATGTTAAATTTACCCTTTTATTTATTTATGTATTTATTTTATCTTCTTTATTTTAATGTATGTATTAACAGCCCCCCTCATTTGCATAATTAGGCAGAATGTATTAAGAAATGTGTAAAGAAAAGAATACAGAAATAAATAAGTTTGGGTAAATAAATAACAGGTGAAATGCAGAGGGAAAATCAGGCATAAATAAATAAATAAAAGAGTAAATGCAAAAATAGATAAATATAAACATAATGCAAAAATCAATTAATAAATACAAAATCTTCTTCAAGATCTTCCCCTCTTAACTCTCATGATCTGAGACATAAAGATGAGATGCATCACCCCTGATCGGAGCCATCTGGTGGCCAAAGTGAGACACAGTTTTGTAGATTGTTATCTAATTCTATTCTTATCTGCTCCCAAGAACCTCCAGCAACAAGGGATCTGCAACCCCTTCAAGGGTTCATCTAAAACATGTAGTATCTTCAGGTGTAGTCTTACAGCCAAACAACCAGAAGGAAGCTCAACAACCTAAACATACCTACGCTAAAAGAACGGAAACAAAAGACAAACTACTAACCTGAGTGGAGAGCAGAGAGTCCACAGGGGAGAGGAGGGAAGTCTGTCTTTTAAACCACCTGCTTGAAGGCTGCACCAATCAGCTTCATGGAATCACCCACAATCAATCAATCAATCAATCAATCAGCAGAGCTCACCTGCAGCTCATCACACACGCAGCAGAGAGCACATTAGAGCACAAACAGAGTTACAGAGATGAACGTTCGTACGTCCTCTGGGTCGTAACAGCTTTGGCTCATCTTTTGTAACAGTCTTAACTTTCTAAACTGTAAGAGTAATCGTCACAACTGTTTGATGGGAAATCACACCTCTACTGCACGTCTGCAATAAAGTACAAGTAAAAAAGTACAGCAGCGTCTTTTCTTTCTAAGAAAAATGAACTCTTTTAATGTGAGTGCGATCATGATTACTCTTTTTTTTAATCAAGGTTTCATTGAGTCT
Organism: Sebastes fasciatus; assembly: GCF_043250625.1. Lineage (NCBI taxonomy): Eukaryota > Metazoa > Chordata > Actinopteri > Perciformes > Sebastidae > Sebastes > Sebastes fasciatus. Next base: position 1,293,151 of record NC_133817.1, on the reverse strand, counting down.
GTCTGAACTTTTTGTCTGGAAGCACGGACGTCTATGGACGTGCAAAACAGGTTCCATATCTGGACGTCTACGGACGTTAAAAAGACGTTTAAAAAAGACGTCGCAAAAACTTTCATTCAGGCTCCTCAGTGGACGTCTTTTGGACGGTCGACAGAGACGTTAAATTGAAGTCTTTTGGACGTGTCTTTGCTCAGTGTGTGCGTTTGGACCTGATGATAAAGGCTGAAGACTGACTGTGTGTGTCTGGAGCCCTGAAACAGACCAAAGACAGGCGACTGTCAGCAGCCACAACGATGCTAACGGGGGGGAACAGATCGCCGAAATGGAACAAATCACTGGACTCCAACATATTTACAGGTTCATCACTGAATGTGGAAATTACTGCTAAAAAACAGCTCTGGGAAACCTTTTCCTCCCTCGTAGTGTTGATGTTTTATTCAACGAGACAGCGACGACATTATGATCTCACAAACAGGGAACACGTAAATGGAATCCATTTCCCATGACCCCTTGCAACCTCACCCTGTCAGCGAGCACTGAGACACATCGTCTCTCCGGCAGAAGACAGCGCTGTTGTTGCCAGAATACAAACTGCCTATTTTATTATGAGCAAACAAATGGATTGTAATGACGGCGGCGGTTCATCCGCAGACCTGGACCCGGCCCGGGTGCATTACATGATGCAGGTGTCGGTGTGCAGCGGTCGGTAAACCTGTGATACATCACACTTCACTCACACATTAGCTGCTTCGAACCAGCCTGAAATGTGCTGTGTGATTTCTATGATGCTCGTCTCTTCCCTGAAATGTGACCCGGAGCTCAGTGACGACCAGGATGCGCTCCTTTTACACTTTTTTCTGACTCGTTTCGGCTCGATTCTTGAATTATTTTTTTCTCAAATCTCTAAACAATTAGTTTGTTGTTCACAACAGATTTGAATTTCTCGTTCATTCAAGCACGTGTTTTAGCACACGTGTGCAAAAGAGTCAGTACAATAAGAACTAGTAGTTTACTGAGAGTATTCTTTAAAGTGTACTTTTATAAACTAAAAAATGGGCTGAAAGTATATAAACTAGTAAACTAACAGTATACCTTTAAGTTCAGTTGTCGTATTGTTCATAGTATAGCTGCAGGACAAAATACAACTTGGATGTAAACTAGTTGTGTACTCAGAGTTTACTACTCTTACATTTAAAGTTAAAAGTATACTTTTATAAACTAAAAAGTCGACCAATTTAGTCCGAAGAAGTATTGAAGTAGTACACTTACAAGTATACTACTAGTACATTGATATTAGTATACTTATTACATAAAGTATACTTGGGAATATACATATATATATATATATATATATATATATATACCCGAGGGTGCTCTGTACACACACACCACATTCATTGAATTATTTAGTATTAATTAATAGTTAACTTTCAGAGCAGTAAATTCAAAAGAATGATTTGGTATAGTGACAGCGTTTAGAGCAGGTGTCCTGGTTTTCTACTTAAATGCAGCATGTATTTGTGGATCTGTTTCAGGCGATCCGTGCACACACACAGGAAGCACATGTGTAAAGTTAAAGTTAAAAATCTGTACGTTAAATATTAATATTTATTCCGGCTGTGATGTGTGCATTTGTATTTGTGTGCACAAACCGTTGTACACATCTTATTTTTCATGTGTAGATCATGCAGCCTAATAAAGATTGTGTCTAGTGTTTCCCTCTCTTGTAATTTCTGTGACCTCAGATGTGGAAGCTTTTATATACTAACTTATCTGTGTGTTCTGCTCTTTAGAGGTTATGAACAGCTGTCAGACGAAAGCAGAGAGCCCCCCCTGGTGCCGTTAAGAGGTATAACACTTCAAATACAACCAACTGCACGGCACACTCCTGTCTTATCATTTTTAACACATGGAATTGTTTGCTATATATCTAATCTCTATTATACCAATCATATGTCATCATCAATCATCCTACGCTGGTTTGAGTCTTTAAGTGGCACAAAGTCAGTTTAAGGCTAGGTAGGGTTAGGTTGAGGTGAACTTTTCTCTTATTGCATGTTCTCCCCGTGTCAGCGTGGGGTTTTCTCCGGGTGCTCAGGTTTCCTCCCACAGTCCAAAGACATGCAGGTTCATTGTTGAGTCTAAATGTCCCGTATAGGTGTGAATGTGAGCGTAGATGGATGGATGGATGGACGTTTCCTCTACTACCACTATGAGGATTCATTGTAATAATTTCGGTGCATGGTCCCTTAACCTCTCGTCTAAGGTTAACTCAGGTTAACTTTGAACGCGTCCAAAAATACTGACTGCTTTTAGTGCCAATAAGCAAATCATGCTCGCCTACGATGAGCACGCTAAACATCTGAATGTTTGCATGCTGACCTTCAGCATTTAGCTGTACCCTCGCATGCTGGAGACTCTTAAATCAGTCTCTTGCAAATCCCCCAACCTCAAGTATTTTAATATAATTTGATACCAAGTGTCAGACTAAACATATTTCTAATATAATATTGCATAGATATGCAAACAATGAACCAAACCTCTGAAAGCATGAGAGGGGCCTCATCCCCAAAGTTAGTCTCACATCAGCTTTAATAATCATTATTTCTAAATGAAGGTTCATGGCCGTCCTCCGCCAGCAGCTGAGGGCTACGAGTGAAGCTAAATGAGTAAAGCTCCAGTTTAGTTTCATCAAGTCAAGAATGAATCTCAGTCCTCACCTAAAATGTTAATGTTTAATAAAGTACATTTATACCAGACCTACTTGTGACTACTTTGTTTGGATGATTGGAGTTGGGGTCCTGCTTCCCCCGGTTCATCTGACCTCAATGAGCTGCTGGCTGTACGTTATCCCTTATAGCAGGGATCAGCAACCTCTACCATCAAAAGAGCCATTTTAGGCAAAAACAAATCTGTCTGGAGCCGCAAAACATGTGATCATTGTGATGAAGGTAACAGTTTATAGTCTAAGTATATAAGTCTGATGCAGTGAGTGCCAAAGAGACAATGTACTACGGAGTATTAAGGCCACGTTGAGGGAAAACACATCTGAGATTTACAGAATAAAGTCAAAATATTACGAGAAAAAAAGTCCTAACTTTATGAGAAAAAAAGAAAACACGTAAAATTACTACTTTATAATATTAAGACTTTATTCTCTAAATCTGATTTATTTTTTTCCTCAATGTGGCCCTAATACTCCGTCGTACCATAGACCTACAACAATGATCAATACAAATATAAACAAAAGAACAGTTATTTATTTCCATTTTTATAAATCCACAGGGAGACTTGTGATTATTGAACAGATTAAATTCAACATAATGTATTTTTAAAAAAGAAAAGCCAGTGTTTTCCAGGGAATTAAATTCTTTTATTAGAATTTCAACAATTTTCTAATGACAGGAAATGATAAAACCAGACGGGTGTTTCTACAGAGGAATATTTTCTGGCGACAGTTCCATCTTCTCTCCTCGCTCGTTCTTTCTGTTTTTAAATATACATTAGTAGTAGCAGCTCTGTGCTCAGGAGCCGAGGACATAAATATAGAAAACTGCTGTGTGCGCTCTGGAGGTTTGAGGAGGGGTGGCTCATTGGTGGGCTGGGGGGGTTACTCTGTGAGGCCGAGCTTCTTCTTCAGAGACTCTGGCATCTCGGGGGGAGGGGGGCGGGGCAGGCGGAAGTAGACCTTGACGGAGTCGTAGATGAACCACTGCAGGGCGGTCAGAGTACCGATCATGATGATACGGGCAACCAGACCCTTCCACACACCTGAGAGGAGACACAGACAACATAACTATATAGAATACACAACGTTGAGGCAAGAGCTCAGGTAATCCTTTTACCGTTCTCTGCCTCTCATCTCTAGTGTTGCATGGAAACGACAGCATTTAATCATGTCATTTACCAACGAGAACTTTTAAGACTGTACTTGGTGGTGTTAGAACGCTGGAGACTTCAGGCACTTTTTAAATATAATGTGAAAAAATCAAGCTACTTTGATGCTTAAACATTGTAAATCCAATCATAAAGTGGTCCTGTTCATTGGTTTGCCAAATCTACCACAGGGCATAAAGGGAGAGCTACTTCAGTATAAAATAATGATCTGACCAGGGCTCTGATCATCCTCCCAGAACCGAACGCAGACCGTCCCAAATTTTAAATCGTTGTTTTTCTACATTAACATTAGTTAAATCAAAAGTGGTTTATTGTTATTAATTTATCACAAAAAACGTTTTATTTTAAAAATGAATTTTGTTTGTTTTTTATTTATAATTAGTATGTTTGTTTTGATTTTTTATGTAAAAAGTAGCATTTGGTCAAAAAACAGGATTTTGCATATGGGCCCCCAAAAAGCTGGAACCGGCTCCTGTCATGAGTTTCAACTCCACAGTTCATTTCATAGTTAATAATCACGAAGCTACCAGCAGAGCTGCAGATGATAACGTAGCACAAACACACACTGTTTGTCAGCCAATCCCTATCATTGATCCGGGCAGACACACAGCTGACAACCTGCTAAACTAAACTAAATGTGCGGTGGAGGCTTTTACTGGGAAAGTGACTGCATGTCCGCGACACTACCCGCAGCATCGTAGCTGCTGAGTTAGTTAGCTTTGCTAAGTTGCCTCTAACTGTAGACTCAAATGAACAGTGGCAGCAATATTTAACATTTCACAGCATACATTCTTAGTTCAGTTTTAATGTTGTCTGGGTGGTTGCGGCTGATTCTGTGATGCGACATGAACAAAGCATACATTTATTAGCTGGTCTCGGATCAGTGTGTCCGTCCCCCAGGCTTGCAGCACTGGGAAGCTCCCTGTCCCTGTAGAGGACAGGGTTGCCAGTGATGCAGTTGGGCTGGGAGGACAGGTAGAGTGTTCTCACACGCCAATGACTCAAGCACCTCCAACTGTACAGCCGGCAAGCTGCTGAGGAGCTCTGCTCAGAGAGACAGAGCTCCTCCAGAGGTGGATCTAAGGAGCGTGTTGATCAAAAGCTCGATCATGTTACACTACTGCTGAAGTTAACTGTAGACTGGTGTTGATACAGACCTTTGGGTCCCAGCTTCTTGAGGACCTGGACGGCGGTGCTGCCACTCTCCTTGTTCAGCACAGACACCACGGAGTCAGCAGGGTGGGACACGATGGCACAGAACACGCCAGCTGCACACGGAGCAAACAAAAAACCCACATTAGAGAACTGGAATCTGCACATCAGCTGATTAACTGATGATTTGTGCTTCAGTGAGCACCACGACTTGTAGTGTCCTGTTCAGGTGTTCCGTTACTCACCGATATAACCGGCCACAAAGGTGACCACCAGCTGCTCAGATTTGGTGCACTCGCTGCGGGGCTTGGGAACAACATATTTGTAGATCGTCTCCACGGTGCGCTCGAAGCAGGCAAACTTCATCATGGTGTAGGGGATCTGCCTCATCCACAGGGGCACCACGCCCTTATAGAAACTGGAGGGAAAGGAGATGTGAGCTCACACGGAGCATATACTACACACATCTACACTCAGGGTTTTACCCGCCGTCATACAACACAGCAGAACCAGGGTGCTGGAATTTATTCATACAATGAACATTCGGCGCTGCCTAGTTCGACAGTTTGAGCGGAGACTCCTCAGCTCTGATTGGTTGTTTCCCTCCGGTCTGTGTAACCTTGTGAAGGCCATGATGAGCACCGGAAGGACCACATTACCTGTCTCCTGCACACTGTCAGGATATAGTGACTGTGACGGGGTTACGATTCAATATATTGTGATTTTTTAAAATCTAATTTCAGGACAACTGTCATAGTATATAGAACACATCACCATATGCATTAAATCTGAGTTAAGTTTATGCAATCTGCATTTGTCACAGTAACTGTAACCTCCAACATCAGAGCTCTACTTTGAGAGGGCTCATCTCTTTGCAAATTAAATACAACATTGAGTTAATCTTTGCATGTAAACTATTAATTAAATATCGAGTGTTTAGTATCACAAAACATAATATCACAATATTTTCTTACACCCCTAGTAGTTAGTAAATAAGTACAACAAAGAGTTTCCTGAATGCTATTTTAGTTATTACTCAAAATAATGTGACAGGAAACAAGACATCAGAGCATTCTCTAGAACAAGCTCAGGTTGACGGTAAAAGTCGTATGATTTTACCATTGAAGACAGGGTCGACGATGTTGGAAAGATAGTATAATGTGAAAGTAGTATCGCCTCAGAAGCTCCGTCTAACCCCCCCCTCCCAAGGTAACGCGGCAGTGCTACTGCAGGGCTGAGTTTTCTCTTCCATTCTCCAGGAAACGTGCGGCGGCGACGCGCTTTGAGTTCAGGCTGGTGGACGCCAAGGGTAGAGTACGAGCAGGGAGGCACCTGCCTTTAAATAAAATAATAATTAAACATTTTATTAGGATAACATTAACCCACTCAATCATTCTTCACCGAATCACATTACTACACACTTCAATGCTTTCCAGCTCTGTGCAGTAACTGATCAGTGTGTCCGTCCCCCAGGCTTGCAGCACTGGGAAGCTCCCTGTCCCTGTAGAGGACAGGGTTGCCAGTGATGCAGTTGGGCTGGGGTGACAGGTAGAGTGTTCTCACACGCCAATGACTCAAGCACCTCCAACTGTACAGCCGGCAAGCTGCTGAGGAGCTCTGCTCAGAGAGACAGAGCTCCTCCAGAGGTGGATCTAAGGAGCGTGTTGATCACTTATTCAATCACTAATACAACAATGTCTATATCTGACTAACCAGGCAGACCTTCAAAATAACTGAGCTATAATAAGAAGGTTGTACACTCACGCCCAGAGTCCCTCCTCCGCATACATCTTGGGGACACACTCTCTGAGGGTGTTGGCGTAGCCCGGCTTGGTCTGGATACGAACTTTGACAGCCTCCATGGGAGCCAGAGCGATGTCTGCAAAGAACTCTGCGCTGGCTGAGGCAGCCAGGTACAGCGATGTCCTCCACAGGTAGGTGTTCTCCTGTCGGGTGAAACACACACAACATAACGGTCAGACAGATTAGGTGACAGACATACACCGCTCAGGTTACCTCTACATCACTCAGCAGCAGGAATAAAAAAAAAAGTTAGAAACAGCATTTAAGAAATTGTGACTCAAAATAAATGCAATGCTTTCGGCATAATATGCGTTCCAGACTGTCTTATAGCCACAACCTGCATGGAGTCAGGGACACGACACATGATATGAAAGCTAACCTCTCGTCACCATCTTTCAAGTCCACACGCTCCACCTCCCCGACGGTGCGGGTGAGATGGGCCAGTGTTTTTTTAATTAATTAAAAATGTTTAACTTATTTGTTTATTTAAGTTATTACTTTTTTTATTTTATTCCACTTTTTTATTTTTATATTTTATATGCTGACGTTGTTTTCTCTAGTGTACTTATTGTGTTTGTTTCTAAGCTTAACTACTTAAAAATTGGTTTATAAACTGTTATTATGAACTGTAAATTGCATATACGAAAACCTTGAAAAAATAAAGTATATAAAAAAATAAAAATGTTTAAATGTAAAAAATGTATTCATTAAAAAAACTGAAATGTATGCAGTAGTTAGACCACCAATCAAACTATATTTCATACATTTGGAGCACCCGTACTCTATGTTGAACAACTAGATGTATCCAGTGCTGCACAGAAAATTAAATGCTTTCCTCCCTACATGGAGATAATCTAATTTTTAGTATAACAACTTAATATAGCAGACGGATAAGAACAAACGTCTGGTCTTTGTCAGAGCAGAGCTGTGTGATGATGACAGCTGTATCTGAGACTCACCTCTCCTATCAAGTCACTGTAGAAGATCTTGAACATTTCATAGAAGCCGAACTTGCAGAGTCCCTGCATGGAGTATCCGATGAAGGTGGGAGCCCAGCCCTTCGCCAGGCCTCTGAAACCATCTTCTCTCACCGTCAATTTAAAGCCGTTGCCGATGCTCTTGTACTTATCTGGGTCCACCTGAGGAGGAGAGTTAACACTGATGAAGCAACTCTGGGATCTGGTGTTTTAAGCTGATATGTAAAGGCTTATATGATGGGTAGTTATTAGTATGGGGCCGATATACGAGTTGCAGATCTAGTGTTTTTCTTGGATGTGTTTAAGTGCATTTTCTAGACAGCAATTTAGACATTTAAACTATATTAGCTGAACAAATTTAAAAGGTTCAGGTTACTGTTAATTGAAATTCCATCATACCGGGAGATATGTCAGGATGACCTTTAAATTTACTATGAATAGTTTCCTTGAGAATGTGTGTTGATTTACTGACTGCTCCCAATAACAGGAGTTTCTCTTGCACAGCACTTTGAAAGTTGCCTGTTAATATTTAAGAGGCATTTCAATGTCGTGCACAACTACCATCGTACATGAAGCGACGGGGCTGAGGGGCTGGAGGGAGCCGCTGGCTACTCGTTGCTACTGGGAGGTTCAGCTTCTGTACAAACCTGCAGGCGGCACTTGACAAGGTCAAGGGGCACCACTGCTGTGTGTGTGAGGCCGCAGCTCAGGATACCCCCAAAGCCACACAGGGCATAGTACTTTAGGGAGCCAAAGCCACAGCTGACCTCTGTGGTAGAAGGAGGGGGACACACAGCATACATGCAACGTGCAGGGTCACATGCAGCACAGGACAAAAAAAATCAACACCAAACCAGAGCCACATAATGGAAGAGCTGTCACTGCAGGAGGAAGACTGCTAGGGATGTCAATAATTAACCGTTTAACCGACATTAAGCATTTGAACCGATTAATGCTATCGGTTAAAAGAAATGTTAATAATTAATTAAAAAGCTGAGCGGCTCGTCTCTTTAACGAGAAAAGCTGGTCCACCTTAACAGACCACCTTAAGAGGCGGAGCCGGAGTTGCAGGATACAGGAAGTTGGCTCCGGTCTCTCAATCTCGCTTGAGCGGAGGAGTTGTAGTTTCGTAGCATTTATTCACACAGTGCTACACCTACGTTCACAGCTAGAACGCCACCAACAACCTCACACGGACTGTCAGAAACTCGCTAAAGTTACGCAGACTACCTGGCGGCGAGAATTATTTTAGTTATTACTCAAAATAATGTGACAGGAAACGAGACCACGACATCAGAGCATTCGCGGCAGTGCTACTGCAGGGCTGAGTTTTCTCTTCCATTCTCCAGGAAACGTGCGGCGGATTTTTACAGGATTACAGCAGCTACAGATGACGGCTCTTTAACGGTCCTTTTTCAGAGCTCATCAGTAATGGATCGCTGTCGGGGTGTAAAGACAATTTCAACCAATAGAACAGATATACTGGATAACATCCTCAACCCTGCCTTTAAATAAAATAATAAAACATTTTATTAGGATAACATTAACCCACTCAATCATTCTTCACCAAATCACATTACTACACACTTCAATGCTTTCCAGCTCTGTGCAGTAACTGATCAGTGTGTCCGTCCCCCAGGCTTGCAGCACTGGGAAGCTCCCTGTCGAGGACAGGGTTGCCAGTGATGCAGTTGGGCTGGGGTGACAGGTAGAGTGTTCTCACACGCCAATGACTCAAGCACCTCCAACTGTACAGCCGGCAAGCTGCTGAGGAGCTCTGCTCAGAGAGACAGAGCTCCTCCAGAGGTGGATCTAAGGAGCGTGTTGATCACTTATTCAATCACTAATAACGCTGCATGTGAGGCACAACTCTTGTCGGTTAGCGGTTAATAATCGGTTAACGAGGGTCGGTTATCGATTAAGAAAATTTCAAAATGAGCATCCCTAAAAGCTGCCAAACCTTTTCTCGTGTCCCAAATGTGGACAGTTTGAATTCAGTGACTCTCCCATCATAAATGGCTCTGCCACTAACATGCCACCATTTATTAGGATCACACACCAAAGCTTGATAAAAATAATCACTGTACACAAATGATTTCAGTATGAACTCTCAGGAACCACAGTGGTGTTTTGCAAGTTGGGCCATTCACAATTCAAGTTCATTTACAGACTTGAAACTTGCCATAGATAACAAACCTGTATTTTTAACAGGGTTAAGACACCCATGGCTGCCTAGAAGCTAGAAATCTGTTGTAGGATTTGAACATTTTCTGGCAGCAGCACAAGTGATTTGTAGTCAAATGGCTAAAAAATGCAAATCACCACAATGGTCCTACAAATTTGTGATTAAAATAATTTATTAAGGAATAAACGTACAGTTGATATAACCTATCACCAGAAATAAACACATATTTTCTTAATTTTTTCACATCACATTGTTTTTTTTAATCATAACCACCACCGTGTGTCTTATCAAATGTACTTTTGACTTTTTACTAGACAAACTTACCTGACTGTACAAGGTCAGGCAGTATGTTAATGAACAATCAAAGACTTGTCTGATAATGTCAGCATTAATGTCTTTCATATCTCATACATTCAGACAGTCGGGACAGACAGACACCCTTGATGGTGTCAAATAGCACGGTCAACCTACAGGACATATTCTCCCTCAGGTCTCCTGACCTTCACCTACATGAGTAATCTACTGTGGACTGAGGGGGAGCTCGGGGCGGCGAGGTGGGTAGAAATTATTCAACACATAAGAACACCGGTGCAGAATCATGCAACCATGTTATGATCACTCCAACACATTAGAATCATGGGAATCAATACACAATGACAAAAGAAAAAACGTCACAACTGGGCTGACGCTATTTCTCCCCATGCAAATTGGTGCATTTTCAAGACAAAAAAAAAAAAAAACAGCCATAGGGTGGAGGGGGGCGTGACGTTAAAAAAACAAGGCACCGAGCCACGGAAACAGACCTGCAATCTGCATTTGACCAGATCGAGGGGAACGACAGCTGTGTGCGTGGTGCCACAGCTCAGAATCCCACCAAAGCCGCACAGGAGCAAATACTTCTGAGAGCCGAACTCACAACTGATTTCCTCTGAAGAAACACAGGTGAAACTTTAAGAACAGGACATCTCGGGGAGTTTAGAAAGAATTATACTTTCTCTGAGTCATGGGTGTCTGGCCAAGAGTTGAATGAAGAATATAACTGGTTTAAACATGTTGTCTGTCCAGCTAGAAGTCTGACAAGGGAGACACCATATTTTACCAGTCTCGCCCTTATGCAACAGGTTTAAACTTGCCTATCAGCAACTGTTTAGTCTGAAAACATAGCCACGTACGGCCTGTAATATGCCCTCTAGGCCCAAATTTCAACACAATTGAAATGTATCACGTTGTTGTGAGCTAGCTGGGCTGTTAGAATCAAATATATAAATACAAGAGACAAATACTGAAGAGTAGAAGAGCATTATGAAATGGGTACATGAACTTTGTTCCACAAGCTGGTGCTTTCATACAATAAATGTTTGCGTTTGGACTGAATGCACACGGGGAATTGGAAACTTGTTAACAGAAACCATGTGGACCTAAAGGGCAGACATTTTTGACACTAAACAAATAGCATAACTGTTGAATGGTGTAATGAAGTAATGTTGGATACCTTTTTTACCAACCTGGCATTAACATTTCAAGCTAGGACAAGTTGTTCTCGTCAACCCCCGAAGCAGCTCTACAGTCAGGGGTCACCAGTAATTCTAGACTACTTGGCCATTATGTAAGTTAAGCACTGATGCTACACTAAACATTCATCTTAAGTCCACTATGTGCACAAAAAGTGCAACACGTCAAACAGTCTGCTGCAGTGCAAAGGCAAGATATCACTTTGTCCTTCCTTGTCCTCCACAGGCAGGCCGGCCGGCTTGCATGCAGCAGCAATGGCCTTGCAGCTAACCTGCCTCAACAATCCTATCCCTAATCCCTCATAGCCTTTGAAATGGTTTAACATCCCCGCACAGGTAGTCACACTTTACAATAACTGCGTCTATGCTGAGTTACAGTGAAGATTGCTGCATCCAGGAAGGAAGGGGGTGAATCTGGTGGGCTAAGCTAATGCTGCTAAGGCTAGCAGCCCTTTAGCCCAGAGCCTGCAGACTCTGCTCTAAGAGGTTACCTTCTGCGGTGGCGGCTGCTGCCAGCCTGCGGCTCCTCTGTGGTCCCTGGAGGCTCTGCTGGGGTTCCTCCACTCTCTGGAGGCTGAACAGGGGGGCGCTGAACGGGTTCCCCCGGGCCAGCTGCGTCAGGGCGGTGGGGTACATGTTGGTGTTCCTGTCTCCTGTCCTGTCTGTCCTGCTGCTGGAGGAGCTACGCTGCAATGAGACACACGTCACACGCACGCACACACACACACACACACACACACACACACACACACACACACACACACACACACACACACACACACACACACACACACACACACACACACACACACACACACACACACACACACACACACACACACACACACACACTATGTGGCTGTTTGCATTCAGTTACAGCTTTCAAACATGACCTTTTCACTGTGACCTCTCCGTCCTGCACTTTACAGCCTGACTGACATTTCATGGAGGCATATAGGAAAAGCATCCAACACAAACACTATTAAACCATTTAACACATAAACCATGTTAATAAAGCAGCTACATCTGGGAGGCATCTCACATTGTGGACACGTTGTCAGACACACCAAGCCCACATTTAACAACTATAGCAGCCACCAAGGCCTCTCTATAGAAATATATCTCCTCTTTATCATATCACAGAATTGCCTCTGCATATTGTTTTTTAGTAAGAACTCAATTAATAACTAACCCTGAAAGCAGAAGTCTATTACAAGCAGGCATTCAAGTGTATGAATTATTTATTTAAAGTTCAGTAACAAAAACACATGCTTTTATAAAGCTCTTTTGTTTTCCATCACACCAATATGATCAAGCTCTATTTATGACATTGACTCAGTTTAACAGTTGAGAGGGATGCTAGGTCACGTGGTTAGCTTAGCTTAGCTTAGCTCAATGAATGAACTCATAGCTAACACACTAAATAAATAAACTCATAATGTTCATATACGTTACCAGACTGTTGTTATTAACACCACATGAATAAACCCTACAGCTGCCTGGTAACACATTACTGTCGTTTAACACGTGTCCGCATGTTAGCACAGCTAGCTACATGCTAATATGCTACATGCTAAGCTAACGTGCTACATGCTAAGCTACATGCTAAGCTAATGTGACCGCTGGAAGCCGGAAGGTCTTTCTCTCAACAAACACAGTTAGATTAGATACATCAGAGCGGCATTGAGCAGGCGGGTTAACAGAGGTCCTGTGTAACCCGTCCTCTACAGAGAAGGGTTCTATAGTGTTGATATATGGAGTTATTTTAATGTGAATAAGGTCACTCACTCTCTCAGTGTCTCAAGATGCTGGCTCCGCTGAGCTGTGACCGGAAGCTCGCAGACAGGCCGGATGACCCGGATGTAGAGCGCTTTGTCCTTTCGTGACGTCACTGAGACGACCTGGGCGAGGTCTCGTCCTTGAGACGCAGCAGAGCTGTCAATCAAACACCTCTGGTCCAATCACAAAACAGATTCAATTAAGGCGGGGCTTGAAGGAACTTCAGAGGGAATTCTTCCAACAAAGTTTTCTCTCTTAAAAAATATATATATATATATTTATAATTTAAATAAAATAAAATAAATATAATTATATAATTTTATATATATATATATATGGTCCAATCACAAAACCGATTAAATTAAGACAGTGCTTGAAGGAACTTCAGAGGGAATTCTTCCAACAAAGTTTTCTCTCTTAAAAAAAAATATATATATTTATAATTTAAATAAAATTAAATAAATATAATTATATAATTTTATATATATATATATATATATATATATATATATGGTCCAATCACAAAATAGATTAAATTAAGGCGGTGCTTGAAGGAACTTCAGAGGGAATTCTTCCAACAAATCTAAGTTTTCTCTCTTAAAATTATATATTTTATATACATATGTATAAATATAATTTAAATAAAATAAAATAAATATAACTATATAATTATATATATATATATATGGTCCAATCACAAAACTGATTAAATTAAGACAGTGCTTGAAGGAACTTCAGAGGGAATTCTTCCAACAAATCTAAGTTTTCTCTTAAAATTATATATTTTATATACATATGTATATATATAATTTAAATAAAATAAAATAAATATAATTATATAATTTTATATATATATATATATATATATATATATATGGTCCAATCACAAAATAGATTAAATTAAGGCGGTGCTTGAAGGAACTTCAGAGGGAATTCTTCCAACAAAGTTTTCTCTTAAAATATATATATATTTATAATTTAAATAAAATTAAATAAATATAATTATATATATATATATAATTATATATATAAAAATATTATATATATATATATATATAGTAAATTATATATATATATATATATATAGTAAATTAATACCTGTGTGTGTGTGGCAGTCAGAGGACATGTGTGTGTGTGACAGAGAATGAATGACATCTCAATGACAAACCGTGAGAGGTACACAAAGTGGATTACCTGTGGGCAGCAGCTGCCTCTATTCTTGTCCTCAGTAATATGCTGAAAGCGAAGCCCCCCCCCCCCTCTCTCTCTTTAGTTTATGATGTCGTAAACGGTATCATTGTAAACGTTGGCCGTCAAAACATAGGAATAGACATCACCTTATCTGTGTTATCATGTTTGGTTCAGGAGATAGGATGCAAAATACATAATTTGGTTTTGGTGGAAAGTAAAATTAAATTATTTCTGCTGCTTAGAAAGCCGTTTACAAACGGCCCCAATAACAGAATCCAATGCAAAGTTCTGAACTTTCTATCAGATACAAAGTGCACAAAGTTACGTTTATTCTCATAAGAAATGTTGTTGTTGTCAGTCATATATCATTTTAAAGCTCTTTTTGTGCTCTTTCTGCTGGAACTCTCCACGGGTTAGATATATAGGAGTATACCCACTTCCTCTTCCTCGGTAACCCACCTCATCAACAACTGCTACGCTACACTGGTTTCACACGTTGCATGAGTGGTGCTCCCTCACTTATTAGGAAAAGTCCTCACGTTGTTTGTGATTCAGAAACAAATAAAACTCGCTGACTGAAGACAAAGTCTAGAAAATATAATGGCAAAGTTTCTAAAAAGCATATATTTACATTACAGCACCCTCATGAATAAAACACTCAGGCACAGTAACAACATAATACTTTTATTGAGTGGATATTCAATATTTGTGACAGTGAATACATAATGAAGTAGAATACACGGGGACATTCAATTTATTAGAAGGGAACCTTAAGAAAATATCGTTGTAGAGTTTAAGAAGATTTGAGAAGTATTTGGATTATAATAACAAGCCTCCCTGTCTCATTAAGGGAGAGATGGTCGAGTAAGGTAGAAAACAAAAATACAGGCTCATACTCCATCTTCAAGGCTGTTAATGACTAACAGAGACACACTAAGGCAAAGTGTGAGAAAATAATCTCAACCATACACACACTCACGCACGCACAATGCAAATATGCATGACATAAAAAAAAAAATAAACACGGTAATAAAAAGTGAGTCCACATATTTCTATGAAAGCTACTGTGTGTGGCACAGGAGGTACCGTCCTTTCACAACATGTCACGGTGATCCTTGAAGTGTCACTGAAACGGCTACGTCGCCCCTCTTGAGGGATTCACTGATTTAGAAAAAAGAAAAGAGAAAATCTTGAGGAAAATAGGGCGAAGATGCCACATAATTTCACAGCTCCCATGAATAAAAACGGCTACAATGCATATTCACACTTTGAAAAAATAAAAGCAGGCAGGCTTCTATTTCCCCTCCTCCGTCAGACACTTCCTGTGCTCTCTACGCTGTGCTGCCACTGGCCACTTCTGTGTCTGGGGCTGTGAAAGGGTTGATGGTGTTGGTCTCCATGGCCTGGTAAACCAAGAACAGGAAAGCGGCCACGATGGCCAGCAGGAACAGCTTTATCCACAGAGACACGCTGCGGTACGCCGCTTTGGTCTGACCTGCAGGCGGCGCTGCAGACAGAAGCCTGGAGGAGGATGTGGAGGTGGAGTTGGAGGAGGTGGAGGAGGTGTAGGAGGGGGAGGAGGGGGGCAGACTGGTGACTCTGTTGACAGTGCAGCTCTCTGTGTAGGAGGAGGAGCTGGTTGTCTTGGTGGCTTTTGGAGAGAAGACGTAGTTTTCATCATTCCACAGGTCGCTGGACTTCACTGGGCGACGGGAGGCTCCTTTAATGGGTCGTCGACAGGTGGCGCTGAAAGAGACAAGCACGTTACGGTCATTGTTTTCTGAGGGTGAGATGATGATGATGATGATGATGATGCTACACTGAACAACAGTTCACTCTGATAACATTAAGGATTGGTTACTTACGTGATTCCTGTTGGACTGTTGATGTCATTAGGGAACAGCTCCTTCAGGACGTCATTCTCCTCCAATTTTAGGGTTTGGTCGCTGGCTGCAATCTTCTCCACCTAAAACACAAAACAAGCATGATTTAGGGAAAATTCCCCCCCCATTACTTCACTACGATAACCTGTAGGTGCACGTTTGGACCAGCAGACGGTGCCCTGCGTTATGTTAGACACCTCTCACCATGTGAACACTTCAAACCACCACGTTGGCTACCGAACCACCACGTTGACTACCGAACCACCACGTTGGCTACCGAACCACCACGTTGACTACCGAACCACCACGTTGACTACCGAACCACCACGTTGACTACCGAACCACCACGTTGACTACCGAACCATCTTGTGAATGTGACACAGAGCACAGAGTCTTATCTCCACCGCGTGGTTCCACTCCACTCACTTTTGGTACCAGATCCTTTTCTCTCTAGTATCCTCTCAATGTAGCGAATCGCCATGGCGACGCTACGTGAAACGGCTGTGACATCATCTTCGACATGACACTCGCTGGATCCTTTCAGAGAACGTCGGCAGTTAGCTTACATAGTGTATGCCGTAGTGTAGCCTACATAGTGTACAGCGCAGCGTAGTGAATGTAGTGTAGCTTGCATACAGCATAGTATACGTACGTAGTGTAGCCTACGTAATGTGCAGAGTAGTGTATGTAGTGTAGCATACGTACGTGCGTCGTATTGAGGGATGCCATTTTTTAAAATCCGGGTCGAATGAATTAAAAATTGCGCTCGCCATTTCCAGCATCTTGGCTATTTAAAAACGGCGGGTCTTGTGACCAATCAGTGGTCTGCAGTGTTATAACTCCACCTTCCTCGTATCGTATTATCCTCAAAAAAAGAGAATGGTTCCAAGTGAGCGAGGGAGCGATGCGGTGGAAATGCGGCACAACAGTCTACCGGTCTCACTAACCACATCCTCGGTCAGTGTGGATGTGCAGCCGGGCGTCTTCACAGGGCTGCAGTAGGAGAGGCACACTCCTCCTGCTCACAAACAATCTGTGTGACTGCGTGTCGAGGACAGTCCAGCTGTCACACATCTGTCCCTGCAGAGAGCCTCAACAGCTGCACACACAACTGACCGGTTGATCATTAACAACCTCACAGTACATACTATGAAGTAAAGATCCACAGTGCACCATTCAGATAGAAGTGTCAGTGAGAAGCACGAGTGAAGGATAGAAACAAAAAGAGGAAATGCAGCCAACCACAGATGTATGTACAGTAGAGCTGTACCCGTGCTACAGAGACACCGCCGGGCTTAGATCCAAGCTGGTCCGACAGAGACCAGTGGTACTCTTGTCTCTTAATGGGTGAGATGTTACTCATGGGGCTAAAGGTGACCGGGTTGACTTTGGTGAGTTGAACCAGAGGGGAGGAAGGCCTGGACGGCCTTGCGGCGGGTCGTGGACTCTGTTCAGAACAAGCCAAAGAGGCTTCCTGAAGAACACAAGACTAGATCATTAGATATATAAACGTGAGACAGGAAAATAAATTGGCAAAGAGCCCCAAAAGGTCCCGATGGCCGTGCTCGTCCCCTCATCGTGACAAAGAAGCAGGTGAAATGTAACCCAATGGTGACCGTCACATATTTGCCAACACATGCCCACCCTTCAGTGCAGACAAGAAGACAGGATACAGGTATCTCTGTTTAAGGGGAAGCCACAGATCAGCAGATATATGAGACACCAACAGACCCGTGAGTCCATGCAGGTATCGGTGAGTTAACAAACAAAGCCCAGAGCTACCTGAGCAGGTCTGCATGAGCTGGAGGGCGGATCAACACGAGCTGGACTGTCCAGTCTGTGGTGAACCCTCCTGTCAGACTGCAACTGGACCTGACTGGTCAATACAGGCCTGAGATCCTCAGGCACTATCTGCTGGGACAGAGTGCAGAAAGGACGGGAGGACAGGAAGTCATATTTATAGACGCAGTTATGAGACACCTGAGGCAGTTCTATACTTTGACTGGACATACTTCTTAGCAGCGTGGGGCGGCTTTTTGTAATTGTTTTCAATGAGAGGAAACGAGGAGACACGTTAGACTTATATACTATATACTGACTATAAACTGTGTTACCTTCATCACAATGATCACATGTTTTGCAGCTCCAGACAGATTATTATTTTAGTTTTTTGCCTGACATGGCTCTTTTGATAGTAAAGGTTGCCGACCATGAAAAAGAGCCATGGCCTCAGCTCAACAGGTGCACACTGACAGTCCGACCAGCAGGAGGCGCTGCTCACAATCCCAATCAAATGGGCCCTGCAGCAGCAGCACTGCTGAATCACACCTCACATCTGGGAGATGAGTTCACACTGCTACTTCCCCAAAAGAGGCTTCAACACTTTGGACTATTAGTTATTAATCTTCTACTTTACAAAACTAAATGGAGCGTGGGCGAAGGTTTTAGGAATACAGTAACATGAGAAGAAGAAGGAAGAGAGCAGACATCAGGACTGAAGAGAAACAGTCAGCATGTGAAGCATCCGGCATGTGCATGGCAGCAGCTAATCCACATCATGTGCTTCCAGTCCGACATGCAGCGAGCAGCACCGATACACTGATCCTAAGGGCTCACACTGAGCTGGGTGGGACTGCGCTCCAAATGAAAAAGCACTTCCTTCGCCAGCGTTGGGAGGAAACTGTATAATCAAGCCCAGCTGCTGGGTGTCCCATCCTACCTGATGAAGTGCAGCAGCTCAGCCTCGTGGAGGAGGACGGGGGAAACACTCGGCTCCAGATGCTAAAATGAGTTTGGCTTTCTTTGTTAATGTTAATCCATGCTGTCTGCAACTGGTAATGTTAGTGGCGCTGGTTGTTCAGCAGAATGTGCTGTGTTGGAATGTGGTTAATGACGTGGAAACCGTGCATCATAATGTGTCTTCAGAGCTAACTGGTGTAATGGTTGTACTAGGAACGAGGAAGAACAGGACGAAAGGAAAGAACTCCTCTTCTTGAGAAGGACATCAGCAAGCTACTACTAGGTCACCTCCATCCCTGTAGTGCAGTTGACTTGGTACCGAGTTCAAAACACCGTGACGGTGGAGACTCATTACACTGAATATATAAGCTGAATATTCACATGATGTTATAAAATAAGTAAATATTATATGTTAGATAGTTGGGTGGACCCACAGAGTACAATCATCTGGTTTAGGGGGATCCTTTGTGAAGAATGCAAATAATGTTAATAACTTAATAACCATCGGCGCTCATGACTTTTTCTCACCACCGAAACGTGGAGCTGCTGCTGCCAGAAAGCCAACTGTGCCATTCTGTGGTGGTGTCAGCCGGTCATATGACCTCCTCTAAAAGGAGGACTTGTGTTCCCAGCTTTGAGAAATGTATAGAAGGCTGTGTGGATCAATCGGGACTGAGACGTTTTTATTGTGTTTACTTACAATAGCAACCAGAAATGAAGAGACAGAACGGTGAGGACAACAGAGAGTCGAAGGCTAGCCTCCGTTCCACTGGCTTCTAACATCATAGGAACTTGGTTTTAAAATAAAATAAAATTCTAAACACTCCTCTAAACCGGAGCCCGCTACAACCTCCGAAAGATGCCGGCGGATTTTTAACAGGTTAATTAAAAACCCATTCAGCGTCTTGGAGAATCGCTCCTAATATTGCGACACTCATGTGTATCGACATTTTGTGCGGACATGTTTTCGCTGTGGGTAAATGAAGTGGAGGAATAACCCCGAAGTCGGCTTACCGTGTGGTGCTGGCTGCTGCGGGTACGGGTGGTGACGGGCGTCTTCCCTCTGCTCCTCACCGGTCTCTCCAACACTGGAACTGGTTCTGGTTCTGGTTCAGGTTCAGGTTCAGGTTCAGGCTCAGATTCTGGTTCTGGTTCCGCTGTCACTTCTGACAAAACACACAGTGTTACTTGAGGGACATACAGGTGAGTTTAAATGTTACTTTACATTACTTTCCACTGAATAGCACAGGTTTT
The DNA here is from genome assembly GCF_043250625.1 of Sebastes fasciatus. NCBI lineage: Eukaryota > Metazoa > Chordata > Actinopteri > Perciformes > Sebastidae > Sebastes > Sebastes fasciatus. Next base: position 1,272,780 of record NC_133817.1, on the reverse strand, counting down.
TAGCCGGTGTTTACACCATGGTAGTCATACACACTGCATGGTGTCTAGCATATAATGAGCATGGACGGCGAAGCACCGTTCTTACCGTCCTCCTTGTCACTGTACAGGTCTGATTCAGAGTTGCCGTTGTGGTTGACTTGGATCTCTGTGAGAAGCAGCTTCGGCGGCGGCGGCTGTGCAGGACCGTCATCCAGCAGCCGCTGCAGCTTCCTCTCGTACAGCTTACGGGTGGATGCTGTGAGGATGGAGCGAGAGGTCGACACATTCAATTAAACCTGCACGGTCATCATACTTGGACTCAAAAGCAGAACATAACCCAAACAACACTGTGTGTGTGTGTGAAGTGCAGTCTCACCAACAATCGGCCCCGCGTCCAACCCGTGCTTCAGCAGCTCGTCTTTCAGGCCCACGTCGGTCAGCACGGTGACGTCCATCTCGTCCGGCAGAACCTTGTCGGTTTTCCTGGTGGCTTTCTGCGGGAGGAGAGAGAGAGCAAGAGAGAGAGACAGAGAGAGCGAGAGAGAGAGAGAGAGAGAGAAAGAGCGAGAGAGCGAGAGAGAGAGAGAGCGAGAGAGAGAGAGAGAGAGAGCGAGAGAGCGAGAGAGCGAGAGAGAGAGCGAGAGAGCGAGAGAGAGAGGGCAGCCCGGTTAGTATTGATAAACTGTTCTTTCATCAGGATCAGGTCACGGACTGTCATGGATTTATGTTTGTCCTCCTGAGGCGATGTAATGATATGAAAAGAGTCAGCCAACAGACAGTTTGTGCACTAACCCAAGATAACAACGTAACAATCTTTTAGACGACAAACTTTCACAAAAACTAAAGTTTTCTCTTCTGCTAAAGAAAGACTCCATCTCTACAGCATTTGGTCTTTTCTGGGATGGTTCTGATTTCAAGTATTAAGAGAGACCGCCCCACCCTGCCCACCTCTAGACATCCTCCTGGGAACTGCCTTTAGCTCGCCGTGTTCATTCACTCAGAGGAAAGCTGCGTCTGCCCCTCGGCACAGTTACAGAAACCCGTTCACCAGGTTGCTAATCACACAACAACACAGCGGTGCTTTCAATGAACAGGATGCAGGACAAGAATGTGATTTAAAAAAAGAAATCCAACACTGCTTAATTTCATGCATGATCTATATAAACATGCTATACGTGTTGGCATGTGTGTGACGTGTACTCATGCACACAAACACATGATTTGGAAGCTTTCATTTGAGGAGTTCCCTTCAGTTTCCTAAGATGAAGTGCAGCCAGAGAGAGAGAGAAAAAAGGAGGGAAATAAAGCAGCACTTTTATAGTCAGATGCCGGAGGCGGTGTCATGATAGTAAACAACATGCTGGGTTGAAGCCGCCCCCCCTCACACACACCAGCCTACAGGAAATTACTCTGCCTCTGAAATAAAGCCCTGCGTCTCCTCCTCGGCTCTGCGTAGATACATATGAATGTATGAGTACATAAAGTATGCATGCATACAACGTTCTGCTCAAACATGATGTGAACATTCCAGTTACACGTTCACGTCATCTGCCTCTAGGGGTGGAAGAAAATACCAATACACTTGAGTATCGCAATGTTATGTTTAGTGATACTTCATCGATTCTTAAAAGGGACTCAGAAATCAGAAATGTCTTGTTAACAGCGACACATGTGGCCGTTAAGCCAACCACAGTCAGCGTCCTGTTGCTCACGCTTGTGCTCGCTCCACATAGACGTAAGCGAGCATTGTTGGCGTTGTAGTGGACTCCGTTTCTAACCGAACATTAGCTGTGGTTGCACGCTGTTAGCACTGTAAGCAGAGCTGAAAATAAAGCCAGTCACAGGCGCGCATGTCGTCACATTGGCTGATAGAGGAAACCCAGAAAGTCAGGGAAGGTCTAATTTTGTAGGTTAAGTCACAACCCGTTTACACATTGGCAATAAAACATTATTAAACAATATTTGTACGTGTAAAAACTTACATACTGTCCCTTTAATTAATAGTTCACATGCAACGATTAACTCAGTAAATACTTTATTTCATTGGCAAAGAGGTGTGTCCTCTCAAAGTAGAGCTATGATGTTGGATGTTACAGTGACTGTGATAAATCTAAATGCAGATCCCACTGATGGCATAACAACGTTTTTTACCAGATGTTATGATACGTATCGTATCGCCAGATTCTTGCCAATACACAGCCCTATCTGCCACACAGGAGCAGTCTAGTGGCAACTTGAGGATATACCCCATTTAGAGCCGAGCATGTAAAGCACAAGCTTCAGATTAGAGGTAGACTGATAGTGGATTTTTTGGAGGCTGATAGTGACAACAGTTTGGAGCAGTAAAAAGCCGATAGTCGATTAACCGACAGGCAGTGTTTTGTCACTCCTGGTGCTGGTGTCGTCGTGTTGGACTACAGAAAGCGTAGTTTAGTGTTAATCTAAAAGATTTTCAATGTCATGGCTGAATATTTAGATGATTTCAGTGACCTCTGAGCCCGTTAGGGGCAGAAACAAGTACCTTTAGTGGACGTAAACGAGCGGTACCAGACTGATTAAATGGTCGAACTCAGATTCATTAGAGGCAAAAGACAATCTGCATCTCTCGTACTCCACAGTAAAAGCAATAATTCCGTCTCTCAACTGGATGCTTTTACTTTGAAGCAGCTACAGGAAGTGCTAAGCTTGCACTAGTAGCATACCTCCATTTTTAATTAGGGTGCTTAAAGGTGGCGGTAGGCAGAATGTTTTTGGCATCATTGAGCAAATATAACCTTTCAGCATGTTGTAATTCAAGTGTTCTGAGCGATAACTACACTTCTGCTCTGTTTTCAGGCTTTAGAACATCTAGCCCGTGACGGGAGACTTTGACCAATCACAGGTCAGTTCAGACTCGTGGCTCTCAAAGATAGGAAACTGGACGGCAGACTCCAGCTCGGCTCTGATTGGTTGTTTTCCTCCGGTCTGTGAAATCCTGCAGATGCCGTTAGGAGCGCCGGAGGACATAGAGACACATGATCTTTTTTCATGGTCAGCATATAGAGACTGTTTTTTTAATTATATTTGCTCTGTTTCTACCGACTGCAGCTTAAACCCAAAGTTGAAAATGACAGGATGCCAAACACACCCACCGGTACGGTTTCCCACATTGTTGGCCGACTGAAGAATGTGATGTTTTCACTTCATTTCCTTCAGAATGTGGCGTCACATGACATTTCCCTGTAGCAGCAGGTCTATATGGACGTTACATTATAGACCATCACTGGGCCGCTTGTTTTGTTGCTGCGTGCAACATAATCTAGCGACATCTTGTGACTTTTCAAGCAGGCTTTACCTACTTCCCACTAAAAATAGTCAGCAACACTGGAGCCAGGTGGTGTATGTACGTCTGTGGAATGCACGCGTATAGAAATGTGTGGAAATGGTATTAAAGACTGCTGTAGCTATCTGTTCTGATGCCAGCAGACACACTCTGATCAGAGCAGGTGGAGGTAGAGCAGCACCTTTTAGCTCAAACAACAAACCAGAACTACTTATTGGGAATTCTTTGTCCGACCACAAAAGATCCGCTCTGGAAGCGACCACGAGCTTTAAATGAACATCTGGGGCCTTAAGCAACTCTCTGCAACTCATTCAGCTGGCAACTAATCAACGGAAAATGTGAGGAATGCAAAGATGATACGCTCTACTTCAGTGAAGTTCACAGAGACACACAGAGAGAGAGAGAGAGAGAGAGGGGTTGTCTTACTCTGCGTCGGGCTCTCAGTGGGCCCTCGGCAGCAGGGTTTGGTCTGGATGTGATCCAGGCTGTTTCATAATAACAACAGCAGCCTGAAGCTGAAGAGAGCGGGAGAAGAAGAGGAAGAGGAGGAGGGAACAAGGCATCTGTGATCCCTCCTCTGTAGACCACACCCTGGCTTTTAAAAGGCATAACTAACCGCTGAGCTCACAGCTCTGTGGAGTAAACTCACTACACAAACACAGCCAGACTTTCCTTTTACAACTCCTCTCTGCAGCCTGGACGGAGCAGTTTGAGGGGTTACGTGCCAGGACCTGTGGCTAAACTCTGCTGCTTGGCTGAGTAACAATGGAGTATGTGTGGCGGTGTGGTTAAACCACGATTTACTCTGCTAAACTGTGTCACTCATTCTTCACACTAACGGCTAATTCTTCTAAATACTTACACACCAAAAACTGACAACAACGGCACTTTACTGTACACGACTGTCTATCAACACTACGCAGGGGACATTTCATTCCTATCACTGTGCAATGAGATGAGATAAGATAGAACTTTATTAATCCCAAAGGAAATTCTTGTGCCAGAGATTGCTCAAAAATACAACAAGTTCAAGTGTATAAAATAAAAAGTACTATTTCTAGCACCAGTGCCTAAAAGAATAACAATCAAGTAAGATACATTTAGTAAAAAGAGTAAATAAGTAAAATAAAAAGGTAAAGTAAGCTAAAAAACAGAAAAAGAAGTAATATTGCACACGATATTGATATTATTGTTGTTGTCAGTGTCAATATCATATTTTTATATATCATATATATATTTCCACTTATGCAATTGTGTTAATAGCCAGTTTATTGTCAATACTGTATGTATTGTTCCAATCTTTAATATTCCCCTTGTTTATATTTCCTTCTATTTAAATTGTTCATATTTGATATGTCTATTTTTGTTTTTGCACCGTTTTGTATCTTGATTTTGTTTTTTACTGCTGCTTCTTCTTGTTTCTGCACTATACTGTATATATCCCCTCTGTGCTGCTGTACAGTGAAACGTTCCCCACTGTGGGACTAATAAAGGAATATCTTATCTTAAATCTCACTAACGCAGAGTTCAAATGGGAGAAACTTCGAGCATGAAAAACACAACAGTCCTCTCCGACTTCAGTTAACTATGTCAAAAATGTCAGGAATGAATTTTTGACGTGCGTGGCCACCTCCTCTTCCTCCAACTCCTCCTCCTCCTCCACCTGCAGCCTGTAATCATTCAGACACGTGAGCGTCGGGTTTCACAAGATAAACATCTACACTACAATACCACACTACTGCCGTAGAAAACAAAGGACGGACTAATTACACACGTCTCGTTGCAGCGTCTTTCCACAGCCCTTCTACACACACACATACACAGTGCAGTCTGAGCACACATTCCTCTTCCTGACTAAAGTATTTCCTCAATGAAGAGGCCCAGCCCAGCGAGATAACAGTCCCAGCTGCTGTAACACGTCTCCCTCGTCTGCCATTAAAGCTACATTCAAGTAAATCACAATCTTGAGCTTAAACTAAGAACCTCATCAGCCTGACTTCAGACGCCGTGTGTTCACCTGGCAGAAAGACGTCCACACACAAGAGGTTCAATATCAAGACGCCAATCACAGGTCATTTCATTGAGAGAGAGAGAGCGTTCCTATTGGCTGTGCTCCGGCTGGTGGGCGGTGCTTGGCATTTCCTCAACTTGATCTCAACATGGCTGTGGCGTCACAAACGTTCTCATGTTACATCTAAACCGTGCTCTACAAGATGATTCTGAGAACATCTGAGGAGAGAAATAGACATTAACGTAACAGAATATTGATTCATGTTTAATCAGCGCTGCCTAGTTTGACCGTTTGGTCGGAGTTCAGAGTGATTGACAGCCGGCTCTCATAGACGGCAGCTGGACAGCAGACCTCAGATCAGCTCTTACTGCTTGTTTTCCTCCGGTCTGTGAAATCTCGCAGATGCCGTTGGGAGCACCGGAGGACACAGAGGAACATGATTTTCTCAATCTTATTCTCAATCAATTAATCGCATAGCCAGTAAAACATCAGAAAAACGTCCATCACACTTTCATAGAGCCCAATTGTTCCTGTCCTTTCTGACCAACAGACTAAAACCCAACCTCATATATTCCATTTACTTTCATGTAACGCTTCGTCCACACTGGGAACGTTATATATCCACTCCCATATATCCCATATCCAGATGTGATCCATGTTGTATACCTGCTGGGTGGAGCTTCTGTTTAAACACCATCAGGGTCAGAGCGCCACCTCCCAGCATTCCTCTTCTACACTATCTCACTATCATATCACATACTTTACAAGTCAGAGATTCCACACATACACACACACACACCAGGGCCCGACAGGTGAGACTGATCCGGCTTGTCATGCCCGACATTAGACGACGTCCCCTTTCCTCGTCTTCACCGTCCACGCCTCACAGCACACCAACCACAAAGAAGAGATATGAACGTTAATCTTCTCAGGCGAAGAAAGTATGCAAAACATATCTGAACTACTGAGACGACATACACACCGTCACCTCCCACATGTTTGACATGTCTTTCCTCTTTCACCTCTCCATTTGTCTTTGCTTACACCCTCCATTCATTTAGTCTTCATGGACAGACTACAGACCCTCCCCCCCAAAACAAGTCCCAACCAGACACGTCCGGCTGCACACCTGGAAGAGTACCGACTAAAAGACCTTGTTGTCATTGTTGGGCCAGATACTGGAGTACAGGTGACAGCCAGCACAATACAGTGATAAAACATCTATTTTGATTTCATGGGGACTTTAAAACTCAGACGGCCCGCTAATCTGTCTATCAGAGGTTGTAGCGGGTTGTCAAGGTATCGGGAATATGCTGATATCAACCTGAGGAATCCATCGGTACCGACAACCTCGGCTAACGCTACTGTCTTTCAGAGGCCGTAGCGGGTTCAGTTTTAGATCTAGAGTGAAGCTACTTGCATCATATGCTAATAGAAAACCTGATGAATCCATCGGTACCAACCATGTCATGCTAGCTTGTCGGAAAGATCTCTAAATAACGCTACAAAGTTACGCTAAATTTTGGCGAGAGAAAACTGTCATGTCCATTTCCAAAGTTGGGATCAACGACCGGCGTTCTTCCTGGGGGGCGCCTTGGTCAGTACAGGTACAGAACAATGACCCACCGTCACTTCTTGAGTTCAAAAGGTAAACGGTTCTTAGCTGCCGTCCTGATTTTCCGTATAACGGTATTACAATCCTCGGTGAACAGGTCTGACATGAAACATGAGACATGCAAGAAGAAGTACTAATGTACAAACAAGTTCTGGGCTCAGCTTCAAAAAGAAGTCACACTGTACTTCAGGAAAGAATCGATGTTGTTGAAGGTTCTGAAGTATGCAGACAGTCGCTGGCTGGAGGGGATTATCATTATTAAACCAACAGAGGAATGCTGAGAACCTGAGACCCTCCCACCCCAACACAAACACATCTGTTATCTGTGCTTTAACTAACTCTGGGTGTAATTTCATTTCACGTAACAAACAGGTAAAGCTGCTACTCCATTTGTCCACTAAAAAAACAGACTGATTAAATTATCATGTCAAAGAGTGGATGATGAAGAGAAACCCCAGCCGGCCTGCACCGCAGACAGAACCACTGAGAATAATAATCATAATAATCAGTAGAGCAATCTACGGCTGTGTCTGCGGTTTCTGTTGTTACCAACAACAGGGAAAGTGCTCCTCAACATGTTGAAGTGAAGCTGAATGTGGTTTGTGTGACTGGGATGGAGGAACCATCAGAGGTCTTAAGAAAAATAGAATGCACTAAACTCGTCCCTGTTCTTCGTCTTCAGAAACGATCACTAAGTCCGGCGTCCTCAGTGTTTAATCAAGTTAACCAACTTCAGATCGCTTTATCTTTGAACAGGACTCTTCCCTCATATCTCCATTCAAATGTAATATTCCTATAATCAACAATTATTTGACTCGAAATAACTCCAAACTCAGACCTCCTAACTATGTGCCGAACATCTCGGTTACAGTTTGGTTTAATTTACCGAGGTTCGGTGATATATGGAACGCTCTGCCAGAACTATTTATTTATTTTATATTTAATTTGTTTGTTTTTATCTCCATAATGTTTTCCTTATGGATTATCTCTGTAAACTGCTTACTAATAATGAGTTTTTAATTGATGATATAATGTGAATCTTAATATTAAACAGCAAAAATTAGGTCTAGTATTATATGATGTGATTTTATTGAGACCCAATATATTGTAAATTGATTATTATCTGATTATACCTGGTTTTAGTTTTTAAAACCAGTCTTTTATTACCTTTCATTATTTACTTGGACATTTTTTACTTTTTTTTCTGAAATGTTTTGGGCAAATTGTAATTTGTTTAGGTCATTTTTCAGATTTTGTTTTAAACTTTTTTCAGACATTTTTCAGATTTTGTTTTATACTTTTTTTCTGACATTTTTCAAACATTTTTGACTTTTTTTCTGAAATGTTTTGGACAATTTTGAATTTTTTTCGGACTATTTCGGTCATTTTTCAGATTTTGTTTTAAACTTTTTTGTACATTTTTCTGACTTTTTTCAGAAATTTTTTGGACAATTTGTAATTTTTTAGGACAATTTTTGGTCTTTTTCAGATTTTTTTAAAAACTTTTTTCGGACATTTTTCTGACTTTTTTTCAGACATTTTTTAAACTTTTTTCAGAAATTTTTTCGGAAATGTTCTGGACAATTTGTAATATTTTTAGGACAATTTTCAGTCATTTTTCAGATTTTTTTTAGAAACTTTTTTGGGACATTTTTCAGCCATTTTTTATACCTTTTTCCTGAAATTTTCAGCCATTTTTTAAAAACTTTTTTTCGTAAATGTTTTGGACAATTTGTATTTTTTTAGGACAATTTTCAGTCATTTTTCAGATTTTAAAAAAAAAAGGGAAAAAAAATGGAAATTTTTCTGACTTTTTTTTCTGACATTTTGTCATTTTTTTGGAAATTTTTCCGAAATGTTCTGGACAATTTGTACTTTTTTAAAGACATTTTTTACTTTTTTTCTGAAATGTTTTGGACAATTTGTAATTTTTTAGGACAATTTTCGGTCATCATTCAGATTATGTTTTAAACTTTAGGACATTTTCTGACTTTTTTTCTGAAATGTTTTGGACAACTTGTAATTTTTTTTGGACAGATTTTTTAAAAAACTTTTTTTCTGACATTTTTCTACATTTTTTTCAAACATTTTTTCTGAAATGTTTTGGATAATTTTCAGTCATTTTTCAGATTTTTAAAAAACTTTTTTGGACATTTTTCTGACTTTTTTCCTAAAATGTATCATTTTTTTAGGACATTTTTCTGACTTTTTCTGAAATGTTTTGGACAATTTGTAATTTTTTTAGGACAATTTTCAGTCATTTTTCAGATTATGTTTTAAACTTGAGGACATTTTCTGACTTTTTTTCTGAAATGTTTTGGACAACTTGTAATTTTTTTGGACAGATTTTTAAAAAAACTTTTTTTCTGACATTTTTCTACATTTTTTCTGGAATGTTTTGGATCATTTTCAGTCATTTTCCAGATTTTTTTCAAAACTTTTTCGGTCATTTTTCTGTAATTCCCCAGAGTTTTACTGGACTCCTTTCCATCCTCTGTACCTGTGAATATGTGAATACTGTATAAAGTGAACTCACCCTGCCGGAGGAGCGGCTCCGGGAGACCAGGACCGGCGGAGGCAGCTCCTCGTCGCTGGAGAAAACATCCACAGTCTGGTTCTGGCTGTGGTTCTGGTTCTGGTTGTGGCTGTGGTTGAGGCTGAGGGCGGTCAGGTTCTTCAGGTACAGCTGAACGTACACGTCCTTGGTGGGGTTGCCGCTCGGCAGCTCCACGTTGTGAGCCAGCAGCTCGCTCTTCAGCTTCTCCTTGGTGAGGGAGGACGGGTCGGCCAGGTAGTCCGGCATGTCGGCGGCGACAGACGGACACAGTTAGAGATAACACCGAGGACTCTTACTGGATCTGACCCGCTGAACTAATACCGGATAACACGGTTAACAAGCCGGAGCGGAGCGGTGAGGAACACAACGTGACTCTCGCTTCCTCTTCTCCTCTGACTGGAAGCGGCCCCTTCTTCTTCTGCGGGTCAGATCTGCACCGGACGGGTTTTACTGCTACTCCTCGCATGAGGGGCGACCGGAAGTGACGTTGTTCTTCTTCTTCTTCTGTGTTTATTAGCGGTTGGATAAACCAGCTTATATTAGTGCATCACCGCCACCTGCTGGACTACTGGAGTGGTGAGCAGGAGAGTGGCAGGACAAATAAATACAATAAATAATAATAAAATAAATAAATAAATAAAAATACTAATTTTGAAAAAATAACAAAACCCCCCCCAAAAAATTCAAATTAATAATTATAAATAATTTATAATTTTTAATTATTTTTAATTTTTTCTGACTTTTTTTCTGACATTTTTCAGACATTTTTTACTTTTTTCGGAAATGTTTTGGACAATTTGTAATTTTTTCGGACAATTTTCGGTCATTTTTCAGATTTTTTAAAAAACTTTTTTTGGACATTTTTCTAACTTTTTTTCAGACATTTTTTCTGAAATGTTTTGGACAATTTGTATTTTTTTTAGGATAATTTTCAGTCATTTTTCAGATTTTTTAAAAAACTTTTTTGGGACATTTTTCGGACATTTTGTCATTTTTTCTGACTTTTTTTCTGACTTTTTGTAATTTTTTCGAACATTTTTCAGACATTTTTTCTGAAATGTTCTGGACAATTTGTACTTTTTTTAAGACATTTTTCGGTCATTTCGGACATTTTTTACTTTTTTTTCTGAAATGTTTTGGACAATTTGTAATTTTTTTAGGACAATTTTCGGTCATTTTTCAGATTATGTTTTAAACTTTAGGACATTTTCTGACTTTTTTTCTGAAATGTTTTGGACAATTTGTAATTTTTTTGGACAGATTTTTTAAAAAACTTTTTTTCTGACATGTTTTGGATAATTTTCAGTCATTTTTCTAAAAACTTTTTTGGACATTTTTCTGACTTTTTTCCTAAAATTTATCATTTTTTTAGGACATTTTTCTGACTTTTTCGGAAATGTTCTGGACAATTTGTCCTTTTTTAAAGACATTTTTCAGACTTTTTTTCAGACATTTTCCTGGACAGCGAATTTTTTTTATAATTTAATAATAATTATTATTATTAATTAATTATTAATAATTAATTAATCATTGGTCAGCTGCTACTACAAGGAGCCTTTAACAGTATTTATAAAGCACTTAAACCTGCTTTATAATATAAAAGACATGAAAATCTCACCTTTTACAATATGGGACCTTTAAAACCCCAAAAGACAATATATTTATTATGGCACTATCACTTTAAATTTAGTTTTCTTTTTCCGATGTTAGTTATTGCTTAGGGTGAAACAAGTGTATTTGTACATCAAATAACCACTTGACCCTATTCATTCCCATTTGGCAAAGGTGAAACAAGGCATGGCTCACATACCCCCGCTCACTGCTTGACCCCTACTAAAGTAGGGCTAGAGGTTTTGCCCTTTTGGAAAAATCACATGTGAAGTTCCTAAGTTAAATAGTTTCCGAGTTCTGCTCCGGAAACGAAAGTGTGACATGTGGATGGATGGAAGGACGGAAGGATGGAGCGCTATATACCCCCGACTACATTAAAAATAAAATAATTAAAAACACCACAGCCAGTCTGCTCTTTGTGCATTACTTCCAAACAACAGCAATGCATTTGTTTATTTCATCACTGGACACAAAATGAAGACAGAAACCAAAACTGAAAAAAACCCAGCGACATCTTTGTCACAAAACAATATTTTCATTTATTTGGACACTTAACTTACGTACTTTAAACTCAACCAGTACAAAAGCAGCAGTAATGTTTCTGAAGAAATGAAAGCGCCTTACTTTAGCACAAACTGTGCAACTACCTATAGTATTCTTGTAACTACGAACTGAAAACAAAAAGCCTTGGTCCAGTTCATTAAATTAATTTTGCAACCAAAAACCGATCTTAGCATTTTCTTTATAGGGAAGTTAAAATAAGTTTAAGGAGACAGACAGAACTGGGCTCATCAGAGAGAAAGCAGGCAGCGTAGAGCAGACACTCACAGCTCTACTGCTTTACTCTGCAGCCCAAACTGTCCTTATGACTGCATTAAATCAGAGTGTGTGTGTGTGTGTGTGTGTGTGTGTGTGTGTGTGTGTGTGTGTGTGTGTGTGTGTGTGTGTGTGTGTGTGTGCATGTGTGTGTGTGATGGGTTAGTCTATGACAGACTGGGCAGTCATAATATCCACATCAGGTTCCTGATGGATAGAGATGCTCTGGACTCTGCTCCTTGCTGGGGCCAGATAGAACGCTGGAACACCCCTCCGTTCGTCTCTTCTCGTCCTATTTCCAAACAGCACCGCTTATCTCTTCATGCTTTGATCTCAGGGATCGGAGTGTACAGCTGCTCAGAGTTCTCTGCCCCCAGGTCCTCTGAGGAGGAAGACGAGACAACACAAAAGAGGAAGAATGAGAAAGAAATCATACCGGTATTTGGATATGCTACGATATTGCTCGCACACAAAAACAACTACTGGTGTAGGAAACAAGAGAAGCAGCCTGAAATAGCTGCTAATGACGGGATTCAATCACAGTCTCCATTTTTCAGTCAGAGGTTTCTGAGCAGACGACAACCAACAAGTTTAAAGCTGCAGTAGTCAGTATATATTTGTCATCATTGGGCAAAAATCCCATAATAACCTTTCAGCATATTGTAATTCAAGTGTTCTGAGAGACTTCTGCTCCTCATGGCTCTGTTTTCAGGCTTTAGAACATCTAGCCCGTGACGGGAGACTTTGACCAATCACAGGTCATTTCAGAGAGAGAGAGCGTTCCTATTGGCTGTGCTCCGGTCACGTGACCGGAACTTGGCATTCCTTCAACAGATTTCACAATGGCGGCTGCATCACAAACGTTCTCATTTTACATCTAAACTGTGCACTACAGGATGATTCTGACAACATGTGAGGAGAGACAGAGACATTACAGTAACAGAATATTGATTCATGTTTGATCAGCGCTGCCTAGTTTGACCGTTTGGTCAGAGTTCAAAGTGATTGACAGCCGGCTCTCAAAGACGGCAGCTGGACAGCAGACCTCAGATCAGCTCTTACTGCTTGTTTTCCTCCGGTCTGTGATATCTTGCAGGTGCCGTTAGGAGCACCGGAGGAACATGATTTTTTTCAGGTTACCTGTTTCATGTTTTACTGTCACGATACAGCGACCGTTTTATAAAATTAGCTTTTTTTAAATCACATTTTCTGCATATTTAAATGCAAAAAAACATGTCATTTAAGCAGATGTACATACAGCAACACATGGGTGTCTGTGACGTACATGTTCCACTTGCACACAGTTGTGGTCGTACACACAAACGTCAGACATGAGGCCCCTCTCACAAATAATAACCTTGGCTTTAAAAAAATGGGGCACTTCACTGATTTGACACACAAATAACTTTAATCTACTCAGCCTGTGAAAGCAGTTGCATAATGTCTTCTGTGGCTCTGGGGAAACGTTTTAATGTCTGGAAACACCCACCCCCGAAAAAACCCCTGATGACCTCATAGTGATGTCATCAGTTATCTCAGCTTGGGCTTGGAGAATACAAAACATACACCGATCAGCCATAACATTCAGACCACTGCCAGGTGAAGTGAAAACATGGATTATCTGGTTACCATGGCACCTGGCAGTGGGGGGGGTATATTAGACAGCAAGTGAACATTTTGAACTTTGTGTTGGAAGCAGAAGAAATGGGCCAGTGTAAGGAGGGCCAGCGTAAGGATGTGAGGGACTTTGACGAGGGCCAGAGAGTGCTGGCTAGACGACCGGGTCAGAGCATCTCCAGAACTGCAGCTCTTGTGGGATGTTCCCGGTCTGCAGTGGTCAGGACCTACCAAAAGTGGTCCAAGGAAGGAGAACCGGTGAACCGGCGACAGGGTCAGACCCGAGGCTCATTGATGCACGTGAGGAGCGAAGGCTGGCCCGTGTTGTCTGATCCAATAGAAGAGCTACTGGAGCTCAAACTGCTGAACTAGTTAATGCTGGTTCTGATAGAAAGGTGTCAGAACACACAGTGAGGAGCAGTTTGCTGCGTAGACCGGTCAGGGTGACCGTGCTGTCATAATGTTATGGCTGATCGGTGTATAACAGAAAGCTGGAGGTGTGGAGTTTGAAAGGAACGGGTGTTTAGCAAGCAGGGAGGTTCTCACTGAAAGACAGTCAAGAGTTGCATTATGGGAAATAATGAAAAAAAAAAATAGGATCCAGCAACTCAGGGTTTCTCTGCCGCTTTGATTTGGGCCGGTCTTTTTTAAACTCTGTCTCTGGCAAGTTCCTCAAGTGAAGTGCAATACTAACCCTTTAGAGTACAACTTTAATTATTTATGAAACAATATAAAACAAAAGACCACCATGAAGACATGAGGAGACGTTGAGATTCTAACTTCTTGTGCTTTTTGAATTGGAGGATCTGCATTTACACACTTTCACACTGACTTCACTATTTAACATTGTTGGTTGCCGTTTGCTGAAAAGAAGAAAAACAAATAAATAAATTGCGCTCGATGTCACATAGCATTTTCTTCTAGACTCTGACTACATAAATGAGAGCTCAAAGTCGGCGTGTTACCAGGAAGGACACACTTCCACAGGCCGTAGGTTTTCCCCACAGCCGTCTGCCACAGCCGGAGCGTGCCGTCCTCAGAGCCGCTGGCGTACAGCTCACCGTCCGGACTGAAGCGAACACAGTGCACCGGACCAAAGTGACCCTTATAGGACTCTGCAGACAGGAGGGACAGACAGGATGAATTACATTAGCTGACCGTCTAACAGGAGTAAAACGTCTCTAAAATGATCCAGAGAAAATGTGATGTAGAGAAAAAGCTGCTCACCCAGCTCTTCCTTGGTGCCGTAGTCAAATTTGTAGAGCTTGAAGTCCTCGCCACCGGCAACAAAGAAGTCTTTCTCCGGGTGGAGGGAGGCTGAGTTGATGGTAGCCGGGGCCTCCACCGTCTTGATCAGGTCCAGGCTGGAACAAATTAAAAATCATTTCAATGTTGTACTAACTTCATGTCACTGTGGAGGACACAGGAGGATACCGGAGGACACAGGAGGACACCGGAGGACACAGGAGGACACAGGAGGACACAGGAGGACACAGGAGGACACAGGAGGACACAGAGGCACATGATTATTTCCAGGTTACCTGTTTCATGTACTACTGTCACGATATAGTGACCGTTTCATGTCATGTTTGTGTGTTGGTTGGATGGTATTCACTTAACACTTAACCCCGTCTTCCAAAGCTAATTAAGTTATTGAATCAGATGAACAAAATAACGTGCGTGTGCACGCTGTGCACCGTCCAGACGCTCACGCCTATTTTGTTTTGTAAATATTCTGGAAGAATCGTGATTCATATGGGAATCTATTTGTTTCCATGTAGCAGTACTGTTTGTTTCCACATCGCTGGTTATGGAGAACAAGTGTAGTCACTTTCTTTTTGTAGTAAGTGCAAGAGTATAAAATAGTGATATGAACAAATGTCTCAATGCAGCAGCCCAGAAATGACTTGTGTAATGCCCCTCTCGGCTCAACTCACATTACTTGGCTGCAACGGTTGACTGAAGAAGCAAAAGAGAACAGAGCTAACTGTTCTGATATGGAAACAGAATCCCAACCGACACATCACATCTTCATTGTATTCCCATTATACCCCTTCACACCGAGGGTTGAAACAGCGATGATTTTGTTTGAAAGGGTTAACCCGTATTCACCGACTCGGCTTTGCGACCCAGGTCGAGAGGTGAGTCGGCCAAGGGCAGATTTCAAAGTGAATGACACACCACCAGGGTCGCTAACGAGCGGGGCGGGACAAATGATGTCATTGGTTGCAAATGGGGGCACAACTGCTTGGTTTGAATTGACAAAAGAAGGGTTGAACATGAGTCAGACAACCCCGGTCCCACCCTGGTTATTGGTGTGAAGGGTTAATTAGTGTGGACATGTTAATTATCCAGGATGTGCGTGGTGAGAGCACAGCGTACCTCAGAGCGTTGTAGAAAGCGATTGTCTTTCCATATGTGATCACAAGAATCTCTCCGTCAACCACATACTCCATGCTGCTCACCGACGTGTCGAACTTCAGCGTGTTCACCTCCTCCATGGAGCTCCTGTCCCACAACCTGGACACACACACACACACACACATATAGAGGCTAGAACATCCAAAAGGTCTCTGGTGTGTTCACTGTTGGGAGACGTGACTTGTTAAGACAGTTGACTGTCTCTGCGGCGGCACAGAGCAGAGTCACAGTCAGGATGCTGAGTTGAAGTGTGGGCATTGACACACAAAGGTAAATCACGAGAAGCCACTTCACTGACCGTATGGTTTTGTCTTCGGCAGCGGAGAGGATCTGCTTGTCGTTGTTACACCACAAGGCTTTTCTTATGGCTGAGGTGTGACCTGCGATCTCCTGAGGTGCTAAAGGACACAACAAAAAAATGCAACGACATTAGAGGACAAGAAAAGAAACACAAATGCCAGGGCTTGAAGGGATCACTTATTCTTCTTTTGCAGATGATGAAGAAAGCCAAAAAGGGAGACAAGTTTTAAGCTCTACCAAATAAATCAGATCCTCCATGTATGTGTATCTGACTTACCAGCTTCAGGATTGCTGAGATCGTAGATGCGCAGCAGCTTGTCGTTTCCTCCAGTCAGCAGACAGGTGCTGTCCTGAGAGGAGAGGCAGAAGTATATTGAGACACAATAGCAGTTTTATCCCAATGAAATCAGCGCATCCACATAAATGCAGACAGGATATGTACAGAAACAATCAGATTCATAAACCAGTCGTTTGAATAGCTCATCCATATCCAGACACTACACCGACCTGAGTAAAGTTGACAGTCTTGACGATGTGTTTGTGTGCCAGCGTGAGGACCTCGTCTCCGCTCACCGCATCCCACACCTTTCTGAAAAGCACAGAGTACATCTTTTTATGCATTAATATTTATCTTCACATATAGTGTGTTTGAAAGCAGGGTTTGTTCAGTGATTTAAAAAAGCAAATGAAGAAGATACAGATACAAAGTAGGAGGTTATTTTTACAAGAAAATACTAGTGATGCACCGATACCCGTCCGATACTATGCTCATATACTCGTACTCGCAAAACGGCTCCGATACAACGGCACCGACACCACTTTACAGCAACGTGACGTTCACCTCTCGTCACCATCTTTCGATCCTCACGCTCCACCTCCCCGATGGAGCGGGCGAGACAGGCCGGTGGTTCGCCCGACCCCGCTGGGCCGGGATCCCGCCTCAGTGAGCGTGCACCGGCCCTCACTTTCATTGCTCCACGGGGTTTTGCTTGCACCCTCTGACTCGCGTGTGCGTTAGACTCCTTTGTCCATGTTTCAAGACGGGTCGGGTGGGTTGCAGACATCGCTGCTAGACCCCTGGCGCCTTTTACGTGGGCCGCAGCATTGAGGACAGTCCGCCCTGGTCGACAGTCGCACCGGGAGCAGGGAGCCCCGTCATTATGCGGCGGGGAGCGCTGTAAAGCTGCGGCCGCGAGCCACCTTCACCCCGAGCCTTTCAAAGTCGACCTAGAGCCGGTGGCGGCGCACCGCCTCAAATGCGTGACTCCCCAGCCTGCCGTGTGTCGCTCACACCCTCCAGCTGGCTGTTAACGAGAGTCTTTTGGCACAGAGAAGTACTCGTATCGGTACTCGGTATCGGCGAGTACCCAAATGTAAGTACTTGTACTCGGTCTGAATAAAAGTGGTATCGGTGCATCCCCAGGTCCGATACTGGCCAAAATCACTGGATCGGATATCTGAGGGAAATAAAAGGTCTAATCCGATACAATCCTTTAGCCTAAAACATCTGTCAACAGCTGTCATTGAGGTATAGGCTACACAGAGTGTTGAGTTATATCCAGTATTTTACAATGAATCATGATTGCTTTGGTAAACTCAGGGGTTATATTGGCCCGAGGCTGTCTGGGGCTCAGAAGAACCGGTACGCGGTGCATGCATGAGTTTAGTCCTCTCATGATTAACACTACCTAAAGGAAGGCGGTTGTATTATTTATAATTGACACACAGTTGTATGCCTGCCTATAGAAAAGCAATAAATATGAACAGGAATAAAAGAAATTGGGTGCAATTAATATGCATGTACAGTGAAAACAGTTCTTCCATCTCTGACATGATTATCATGGCAGGCAAAGTGATTATTCTACTGATCTATAAAAATCTCTCTTTATTACTTTCACTGTATCGTAAACTCTTTATCCAGGTCAGTATGAAAGATCACTCCAAGGAGCCGGTTGGTCACTAGAAGAGATGTTAATCTCATCCAGGTTACCATGGTGATATACCCCCAGTTAAAAGTGAACCAGCTTTGTGATGCTGTCTAACCTGAGTAAACCCTAAAGATAGCTGGCTGAACCCACTAATCCAGCTTCATGACACATATTCCCTCTTATAATACTTTCATATGTGCTGCAGTCTACCCGAAGGTAGTCAGAGACAGACAGAGAGACAGAGAGACAGAGAGAGGTATCGTAGATGACTGGATTATTTTAGACATCTTGCCTCAAGGCACACAGCTAGGCAGGAGTCTCTACGGACTTTCCACTCACGCTGTGAAGTCGGCTGCGGCGGTGGCTGCCTTGGTGGCGTCCGTGTTCAGAGTGGCTCCCCAGACAGCGCCTTTGTGACCCAGAAACGTTCCTATCCAGTCCCCTGTGTCTCCCTGGCGCAACATGGGCTTGCCATCTGACAAAAAGGGAGGACACAAAGGTTAATTATGGACAACACCTGTAGAGACAGCAGCCGACAGGTGTCTACTGAAGCTGAGGTACAACAGATTGGAGCAAATATGATTTACAAAAAGTTATTTTTTATAAAACGGTCACTATATCGGGACAGTAGAGCATGAGACAGGTAACCTGAAAACAATCATGTGTCTCTGTGTCCTCCGGTGCTCTTAACAGCATCTGCAAGATTTCACAGACCGGACGAAAACAAGCAGTAAGAGCTGATCTGAGGTCTGCTGCAGGTTCAGGTGTCTCACTACTGCAAGTTTAACTGTCTCACTACTGAAGGTTCAGGTGTCTCACTACTGCACGTTTAACTGTCTCACTACTGAAGGTTCAGGTGTCTCACTACTGCACGTTTAACTGTCTCACTACTGAAGGTTCAGGTGTCTCACTACTGCAAGTTTAACTGTCTCACTACTGAAGGTTCAGGTGTCTCACTACTGCACGTTTAACTGTCTCACTACTGAAGGTTCGGGTGTCTCACTACTGAAGGTTTAACTGTCTCACTACTGAAGGTTCAGGTGTCTCACTACTGAAGGTTTAACTGTCTCACTACTGAAGGTTCAGGTGTCTCACTACTGAAGGTTTAACTGTCTCACTACTGAAGGTTCAGGTGTCTCACTACTGCAGGTTTAACTGTCTCACTACTGAAGGTTTAACTGTCTCACTACTGAAGGTTCAGGTGTCTCACCACTGAAGGTTTAACTGTCTCACTGCTGCAGGTTAAACTGTCTCACTACTGAAGGTTCAGGTGTCTCACTACTGCAGGTTTAACTGTCTCACTACTGAAGGTTCAGGTGTCTCAATACTGAAGGTTTAACTGTCTCACTGCTGCAGGTTAAACTGTCTCACTACTGAAGGTTCAGGTGTCTCACTACTGAAGGTTCAGGTGTCTCACTACTGCAGGTTTAACTGTCTCACTACTGAAGGTTCAGGTGTCTCACTACTGTAGGTTTAACTGTCTCACTACTGAAGGTTCAGGTGTCTCACCACTGAAGGTTTAACTGTCTCACTGCTGCAGGTTAAACTGTCTCACTACTGACGGTTCAGGTGTCTCACTACTGAGGGTTCAGGTGTCTCACTACTGTAGGTTTAACTGTCTCACAACTGAAGGTTTAACTGTCTCACTACTGAAGGTTCAGGTGTCTTACCACTGAAGGTTTAACTGTCTCACTACTGAAGGTTCAGGTGTCTTACCACTGAAGTTTTAACTGTCTCACTACTGAAGGTTCAGGTGTCTCACCACTGAAGGTTTAACTGTCTCACTACTGAAGGTTTAACTGTCTCACAACTGTAGGTTTAACTGTCTCACAACTGAAGGTTTAACTGTCTCACTACTGAAGGTTCAGGTGTCTTACCACTGAAGGTTTAACTGTCTCACTACTGAAGGTTCAGGTGTCTTACCACTGAAGGTTTAACTGTCTCACTACTGAAGGTTCAGGTGTCTTACCACTGAAGGTTTAACTGTCTCACTACTGAAGGTTCAGGTGTCTCACTACTGCAGGTTTAACTGTCTCACTACTGAAGGTTCAGGTGTCTCACTACTGTAGGTTTAACTGTCTCACTACTGAAGGTTCAGGTGTCTCACTACTGAAGGTTCAGGTGTCTCACTACTGAAGGTTCAGGTGTCTCACTACTGAAGGTTCAGGTGTCTCACTACTGAAGGTTCAGGTGTCTCACTACTGAGGGTTCAGGTGTCTCACTACTGCAGGTTTAACTGTCTCACAACTGAAGGTTTAACTGTCTCACTACTGAAGGTTTAGGTGTCTTACCACTGAAGGTTTAACTGTCTCACTACTGAAGGTTCAGGTGTCTTACCACTGAAGGTTTAACTGTCTCACTACTGAAGGTTCAGGTGTCTCACCACTGAAGGTTTAACTGTCTCACTACTGAAGGTTTAACTGTCTCACAAATGAAGGTTTAACTGTCTCACTAATTGTCTCACTACTGAAGGTTCAGGTGTCTCACTACTGCAGGTTTAACTGTCTCACTACTGAAGGTTCAGGTGTCTCACTACTGAAGGTTCAGGTGTCTCACTACTGCAGGTTTAACTGTCTCACTACCGAAGGTTCAGGTGTCTCACTACTTGTTTCACTTCTGCAGGTTTAACTGTCTCACTACCGAAGGCTCAGGTGTCTCACTAACTGTCTCACCCCTATAGTAAAGGGTTAAGTGTCTCACCCTATAGTAAAGGGTTAAGTGTCTCACCCCTGTAGTAAAGGGTTAAGTGTCTCACCCCTATAGTAAAGGGTTAAGTGTCTCACCCTATAGTAAAGGGTAAAGTGTCTCACCCTATAGTAAAGGGTAAAGTGTCTCACCCTATAGTAAAGGGTTAAGTGTCTCACTCTATAGTAAAGGGTTAAGTGTCTCACTCTATAGTAAAGGGTAAAGTGTCTCACCCTATAGTAAAGGGTTAAGTGTCTCACTCTATAGTAAAGGGTTAAGTGTCTCACCCCTATAGTAAAGGGTTAAGTGTCTCACCCCTCCCTGTAGTAAAGGGTTAAGTGTCTCACCCTATAGTAAAGGGTTAAGTGTCTCACCCCTATAGTAAAGGGTTAAGTGTCTCACCCTATAGTAAAGGGTAAAGTGTCTCACCCTATAGTAAAGGGTAAAGTGTCTCACCCCTATAGTAAAGGGTAAAGTGTCTCACCCCTATAGTAAAGGGTTAAGTGTCTCACCCTATAGTAAAGGGTTAAGTGTCTCACCCCTCCCTGTAGTAAAGGGTTAAGTGTCTCACCCTATAGTAAAGGGTAAAGTGTCTCACCCTATAGTAAAGGGTAAAGTGTCTCACCCCTATAGTAAAGGGTAAAGTGTCTCACCCCTATAGTAAAGGGTTAAGTGTCTCACCCTATAGTAAAGGGTTAAGTGTCTCACCCCTATAGTAAAGGGTTAAGTGTCTCACCCTATAGTAAAGGGTTAAGTGTCTCACCCCTCCCTGTAGTAAAGGGTAAAGTGTCTCACCCTATAGTAAAGGGTAAAGTGTCTCACCCCTATAGTAAAGGGTTAAGTGTCTCACCCTATAGTAAAGGGTTAAGTGTCTCACCCCTATAGTAAAGGGTTAAGTGTCTCACCCTATAGTAAAGGGTTAAGTGTCTCACCCCTCCCTGTAGTAAAGGGTTAAGTGTCTCACCCTATAGTAAAGGGTTAAGTGTCTCACCCCTATAGTAAAGGGTTAAGTGTCTCACCCTATAGTAAAGGGTAAAGTGTCTCACCCCTATAGTAAAGGGTTAAGTGTCTCACCCCTCCCTATAGTAAAGGGTTAAGTGTCTCACTCTATAGTAAAGGGTTAAGTGTCTCACTCTATAGTAAAGGGTTAAGTGTCTCACCCCTATAGTAAAGGGTTAAGTGTCTCACCCCTCCCTATAGTAAAGGGTTAAGTGTCTCACTCTATAGTAAAGGGTTAAGTGTCTCACCCCTATAGTAAAGGGTAAAGTGTCTCACCCTATAGTAAAGGGTTAAGTGTCTCACCCCTCCCTGTAGTAAAGGGTTAAGTGTCTCACCCCTCCCTGTAGTAAAGGGTTAAGTGTCTCACCCTATAGTAAAGGGTTAAGTGTCTCACCCCTCCCTATAGTAAAGGGTTAAGTGTCTCACTCTATAGTAAAGGGTTAAGTGTCTCACCCCTATAGTAAAGGGTAAAGTGTCTCACCCTATAGTAAAGGGTTAAGTGTCTCACCCCTCCCTGTAGTAAAGGGTTAAGTGTCTCACCCCTATAGTAAAGGGTTAAGTGTCTCACCCCTATAGTAAAGGGTTAAGTGTCTCACCCTGTAGTAAAGGGTTAAGTGTCTCACCCCTATAGTAAAGGGTTAAGTGTCTCACCCCTCCCTATAGTAAAGGGTTAAGTGTCTCACCCCTATAGTAAAGGGTTAAGTGTCTCACCCTATAGTAAAGGGTTAAGTGTCTCACCCTATAGTAAAGGGTTAAGTGTCTCACCCTATAGTAAAGGGTTAAGTGTCTCACTCTATAGTAAAGGGTTAAGTGTCTCACTCTATAGTAAAGGGTTAAGTGTCTCACCCTATAGTAAAGGGTTAAGTGTCTCACCCTATAGTAAAGGGTTAAGTGTCTCACCCTATAGTAAAGGGTTAAGTGTCTCACCCTGTAGTAAAGGGTTAAGTGTCTCACTCTATAGTAAAGGGTTAAGTGTCTCACTCTATAGTAAAGGGTTAAGTGTCTCACCCTGTAGTAAAGGGTTAAGTGTCTCACCCTATAGTAAAGGGTTAAGTGTCTCACTCTATAGTAAAGGGTTAAGTGTCTCACCCCTCCCTATAGTAAAGGGTTAAGTGTCTCACTCTATAGTAAAGGGTTAAGTGTCTCACCCCTATAGTAAAGGGTTAAGTGTCTCACCCTATAGTAAAGGGTTAAGTGTCTCACCCCTCCCTATAGTAAAGGGTTAAGTGTCTCACCCCTATAGTAAAGGGTTAAGTGTCTCACTCTATAGTAAAGGGTTAAGTGTCTCACCCCTCCCTGTAGTAAAGGGTTAAGTGTCTCACCCTATAGTAAAGGGTTAAGTGTCTCACTCTATAGTAAAGGGTTAAGTGTCTCACCCTGTAGTAAAGGGTTAAGTGTCTCACCCTATAGTAAAGGGTTAAGTGTCTCACTCTATAGTAAAGGGTTAAGTGTCTCACCCCTCCCTATAGTAAAGGGTTAAGTGTCTCACCCCTATAGTAAAGGGTTAAGTGTCTCACCCCTATAGTAAAGGGTTAAGTGTCTCACTCTATAGTAAAGGGTTAAGTGTCTCACTCTGTAGTAAAGGGTTAAGTGTCTCACCCTATAGTAAAGGGTTAAGTGTCTCACCCTATAGTAAAGGGTTAAGTGTCTCACCCCTATAGTAAAGGGTTAAGTGTCTCACTCTATAGTAAAGGGTTAAGTGTCTCACTCTGTAGTAAAGGGTTAAGTGTCTCACCCTATAGTAAAGGGTTAAGTGTCTCACTCTATAGTAAAGGGTTAAGTGTCTCACCCCTATAGTAAAGGGTTAAGTGTCTCACTCTATAGTAAAGGGTTAAGTGTCTCACTCTGTAGTAAAGGGTTAAGTGTCTCACCCCTCCCTATAGTAAAGGGTTAAGTGTCTCACCCCTATAGTAAAGGGTTAAGTGTCTCACCCCTATAGTAAAGGGTTAAGTGTCTCACTCTATAGTAAAGGGTTAAGTGTCTCACTCTATAGTAAAGGGTTAAGTGTCTCACCCCTATAGTAAAGGGTTAAGTGTCTCACTCTATAGTAAAGGGTTAAGTGTCTCACTCTGTAGTAAAGGGTTAAGTGTCTCACCCCTCCCTATAGTAAAGGGTTAAGTGTCTCACCCCTATAGTAAAGGGTTAAGTGTCTCACCCCTCCCTATAGTAAAGGGTTAAGTGTCTCACCCTATAGTAAAGGGTTAAGTGTCTCACCCTATAGTAAAGGGTTAAGTGTCTCACCCCTATAGTAAAGGGTTAAGTGTCTCACTCTATAGTAAAGGGTTAAGTGTCTCACTCTATAGTAAAGGGTTAAGTGTCTCACCCCTATAGTAAAGGGTTAAGTGTCTCACTCTATAGTAAAGGGTTAAGTGTCTCACCCCTATAGTAAAGGGTTAAGTGTCTCACTCTATAGTAAAGGGTTAAGTGTCTCACTCTGTAGTAAAGGGTTAAGTGTCTCACCCCTCCCTATAGTAAAGGGTTAAGTGTCTCACCCCTATAGTAAAGGGTTAAGTGTCTCACCCCTCCCTATAGTAAAGGGTTAAGTGTCTCACCCTATAGTAAAGGGTTAAGTGTCTCACTCTGTAGTAAAGGGTTAAGTGTCTCACCCTATAGTAAAGGGTTAAGTGTCTCACTCTATAGTAAAGGGTTAAGTGTCTCACCCCTATAGTAAAGGGTTAAGTGTCTCACTCTATAGTAAAGGGTTAAGTGTCTCACTCTGTAGTAAAGGGTTAAGTGTCTCACCCCTCCCTATAGTAAAGGGTTAAGTGTCTCACCCCTATAGTAAAGGGTTAAGTGTCTCACCCCTATAGTAAAGGGTTAAGTGTCTCACCCCTATAGTAAAGGGTTAAGTGTCTCACTCTATAGTAAAGGGTTAAGTGTCTCACTCTATAGTAAAGGGTTAAGTGTCTCACTCTATAGTAAAGGGTTAAGTGTCTCACTCTATAGTAAAGGGTTAAGTGTCTCACTCTATAGTAAAGGGTTAAGTGTCTCACTCTGTAGTAAAGGGTTAAGTGTCTCACCCCTCCCTATAGTAAAGGGTTAAGTGTCTCACCCCTATAGTAAAGGGTTAAGTGTCTCACCCCTCCCTATAGTAAAGGGTTAAGTGTCTCACCCTATAGTAAAGGGTTAAGTGTCTCACCCTATAGTAAAGGGTTAAGTGTCTCACCCTATAGTAAAGGGTTAAGTGTCTCACCCCTATAGTAAAGGGTTAAGTGTCTCACCCTTGCAGGCGCTGATGAGGAAGTATCCGTAGGGAGTGATCCCAGAGAAGGCCAGGTCCACTACAGGCCGGGTGTGACCTGAGCAGGTGAGAGGAGTCTGTCTCATCGCCATGGTGATGGACGGAGGTCTGCCGGTGAACTGATGAGCTGGTGAAGGAGTGAGGAGAGAGTAGAGGAGGTGAATGAGGAGGTGAAGCCTGCAGAGAGGAAATGAGGCTAGTCGTGCTAATAGCTACAACATTGCAACTAACTAGCAGCGTGCAACGCGACGTCAGAGTCACAGAGGAAATACCCGGATGTTCCACCGGCCACAACAAGAGGGAGTACTTCCGGGGAGATATTTTCACAATAAAAGCGTCGCCTGTGTATTTGTTTATCTAATACAGGGCTGGCCAAAGTGGGCCATCAGGTTTGATTTGGCCGGTTTGATGTTTGCAAATTCTTATTTTTATTTATTAAAGGGACTGTTTGTAACTTTTTAAGAGTATAAATGTACCGGGTCGGGACACACTCACACACCGCGCTCCTTCTCTCTCTCTCTCTCCACCTCTCACGTGCATGCTGCTCACTCCACACTGCAGAAGAGTTAGTTTAGCTCTGAGAATATCTAGTGAATGTTCAGTGGACGTTTGTGCAGAAATAACTGCTGCAGCTCCTCCAGACCAACAGAGGTTTCCCGTGTCTTGTGAAGTGACGGGGCTCTGCAGAGAGAAACGTTATCGTCTCCCCCGTTCCCTCCGGCCGCGGTCGGGAGGCTGAGGCGGGAAAAGCCAACACTAGGATCAGCATTGATTCATGGAGAGACCTTGGTCTGGTCAGCTAACATTACTGCCAAGCAGCTGAAATATAGAGTGATATTGTGCTTTTAGCTGACGTGTGTCTCCTCACTGTGTTGAGCGATGCTCCTTCATGTCTATGCAGAGCGAGCACAAGCGCCAGCAACAGGACGCTGACTTTAGTTGACTTAACGGACACAGGTGAAGCTGTTAACAACACATTTAGGATTCTAACTAACAGTCCCTTTAATCCTGTTCCAGCTTTTTTTTTAATTTAAAAATGTTAAATTTCAAAAGATTGTTTTAATTTCACAGTGACTGTTTTATAATTCTTATTTTTTTTTATCAGTCTTTATCTGCCCATATATTCATCAGTAACACATGCCAGAGACTATGCATTTGGTTGTATATTTGTTCTGAATGTACAAATAACTCACATATTTATATTTTGTCTGTAGTAGTACCATTCATTTCATAATGTCTTGTTTGTTGTTATTTATTATTATTATTATTATTTTATATATTTTTTAATTGGAAGAACATTGCAAGGCATATAAATTACAGAGCAAATAAGTAGTCTAAGTAAGTCTTCTATTCTTCATATTATTATCATTATTATCATTATTATATTATATTAGTCAACTAGTGATGAAAAGTGTTTATAGTGTTTTTCATGATCTACCCATTTTACACAGTATTGTATTCTAATATATTTTAGGACTATTTTTGGCGTTTAATATTAATCTAAGCTTTAACTGTGAAAATGTAATGCATTATAAACCAATTAAAAAATATATTATTATTTTTAAATTTGTTTGTACTTTTACTTTGAAGGCTGGCCAACGACTTCTTCGTGTGTTTAATGTCGGTAGCGGGATAAACTCACTTCCGGCGTGCTGCTGCCCCCTGCAGGAGATCAATACCTTCACACTCTGATAAATCAATGCTCTTCTTTATCTTCATACCTTTCTATTTATCCTACCTAGACAAGGTTTTTCATATTGTACCCTACATTTTGGCAAAAGTATAAAGTGACAATATGATTTATAAATATAAAGTACAAGTACATATTTTCAATATAAAAGTTTAAAGTAGCCTATACTATATTATTTTAATAACTTGTTATACTAAAATAAATGTACTCGCGTGCACTCAATAGCCCCAATGTCCTAGAAATAATATTAAAAAATGTTTAATTATAGGAGCACATGATAATGATCATATATCAATTATCGATACACATCATGCTCATTCTTTTATATATATATAGTATAACAATATATAGTTATAAATTTAAAAATACAATACGTATTTTTAAAAGCTCATAAAGCTCTGATTGGGTTTGGAGACTGATCATTATAGTATATAGTATAACAATAATAATAATATTAAAATATTACATTATTAAGAATAAACACTTTTTGCTCTGTTTAATAATTGGACCACTAACTAATATATATATATATATATATATATATATATATGTATATATATACTGTATAGTATAACATATATAATGAACATGATGTTTATCAATAATTGATATAAGATCATTATCATGTGCTATATAATAATAAAATAATAAAATATTACATTATTAAGAATAAACACTTTTTGCTCTGTTTAGTATATATATATATATATATATATTATATATATATATATATATAATATATATATATATATATGAGCATGATGTTTATTGATAATTGATATAAGAGATGGCGTCCTGGTGCCAGTGAATAAGCAGAAAAACAGCCAGACAGAGAGGAGGAGGAGGAAGAAGAGGAGGAGGAGGAGAGGAGGAGAGGAAGAGAGGAGGAGGAAGAAGAGGAGGAGGAGGAGCGAGAAGGAGGAGGAGGAGGAGGAGGAGGAGGAGGAGGAGCGAGAAAGAGGAGGAGGAGGGAGGGAGGAGAGGACGAGGAGGAGGAGGAGGAGGAGGAGGAGGATGAGGAAGAGGAGGAGGGAGGAAGAGGAGAGGAAGAGGAAGGAGGAGGAGGAGAGGAGGAGAGAGGAAGAGGAAGGAGGAGGGAGGAGGAAGGGAGAGGAGGAGGAGGAGGAAGAGGAGGAGAGGAGGAGGGAGGAGGAGGAGGGAGAGGAGGAGGAGGAGGAGGAGGAGGAGGAGGAGGAGGAAGGAGAGGAGGAGAGGGAGGGAGGAGGAGAGGAGGAGGAGGAGGAGGAGGAGGAGGGGAGAGAGGAGAGAGAAAGAGGATGAGGAGAGGGAGGGAGGAGGAGAGGAGGAGAGAAAGAGGGAGGGAGGAGAAGAGGAGAGGAAGAGGAGGACGGGAGGAGAGTTAGAGGGAGGAGGAGAGGAGGAGAGGAAGAGGAGGAGGAGGAGGAGAGGAAGAGGATGAGGAGAGGGAGGGAGGAGGAGAGGAGGGAGAGAAAGAGGGAGGGAGGAGAAGAGGAGAGGAAGAGGAGGACGGGAGGAGGAGTAGAGGGAGGAGGAGAGGAGGAGAGGAAGAGGAGGAGGGAGGAGGAGAGGAAGAGGATGAGGATAGGGAGGGAGGAGGAGGGAGGAGGAGGAAGAGAGGAAGAGGAGGAGGAGGAAGAGGAGGAGAGAAGAGAGGAAGAGGAGGAGGAGGAGGAGAAGAGGAGGAGGAGG